>NW_028324198.1:0-600000 GCF_054372755.1 Phalangium opilio
CAACATATACTATAGTCTACGATGCAATTAGAGTACAGGCTTCTAAAAACAGGGTCTCGTACATAATCCCCCTGGACATAATCCCCCCGGACAAAATCCCCCTATTTTGGATTTGCCAAGACTTTTTCCCCCCGATTTTAGACGTGTTTGTACAAAATCCCCCCAGAGAAAACGTCCAGGACAAAATCCCCCAAAAGGAAAACTGTTCAACAAAATCCTACCGAAAGGATCATTTTATTGAAAATCCCCCAGATAATAGGCATTTAGAAGTAAAGGTAAACGGAAGCCCAAATCCAAAGATTATCTTTAATAATAATGCAAAAGTATAATTCACAAGAGTGAAAGGTATTGCCAAAAATGTTCCTAAACCAAAAGAAGTAAACTACTGATTTTAATTTAACTTATTTCCAATATTTTGGAAAAGGCGGCATTTTATGGTTAGTCAGCAATATTTTGGAAAAGGCGGAAATTTATGGTTAGTCAGTGATATTTTGGAAAAGGCGGAAATTTATGGTTAGTCAGCGATATTTTGGAAAAGGGGGAAATTTATGGTTAGTCAGCGATATTTTGGAAAAGGCGGAAATTTGTGGTTAGTCAAAAATATTTTGGAAAAGGCGGCAATTTATGGTTAGTCGGCAATATTTTGGAAAAGGCGGAAATTTATGGTTATCAGCAGTATTTTGGAAAAGGCGGAAATTTATGGTTAGTCAGCGATATTTTGGAAAAGGCAGAAATTTATGGTTAGTCAGCAATATTTTAGAAAAGGCGGTAATTTATGGTTATCAGCAGTATTTTGGAAAAGGCGAAAATTTATGGTTAGTCAGCGATATTTTGGAAAAGGCGGAAATTTATGGTTAGTCAGCGATATTTTGGAAAAGGCGGAAATTTATGGTTAGTCAGCGATATTTTGGAAAAGGCGAAAATTTATGGTTAGTCGGCAATATTTTGGAAAAGGCGGAAATTTATGGTTATCAGCAGTATTTTGGAAAAGGGGGAAATTTATGGTTAGTCAGCGATATTTTGGAAAAGGCTGAAATTTAGGGTTAGTCAGCGATATTTTGGAAAAGGCGGAAATTTATAATTAGTCAGCGATATTTTGGAAAAGACGGAAATTTATGGTTAGTCAGCGATATTTTGGAAAAGGCGGAAATTTTCGTTCCGTAAGCGGGGGATTTTGTCTCCAATTTGGGAGGGATTTTGTCTCCAGTTTGGGGGGGATTTTGTCTCCAGTTTGGGGGGATTTTGTCTGCAAATGGGGGGATTTTGTCTTATGCCCATTTGGACGGGGGGAAATTTTTGGGGGGATTATGTCCAGGGGGATTATGGGAGTCACCCCTAAAAACAATCCCACCGTAGAGATAGTAGAAGCTTATCACGAACCATGTATGGTGATCGAATCGAATCACCTATAACCTTACTTTTCATAGAACCAAGGCTTAAAATATTTGCCGAACAAACAAATTTACGCACTACATTTCCACTTCAAACTACAGTCATTCCGGACTCAATTTCCTTTCTATAATTATTTCCTAAAAGTCTGACTAAAGAAATAAGCAAAATTAGGTACCAGAGCACAAAAGCTCTTGAAGAAAAAAGAAGGGAAGCGTTCCAAGAATGCGCGTAACGCTGCCAAGTCCTAACGTTAAACTTTTGTTTCAAAAAAGCAAAGCCAACTGCGCTATGACAAATGAAGGAGGGAACTACTTAATTAATTCTCTCTGGAACTACGGGGCGCGTTCAATATTCAGAAATTAACTCACCCACGTGACTCACCGGTCCGTGAGCCCGAATCGAAAGGGCGAAGGTGAGACAGAACGTCACAGAAGCATGCCTCTATCCATCGGCTGCTAGAAATCTGCCACCATGGAGTATTATTATTGAAAGCACACAATTAAATAACCTCTTAAAATAACAGAATTTTCCAATGAAAAACGAAACAAAATGTTAAACGTTGATATGATAAACATACAATTTTAACAAACTCAACTACGTTGGAAAATCAAAACTAGAGCATCCGGTAGATTGCCCCATTAAAAATCTAAATTTAGCACGCGCGATACTTAATATATCGTAACTGGTGAACTGTCTGAATAGAGTACTAAACTAAGGAAGTCGTAGGCTTATTATGGGAAAGCCAGGGGAATGTCTCATTACAAGACTAAAACTTGACCGTGCCAGACAAAATATAGAGAAGCCAGCGGACCATCTCATAACGAGACTAAAACTTGAACGTGCGAGACTTAATATAGAAAATCAGGCCCCCTGTCGCAAAACAAGAGTATGACTTGAACGCGCTACACTTAATACAGAGACGCCGGCGGACTGTTTCAAAACAAAACTGAAACTTGAACGTGCGAGACTTTGTATATAGAAGGCAACGGACTGTCTCATAACGAGACTATAACTTGAACGTGTGAGACTTAATATAGAGAAGCCAGCGGACTGTCTCATAACGAGACTAACACTTGAACGTGTGAGACAATATAGAAAAGCCGGGGGATTGCCTCATAACCAGACTAAAACTGAGAATGCGATACTTAATATAGAGAAGCCAGCGGACTGTCTCATAACGAGACTAAAACTTGAACGTGTGAGACAATAAAGAGAAGCTGGGGGATTGCCTCATAACCAGACTAAAACTGAGAATGCGATACTTAATATAGAGAAGCCAGCGGACTGTCTCATAACGAGACTAAAACTTGAACGTGTGAGACAATATAGAGAAGCCGGGGGATTGCCTCATAACCAGACTAAAACTGAGAATGCGATACTTAATATAGAGAAGCCAGCGGACTGTCTCATAACGAGACTAAAACTTGAACGTGTGAGACAATATAGAGAAGCCGGGGGATTGCCTCTTAACCAGACTAAAAATGAAAATGCGAGACTTAATATAGTCAAGCCGACGGACTGTCTCATAACCAGACTAAAACTGTGAATGCGATACTTAATATAGAGAAGCCAGCGGACTGTCTCATAACGAGACTAAACCTTGAACGTGTGAGACTTAATATAGTCAAGCCGGCGGACTGTCTCATAACCAGACTAAAACTAAGAATGCGAGACTTCATATAGTCATGCGGGGGGATTGCCTCATAACCAGACTAAAACTGAAAATCCGAGACTTAATATAGTCAAGCCGGAGGACTGTCTCATAACCGGACTAAAACTGAGAATCCGAGACTTAATATAGTCAAGCCGACGGACTGTCTCATAACCAGACTAAAACTGAAAATCCGAAACTTAATTTAGTCAAGCCGACGGACTGTCTCATAACCAGACTAAAACTGAAAATCCGAGACTTAATAGTCAATACGGTGGACTGTCTCATAACTAGACTAAAACTGAAAATCCGAGACGTAATATAGTCAAGCCGACGGACTGTCTCATAACCAGACTAAAACTGAAAATCCGAGACTTAATTTAGTCAAGCCGGAGGACTGTCTCATAACCGGACTAAAACTGAAAATCCGAGTCTTAATATAGTCAAGCCGACGGACTGTCTCATAACCAGACTAAAACTGAAAATGCGAGACTTAATATAGTCAAGCCGACGGACTGTCTCATAACCAGACTAAAACTGAAAATCCGAGACTTAATATAGTCAAGCTGACGGACTGTCTCATAACCAGACTAAAACTAAGAATGCGAGACTTCATATATTCATGCCGGGGGATTGCCTCTTAACCAGACTAAAACTGAGAATCCGAGACTTAATATAGTCTAGCCGACGGACTGTCTCATAACCATACTACTATAACTGAAAATGCGAGACTTAATATAGTCAAGCCGGCGGACTATCTCATAACCAGACTAAAACTGAAAATGCGAGACTTAATATTGTCAAGCCGACGGACTGTCTCATAACCAGACTAAAACTGAAAATCCGAGACTTAATATAGTCTAGCCGACGGACTGTCTCATAACCATACTATAACTGAAAATTCGAGACTTAATATAGTCAAGCCGGCGGACTATCTCATAACCAGACTAAAACTGAAAATCCGAGACTTAATATAGTCAAGCCGACGGACTGTCTCATAACCAGACTAAAACTAAGAATGCAAGACTTCATATAGTCATGCCGGGGGATTGCCTCATAACCAGACTAAAACTGAGCATGCGAGACTTAATATAGTCAAGCCGACGGACTGTCTCATAACCAGACTAAAACTGAAAATCCGAGACTTAATATAGTCAAGCCGACGGACTGTCTCATAACCAGACTAAAACTAAAAATGCGAGACTTCATATAGTCATGCCGGGGGATTGCCTCATAACCAGACTAAAACTGAGCATGCGAGACTTAATATAGTCAAGCCGGCGGACTATCTCATAACCAGACTAAAACTGAAAATCCGAGACTTAATTTAGTCAAGCCGGAGGACTGTCTCATAACCGGACTAAAACTGAAAATCCGAGTCTTAATATAGTCAAGCCGACGGACTGTCTCATAACCAGACTAAAACTGAAAATGCGAGACTTAATATAGTCAAGCCGACGGACTGTCTCATAACCAGACTAAAACTGAAAATCCGAGACTTAATATAGTCAAGCTGACGGACTGTCTCATAACCAGACTAAAACTAAGAATGCGAGACTTCATATATTCATGCCGGGGGATTGCCTCGTAACCAGACTAATACTGAGAATCCGAGACTTAATTTAGTCAAGCCGGAGGACTGTCTCATAACCGGACTAAAACTGAAAATCCGAGTCTTAATATAGTCATGCCGGGGGATTGCCTCATAACCAGACTAAAACTGAGCATGCGAGACTTAATATAGTCAAGCCGGCGGACTATCTCATAACCAGACTAAAACTGAAAATCCGAGACTTAATTTAGTCAAGCCGGAGGACTGTCTCATAACCGGACTAAAACTGAAAATCCGAGTCTTAATATAGTCAAGCCGACGGACTGTCTCATAACCAGACTAAAACTGAAAATGCGAGACTTAATATAGTCAAGCCGACGGACTGTCTCATAACCAGACTAAAACTGAAAATCCGAGACTTAATATAGTCAAGCTGACGGACTGTCTCATAACCAGACTAAAACTAAGAATGCGAGACTTCATATATTCATGCCGGGGGATTGCCTCGTAACCAGACTAATACTGAGAATCCGAGACTTAATATAGTCAAGCCGGCGGACTGTCTCATAACCATACTATAACTGAAAATGCGAGACTTAATATAGTCAAGCCGGCGGACTATCTCATAACCAGACTAAAACTGATAATGCGAGACTTAATATAGTCAAGCCGACGGACTGTCTCATAACCAGACTAAAACTGAAAATCCGAGACTTAATATAGTCAAGCCGGTGGACTGTCTCATAACTAGACTAAAACTGAAAATCCGAGACTTAATATAGTCTAGCCAGCGGACTGACTTAATACATTCTAGTGTAAGAAAAAACAGGCTGAATTTAGAGCATTCGGACGCTGTCAAGTGACTAATAAAATTAGTAATAATAATGGACTGTTTACTTTATTGCTTTTAGGCTTGTATTTACATATATTATCAGTCCCGAGTTTTTAAGACACCTAGCAGACACACGGACTGTTAAAAGATTGTACTGCGGAGCCCATGTGCTACTGGGGCAGATTTGAACTGGCACCATCACAAAGGCAGGCAGACACCTTAAAACCAACCGCGTGTAGAGCACTAAGAACCTCCATTAAGTAAGCACAAATAAAATGGGCGTTGGTTGACCCCTCTGATGCAAAATATGGACAAATTATATCGTAGTCAGATGTTAAATCACGCCATAAAAATTGAAGCATGTAGCCAGCTTTAGGGATAGTTTGTTCATCGCTTAGCTGATCATAAATGTCATCTAAGGTTGCTAGCTGATCAGGAGACATGGCTAAGCCTATCAATTTATGATTTTTGCTATTCCAGGCTAGTTTTGGCGCGACGTTTACTTCATCAAATATCAGAATTCCGTCTCCTTTTGGCTCTTTAAAACCTTTAGCAACTTGCTCTTTTGCATAATCATCATAACATAGTTTTTGGCGTTTCAATCTATCCAAATTTACCCCTGGTTCTTCCAAATTGTCAGCCATCTTAGCTTGAATACTTCTCCAACTAAGCAATTTAAGGATCTTGAAATTTTACAAAGCTAAATAAGCCGCCTTGCTTCTGCATGCCAAAGCTTGAGCCACTCGGTAGGTGATGGCACTCCATCGGTTGCTTGTCTTGCCAAACGCTAAAAAGTAGAAAAATGTTTTTCCTCTCCATAAGTGGAAAATTAACAATAATAATACAATTTTGTTGGTCTTTTTCAAAATCAAGTCTGTCTTTTTCTTCCTGCTGTTTAGTCTCTTTCAACCAAACCTCTTGCATTTTATCCTTTATTTCAGCCTCAGTTTCGATGTTTGATAATAGCTCGGGCATTAACTTTTCTAGTTAACCTTTGAAATCCCTATTTATAATCTGCGTAACCACAGTCATTTCCTTGCTTTTTTTCCAGATAAATTCAACACTTTTCTGTAAGTTTAACATTGACTAGAAATAGCCGAGCTTTTCTACATCTCTCTTTTCTCCGACGGATTTTCAAAGACTTTGGTGACAAATATTTCAATTTGTATTTGGAAGTTGGTGAAGTCACAACAGAACTGTCCTCATTTTCAGTAGATATCAATCTTTTTTTTTTCTTTTAAGAAGCGTTTTACAGTAACGGGAACGATAGTTGCATTCTTGGCACCGGTAGTTGCCAGTTTCGACATCAGCCGTTGGGGCAGTTTTAGGAGTCTTAAACCAAACAAGGCATTTGACTGAACAATAACGTTTCATGGGGTAAGATAGTTTCTGGATATACCTTCTGGGGTAAATGGAAGCGCTTTTAAACTAGTAAGTGATTCTTCGGTAAGTCCAGGGCAGTAAATAAAACTATTATCATAAAGTTGTTGAGAAATTTCTTGCATTGTGTGTTGGAGGAAATTATCAGCATCAAGCAGTTGGACTTGGGCTACGCAACTCTTAAAGACATGGAATACTGATGCTTGACAATTTTGCTTAACAATAATTTCCACCGGATCCATTCCACACTCTGCCAGGAAGCGATCCTTCCGAGTCACTTCCAAAAGCAACTAAAATTTTTAAATTTTAAAGAAAAGATTTATGTGATTTACATTCGTTCAAATATATTGAGCTAACAATTACCTCATTTTTAGTTAGATCACTCTTTTCTGCAATTAATAGGCATTTATTTTTATCTTCGTTAGAGAGAAAAGATCTAATTTTTGATAACAGACTCTCTTCTATTTACTGTTGGCCATATGTTATAGTAATTTATCAAAAGTTATGTAATTTTTGCTCATTTAACAACACTTTTACTAATTAAACAACTCATTTTAATAATTTTACAACAGTTTCAAACACATTTTAATCAAAAAGCAGAACTTCTGGTTGGAATTAGATATTTAACTGCAATTTTTACTGAAAATGTCATCCAACCGCACCTTTTAATTGAATTTAGTAATCTCAAAACCCTCGAAACCACTCAAAGATACTAAGTGATGTAGAAAAATATCGTCGGGACCTCCGCGAGATAACAAAATTTGCCTAGCTTTTTGGAGGAAGTTTTTGGCGTTCCGCTCGACGTACCTGCCAAAAAAGGATGGAGAGAAACAAGGGGTGCCCAAGCTTAGGGTAGCGCCTTCCCGATTTCGCAGGCCAGGCCCATCATTTCGAAACGCATAATTATGATCCTCGCTACAGCTCTTTGATTTTGATTTTCTAATTGGGTTGTGAGGTCAGCGATTTTCACTTGCAATTGCCGAATATTTTTGGTCTGATCAATCGGTCCAGCCATATTTGCCACGTTTTGTTCATTTTCTCGTAAGAGGTTTCTTTGGTGGGCCCTAGCGTCTCTCACACGAATTGAAATGGCGCAACGGAGCTGTAAACATTCCACTTCCCAAGGGCGGGCGGCAATGCTTAGAATGAACTGGGGAATAGCTATTCATGCGCGCACTCCAAAGAAACCTAAAAGTCGACCAAAACAATAAGAAAATAAATGAAGTGACCAACAAGCATGTATATGAAGTGATCCTCTTGTGACCTTGCGATTTCGTTTTTGATTATTACGCCGCGGCAATCGCGCAAGCATAATAAGGTGTTAAGGTCCGAAAGACCAGAGAGTTGCTCCAGTCACACCTTCTACCTGTAGGCTGATTTTTTTAACTGAAGATGAGCTTAACTCTTTTCTTTGTAGAGTAGGTGACGATGGTCACGCAGCCTATGGTGATGAAAATATTGAAAAAGGAGGATGAATTATGCGGAGGCGAAACACTTCAAATGGGGGTGAACACTGTGGCTATGGATTCTTGTGACGGCGTCAAGGTTTTCTGTCTTACACTGTTAGAAAAAAACCGACCAGAACTAATCCAAGTTTGGGCGTTTTCGACCAAAGGTGGGCAGATCCCAAAATAATCTGTACGAGTCTTACCAAATTTGCACAGGTCCCAAAATGGCATACCAAGTTTGCACGTCTTCGACCTAAGTTGCACAAATCCCAAAATGCCATACCAATTTTACACGCTTTTGACCCAAGTTGCACAAACCATAAATTAACACGCCAAATTTGCACACTACTGACAAATTTTGGCCAGGGAAGAAAATGACCTGCCAAGTTTGCTATAAAATTGCACAGATCGTGATACATTCTAAGAAAAAAGCATTCAATGGGGATTCAAACTTGAAAGCAATTGTTCATTCTTGAACAGTTTGGAAATATTAGGCGTTCAATCGCGAAAGGTGTACAGAATCATCCAAGATTACAATGAAGGTGTTCAATCCTGACAGTTTGCCTAAAACGTTGTGAGGTTTACTAACAAAACCATATTAAAAATCCACTAGTATCCGATAATTTCTCAACAATTTACTGTAGAATGCTTATTTATCCAAAATTAAATATAAATTGGTCCTTACAAACATCATTATAAAATAATATGAAAGGAAATGTCAAGGATTATGGCGAATTTAACCTTTCCTTCATATTTATATAAGACTTAACATTGAAGATGTGATTATTTGCTAGTTTATTAATATAGGAGGAAAAAGACATTAACCACATTCGTCAAGTGCAGTCCCTGGAGGCTAATTACTACTTTTCGTTAACCGTCCAAAGTGTGGGAGTACGATCAAATGGAATCTTCCCATTTTGGTTCCGGTTGATTGGGAATTCGGTACATTGGAAAGGAATCAAGACGAATATCGAAGGCTGGCATTATAAGAGATAAATGGTCTGCTGAACTATTTTTCACTAAAGCCCTTCAAAACTGCCAGAACTCGTCAACGAGGGCGGAGCTAAAACTAGCCACTGCTAAGCTTGGCATACCAGTCATTTCCTCCCCTCGACTATGGGAGCCATCTAGTTGCATTTGTTTGAATTAAAACCACAGACTAGACATGCTTAAACTATTTATTTGGGTGCATGAGAACAAATGGCAGATATTTGAAACCTTAAGACAATTTTTTTTTTAAATACCATGGGTATGCATCGAGTATCAATACGAGTACTATAATTGATTGAACTAGATTTACTAATCGAGATGACCACAGTTTTTATAAAACTCAATAAAATACCCGATAAAATTAAATATATGTAAAAAAGATAAATATTTGTTAAATACTAGATGGCGACATTATCTTTGGGATTTTGTCATTTAATCATAGAAGATATTCTGGTAGAGTATAATCAACGAATACAATGATAGAAAGTATGGTACTAGTCAACAAATACCTCGAGTTCAAAAAACTGTTTTTACCTTTTCATCTTGTAACATCAGGATATGTTGGTTTATTTCATCCAACTGTTTTTCAGATGGAACATTAGCGTCATCAACATCCTCGTCTCCAGTTCTGGCTGTTCCATTAGCAATTGAAGACATGCTGAGAAGCTGGCATAGTTCTTGTTCCTCCTTCAGCAAACTAGTTAGTCGCTCCAAACGTTCGTACTTTCTCTTCAAAAGCGTTTCAAATCTTCCTTTCAAATGGGACTCCTGTTGTTGCAGTCCCATGGTCCCCACGCCGTTAACATCGTAGTCATGGTCCACTTTTAATTGTAGGCAGAGATTGATGTACTCGGTTTTTAACTTGTTAACGAAGGTTTCCATTCGAAGATGCAGATCTTCCTCATGGTTTACAATTTGACGTTGCAGGTCTTCGTGATAATTGAAGACGTTTTGCAGTCTATCCAATTGCTCCTTTTCAGAAAAGCCAATCTTGGCCCATGTGTCGCTCAAGGTTTTCTGGGATTCAGCTATCATTTTGGTTACCTTCTCGACAAGATTGAAACTACGAAAAAGAAAAACGGATACTTCAGAAACGTTTGGGAGATAATTCGTAGCTACGTCAGAGACTAAACCATTTTTATGTCTTAAACATAATTAACTCAATAACTAAAACGTTCATTATTAAGTATTATCAGTCGGAATTAAGGGCATTACGTTGCTGACTCTCTTAGAAATGATTTCACTGCACATTCAAGTAATCAAAAACCCATCCCCAAATTAAAGAAACGCTCAGCTTTACAAGTTAAAACTACAGAGGTTGGTACGCTGTTATAATAAATTCCAACCTAGCAGATCTGATAATGGTAAAAGGGGTTAAGTTTAATATGATTTATAAGTACAATTTCGCTACTGGCTAAGACGAGAGTAGTAGAAAGAAACTAAAATTGCAATATTGTATAACAGGTGGCAATAAACAAGCATTAATTTGGATTAAAACCTATCAAATTTAGTAATTTTTAATGAAGGGGGTATTTTATTCGGTTGATAATAACAAAAACGGGCTCACTTACCTTTCTAATACCAAGACAGGATTGGGGTCGTCCTTCTCCTCGCTATTAAGTTCATGCGGAGCACCCGAAATAGATCTTCGCTTTGCCGACGCCATAATTAAACTTAACTTTATTAGTTAAATATTCGGCAAAAATATTTTTACAGTAAATTTCACAAGCCAAATCGATAACTAAACTGAATCACGACCGGTTAGGCGTTTTTATATTCAACCGCCTCCGAATGCGCGTGGCTTTCGCGAATCTTATTGGTCAACAAATTTTCAAACCAAAGAGAGTATAGGGGAGGAGTGGAAGCTCCCCCGCTCCACAAGGCTAAATCACAATGTTGCCCCGGCCCCCTAAATTATATTAGTGGTACAAGGAGAGAGGAATGGAGTGGAAACCCCCATACCTATAGCGTTGCCTGTGTACCCCCACCTACGGCACCGTAGTCCTCTCAGCATCCTCAGCGGTTAGGTAGGGTCGTACTGGACGAAATTGTAAAGGGCGCTCCCTCTATCTTAAAAATAGAAGCTAGTTCTCATACAAATAAAATGGCGCTACGCGGCAGCACTTAGCAATCGCCTACCGAAGGGTAGGGGCGTGCGCCAGGTACATTGGGAGAGATCATTGAGTCCAGAACATATATCTTTCTAGAGTTCTATTTGGATATCGGGTTTTCGCGCTCGCGCGACCATCGTTTTTGAAATTATGGGAGACGGATAACTTTATCATTAGGTGGTGGCGCCATCTATTTCACTTAAAAACACATATTTGTTACTATGGCGTCTGCTATAATTTCTTAATATAGATAGGAAATGTTTAGAAACCGCTATGATAATGGAAGTAAATTGCTAGATTCGAGTAAAAACAGAGAAGGAACTGCATTAACCGATAGTATAGGTATTTTTGAGCTTCCGTGATGGCCAACTTGACAAAAATGATCTCCACAAATGTCTTTTTTTGGAGTCAATTCAATTCCATTAATGGCCTGACACCATTGTTTTGGTAATTCCGAATTTTTTGTAGGGAATCTTAATGGTACAGTTCACAAAGGGTTGAACTATCTAAATATTTATTAATTTTCTACACGTATACTATATACTTATGTCACAAAACATTTTTATCTCTACCAGTGTTGACACACTTTTCTACTGAGCACTTTCGACCCATTTTAAAATTTAATACATTTTCACATTATGCGTTACTTTAATAACTAATAACATATAATTCCCAAGTAAAAAGACGCATTTAATAAGAAATTGATCAATATTCCATTTATTAAATATCAAATTTTATTTATTAGGCTCCACTTTCATATTTCGCACTTTACTTCTTCCTAAGCCTAATTTTCAAACTCATGCTGCGGCGATTTTGCGGGGCGCTTTCCCGCAAAATCGTGGGAAATTCTTTCAAGCTTCTCACGTAAGGCGACAGATGGCGCTAACGACTAATGATAAAGCAACGAAATTCGACGAATCCGAGTACAAAAATTCTAGAAATACATATATTAGAACTCAGTGGAAGAGATACGGTGCCGCGGGTCGCCCATCATCATTTCCAATCCATCTCAACTCCCTTATCCCTGGTGTATCTACCCTTTTAACATATCTATGAGACTATGAGTGGTACGAGGGAGTTTCCGGCTCAGTCGCGCCACCTACGATACCGTTTAATGCCTCAAACCAATGCGTATCTCATCGTAGGCATTTCTCAAACGGAAACGCCTCGGTACTACGCTTTGGATGACTGAAGGAGAATTGAGTGCTAACCGATTCATGATCGACAGTGTTTCATAATGGCCGGACAGAATCTGAATGATTTTGTTTGGGTGACTACTGTTCAATAACAGTGATAGAACTGGACAGGGCGAATGTTTATAGAATGGTGTTATTGACGAAGGACGTTTAATGTCGGGGTTGGGCAGGGAATGTGGAGTTGTGGCTGATATTGATCCTCAGCATGACAAAATATGCACACGGCAACGTTGAAACCTCATTGCCAGCTTTTTCCCCACGGAAAAACTACAAGGTAGGACACGTGTGACACGTGATATTATTTAAGCAGACAGTGTCTGTTGCATTTGGACAACCGCCATTTGTTTTTGGAGCGCCTAGAATGTTGTTGCGCTAAGATAGGGCAAAATTTGTATACCCGCGCGTTCAAGTTTACTTGCCATATCAACAAGAAAAGTCGAAAGCACTCACTCACTGTGTTTGTAACGCGTAAGAGAATTAAGAAATAAGAGAGAAGCAACGGTTTTAGGTTTTTACCGGCTTTACGTGTTTTTCTCTTCGCATTGAGTTCCGATTTTAATTTTTTTGCCTTAGACAATATAAGGAAGGAATAGCAGATAGACCAATTTTTTAAAGGTTTACTGTTAATTTTAACCTCTCACGGCTTATACAACTCTGCTGCTGGAAAACGACTGTTATACTACTTAAGAAACTGTGTTTCACGTTTTTACCAGTGGGCAGCTGTCCGAATAGAGCAGGGCGGCTGAGCCGCTCCCAAACAAATTACTTTGAAAGATAATAGGCCTATTTCATGTTTTTATAGTTTGACTTTTCAGAAACAGTACGAATCTGTTTGAAAGAGTATAGTGTTGAATCGCCTCTAGATGGGGTAGATTTCCCTTTTCGAAGCCCGATTTTTCCTCGTTAATCTTCACTATTTGCCTACTAAATTTTCAATTGTTAGGCAACAACTAGTCTGTTGTCAAAGCTACTTGAATTAAGGATATAGATTAATTTCAAAAGAAGGTTCGCATGCGGTTGCAGAGTTGTAGGATTGAGTTTCCGCTTCTGTAGTATTCCGCTTTCAAAACAAATCCCTTCTTACAAGTCAGTGGCGGCTCCTTTTGACCCGCCTTTCTATGTTTATCAGTAGGGTGTTTTCGTGGTTCAATGATTAGAAGAAACGGTGATAATAACGTTGGCCGAATCGAACTCAATTCGGTTTTGGCAGAATTTAATGTGGCCGCTATATATTTCTATTGCAGATGTGTAAAATCAGTTTGGTGGAATCTGTTTTAATTAATTAATTCCGGTTTTGTGGGCATGCTTTATTTATATATAGACAGAAAAAATAACACAGTTGGAAAATAATGATAATTTTTGTTCAATTTTATTTTGTTTTCTACTTCAAAGATAATCATTCGGCACATTTTAAAGGAAGCAGTGTTAACAAATGAGGATGAGAGGGAAAGTATGACAATGGCAATAGAGTCTGTGTTAAAAAACGCGGACATCAAAGTTTCGCCAATAACTATTTAGTTTACTAGTGACTGATGGACTTGCAAACTCGCGACTGAAAGTAGTTAAGACATTTATGCTTCTTGGTTTAACCATATCCCACTCGATCATGCGCATCAAGACGCAAGCTGCTCGCGCTATAGCTAAATTACCGAGATTTGTTTTAAACGTATCTAGTTTTATGTGCTTTTCTATTGCTTCGATAACCTTACTTAAATCAATATTATACCTTCAAATACCTTTTATAACATTACCAGCTACTCTGTCCTGACTACAAACACAAAACGAGGAAGTTCTAGCATACACAATAGCAGACGACGGTAACCGCGTAACCGCGAATTAACACAAGACCTATTTTAAGGGAGTGATCAGGCCCAGTATAGCTACGCCAATAAAACGGTCAACTACGGCGAAACTCTGATGCCTCGAGACTTTTAGCCATTTTCATACTTTTCCTCTCATCCACTTTTGGTGTTAATAATTAACTAATATTACAATTTATACTTAAAAATGCGACCAGTAACCGCCATTATCGAACACTTCTCTTACTCGATTGGGCATTGATTCATTGTAGGATTGGAATAATTCCTCATTCAGCTTTAGGTCTCGCCAAGCATTTTGCACAGCCTCCAACAACTGTTGCACATTTCATTTCCAGACGTCTCCCATTAGTCTACCCTTCCACCTTCACATGTCTAAACAAATATCCGCGATTTAGACAACTAGTGAACATTTATTTCCGTTACAATTGTATAAGTTTACGTTCTAGGGTGAAGCTAGATTTTAATACGGTGTGGCCCATCTTGTTTTTCCCAGCTATAGCTTATAGCATAGTAGGGTTGACTCTAATTTAATTATAGTTAATGAAAAAGTGTTTTTTTCCGTCACTATTTCCTTAATAACCTTTGAAGTTCAAATCCGATTTTAATTTTGAAAACAGATTCGGTTTCTGGGTAACGTTATGCATAAAATGAGTCCAACCACAACAAATTCGAAGAAATATTTCGTGACGTCATTTTGCGATAATTTACACATTCATTTGTTGCTCGTGCTCCTTTCAAGATTTTCTATTAATTTCGATGGCATCGGGTTTTCAAGGGTTCAGCCTTTCCAAAAACGTCTTACTCGTCGCTCTAGCTATTATAGGAAAAAAATGGCGACCGAATGAAAACGGCCGGAAACTTTTGATCGCGACTGTACCAATAATAAGTGATACATATCGTGACGATTACCAATTACATGAATGACATTCGACATAGAAATGCTCGAACGAAAGGACACCATTAAGACTTCACCCTGTTTCGATAGTGTCGCACACTCTATGGTATAACCTTGAATGAAACGTATCTTATTGATTGCGTTCAACTTATTTTGGGTTTTCAACTAACGATTTAACTGACGTTGTAGCTTCTCCAGTTTCACATATAAAGACGACACACTTCTATATTAGGCAAACTTACACTCTACTATCACTTAAATCTAAGATTTGCCTAAATGGTAAATTAGGCAAACGAAAAAGTAGAAACAGGAACCTTCTTGTAATATGTCGGCTTCAATCAGTTTTATTCATACTTTCTACCAAACATCTAATTTAAAATTGTAATTATAATAAATTTATACAGAACGATATTTCAGAACATATAGCTTTATTTTGACCAGTTTATGAAGAAACGTTGTCGCTACTCTTATGACAAGAGAGCAAATTTTTGCCGTTGTCATATAATTGCTTATTTATAACATTTTATATCCAAATGTACCTTCAAACATTGTCTCTTATCTTTTACACAAGCAGGCTGATGTTCCTTCATTTGAGGTGACATTAAGTAGCAGCAAATCCTGTATATAGATAGTTTACACAAATGGAGCATTAATGAAACTTAAACCAGAAGGCCGGGCTGCATGGAGGACAAAAAGAGACGGGTTTCTGTCCTCTGGTGTAAATGGTATGATTCCTCCAGATGTGCAAATCCTGTATATTAAGATCAAACTTTTGTGAAGCCTTAAAACATTATAAAATTTTTGTAATATTTTCTAAATAAAGTGATAAATACATGGTATTTGATGTTAATTATAACAATTTCCAGTTTGTATTATAAATTGAAGCGTGGACGTCATCAATATTGACTGTAGTAGCCCATTCGTGTGACACTGTCAATTATACCACTGTTTTATTCCAAATCTTAAGCACCACAAAAACTCATTCACATTTATATTGTTCGACACTTCAGTAACCATATTTACCAGTTGAACGTACTGCAACATTTACTTATAAAACCCATCTATCATAATTTCTTTCTTTGATTATATCACACGTAGAGTCAATGGTATCCCATAGGGGTAGGATTGCCCATGGGGCTGTGATACTTTGAATGTTTATACTGAATGACGTTTTTGTCTCATTACCCTTGAGTGAACCCACTTCAGCATAACTGTAGGATGTTATTATATACTATAATTAATATTCTATATTGCATTAATAATATAATTATTATGAGAATTGAATGGCTTTAATAATGGTCAGTTGGCTCATTCGATGCTCATGTTATTTACTAACGACGCAGAACGATAAATGAAGTCACATTAATGATTAAACTTACATAACACCTAAGCCATGGTTGAAATAATTTTCGATCACGAGCTGAAACGTCTTACACTATAAATGAACGTTAACTTTTATTCAACTATATTGTCACAGATAATTTGCAATTGATAAAATAAAAGCATACCCGTCCAATGCGACGATTTAAGTAAATCGCTCTTCTTCAAATAGGCATACGTAGTTCCGTACTTAGTAAAATATTAACCGTACCGGTGTACCCAAGTCGCCTCTAAAAATGATGAAGTGTAGTCTGCTACGTTCAGCATCAGAAACTAAAGCAAAAGCACCGGTGAGTTAACCGGTTGATGACGCTGAACGATTTACCCATCGAAAACCGTATTTCAAATTTGGTGGACATCCGCAATTCAATTTCGTCTTGAGAGTCGAAACCTAAGCTGCCAATAAGAAGCCAGAATCCAGTTCCTTTACGGACCAATGAGCGACGAGAATCCAAGTGGGCGCGGAAGGCTAAGCCTGCAGAATACGGCGGCTAGTATTCATGACATCTCATGTTGCCCTCTATTGAATCTCTCAACAACTATCGTTAAATTTATTACTTAAATATTATAATTTTTTTAAATATAATAATCATATTAGCTAATTATAATTATTTAACTTTAAATGAGTATGTCTCATTGATTTAAATCACATTGCTAAAAATTATTGGCGGGCGCTAGGCAGTCATTCTCTCTACTCTCTCTCCTCTCCCACTTGCAAAATCCAGCTGCAGCTGGTTGGCGCGCGTCGGGAAGGGGAGGGGAGGGGAGGGTGGGTGGGGAATCCACATACTTCTACCTCTCTCTACTCTACAGTCTAACTTAACTCGGGTTTTGTACTAAGCGAGCGTGGGTCGATTGGTAGAGTGTTCGGCGTCTGCACTGGCGTCTAGTATGGATCGGCACGTCACAGGTTCGAAACCCCGCACCGACAGAAAAATAATTTCAATTGAAATTTTAGGACAAGAAGGCCTAGACACTAAGACTGTGAGCTGGTTTCAATCTTATCTGGTTAACCGATACCAAATGGTATCAGTCAACGGTGCCACGGCCACCCCAGCACCTCTAAGAGCCGGCGTCCCTCAGGGAAGTGTCTTAGGACCACTCCTCTTCAACCTTTATACAAGTGACAACCACAAGTGCCTCAAGACTACAAAATTAATAGAATACGCCGATGATGACGCAATCATCAGCGCCAACGTAGATCTAGACGTTACTATAAACGAGCTGGAATCGGACATATTATCATTAAAGGAGACCTTGCTATCAAAAGGGCTAATCCTCAATGAAAAAATCAGCTTTCATGATTTTCGCCCCAAGCAAATCCAAAAGACTAAAAGCTGCAAGGGTTACAGAATTACCCTTAATGAAAATCGTAAGGGTTGAAAACTTCAAATATTTAGGACTGCACATCGACGATCAACTAAAATGGGCACATCACATAGAACAAACAACTAATAAAGCAAAGCAAAAAATTTGGCTCATCAGGCCTCTGTTAACCAATCTGAAACAAAAGGCACTTATAATCCAATATAATGCACTTGTTCAGCCAACTTTCGACCATGCCGATATATTCTTTCACAACACCAGTAAATCCGCATTAAACAAATTACAAATTCTTCAAAATAATTGTGCAAGAGCAATCTTGAGCAAGCCAAGGCGTTTTTCGGCAACGGCAGCGAGGAACGAACTGGGTTGGTTGAGCCTGGCCCAACGCGCTATGTTCCACACTCTAATTATAATGTTTAAAATATATCCTAATGACTGTCCGAGTTATATTTCGGATATTTTCCGGGATTCATTGACCCCGGTTCACGAGCACAGTACGCGTAATCGACACATTAACTTAAATACCCAAGTGAGAATCAATTCCTTCAGCGGGAAAAGCATCGGGGTGAACGGTGCCAAGCTATGGAAATCAATTGACAGAGCGCTTAAAAACCAAGAAATGTTGGAAAATTTTAAACTAGAACTAAAGAAATTTATTTTAACACAACCACCTCATTAACCTAAAGTAAAATGTCTGCGGTTTCATTTCTACGAGCCTTGAACACTTATGACAAATACCAACGCAACGACGGAAAGCTAGTCTTAGAATTAAACCTATATAATTTAAACTATAATTAAGTTAAGAGGACTCCTATGTAAATCAGTATCAACTGATAGGAATATCCGTAATAAAGCCTTATTATTATTATTATTATTAAAACGCATAAATGATATATATAAAAATCTTGTATAAGTCGAAGTACTATGTCTTACAATGATTACGACCGTGTAAAAAATTTCATAGCAGCATGTATAACTCCTTCGAGCATTTTCGAAGATTTTTGTAACTTAGTTCGTGACAAAAACTTAACGCGTAAGCTACAATTATATAATTTATTCTACATTTGCTTAAAAAACGACGCGTACATTCGCGAATCACTTGGAATTGATTGTGTTCATTAATTGTTTCTGACTAAAATTCTGATTCATTTAAAACTAGAATAAGCCTATCTTTTCAGGATCTACCATAGCATAAGCCTATCACTACAGCTATCAAATGACGTCATCCCCCTGCCATCAGGCGGCGAAACAATCGACCACATGTACCACCAAGGACGCTAAAATTCCCTGCCAAAAAAAAACCACCAACAGATGGCGCAACAACTCAAATTTCCCGCCAACACCACGTGACGTCGTCAATTCCCCCCATCCCAAGGGATAGCCTTATAGGACGAAAAATTTGACCCCTCCCTTGAAGGGGGTAAAATCGAACACGCTTCATTGACCTGTCAATCAAAAACAAACCATGCAGATGCGAGAGCGGGGCGTGTCAATCAAAAAGGATTAACCTCCCACTTACAAAGATTTTTTGTCCTCCGTCTTAACCATTTTCTCATCCGCCATCTTCTCCTTCCTTTCACTGTACATCCTCCATCCTCTCCTGCCTTCCATTGTGCATCCTACTATCCTCCCCTGTCTTCCACTGTGCATCCTCCCATCCTACCCTGCCTTCCACTGTACATCCTCAATCCTCACATCCTCCCCTGCCTTCCACTGTGCATCCTCCCATCCTCCCCTGCCCTATCCTCGAAAGGTATTGTATGCACTTCTACATCCGAGAATCGAACACGCTTCATTGACCTGTCAATCAAAAACAAACCATGCAGGTGCGAGAGCGGGGCGTGTCAATCAAAAAGGATTAACCTCCCACTTACAAAGATTTTTTGTCCTCCGTCTTAACCATTTTCTCATCCGCCATCTTCTCCTGCCTTTCACTGTACATCCTCCATCCTCTCCTCCCTTCCATTGTGCATCCTACTATCCTCCCCTGTCTCCACTGTGCATCCTCCCATCCTCCCCTGCCCTATCCTCGAAAGGTATTGTATGTACTTCTACATCCGAGAATCGAACACGCTTCACTGACCTGTCAATCAAAAACAAACCATGCAGGTGCGAGAGCGGGGTGCGTCAATCAAAAAGGATTAACCTCCCACTTACAAAGATTTTTAGTCCTCCGTCTTAACCATTTTCTCATCCTCCATCCTCTCCTGCCTTCCACTGTTCCAAATTTCCCGCCCAAATAAAAGAAAAAAAGATGGCGCTGAGAAGAAAGTATGACGTCGGAGAAAAAGAAATGGCGCCGAGAAGAAAAAATTACGTCTGAGAAAAGCAAGATGGCACCCAGAAAAAAAGATGGCGTCGATACCATTGAATATCACTGAGTTAGAACCGCTTTTTACTACCTACTGAAATAAAACATTAATGTTTCCTGTGTATTAAAGAATAATCCTCCCACCTTCTATGTCAAAGGTAGCAATTTAAATCCCATCAATAGAATTCAAAAGTCGTGCTACTTGCTTTTTGGAAAATTTCATATTTTTTCAATGGCCGCACAGTAGCCCTCGTTTTTAAAAGTAATCGAATGCATATTATTTTGATATAAGAGATCATTAATTTTTTTATAATTAGAAAGCTAAAATTAGTAGAAACGGGATCTTTTTCTCTAAACTTAACCTTACCTCAACTTTATTAAGAGCAAAACTTAACCAGAACTAAACTTATTGAGAAATGCGCTTATAAGATCTAAACTTTTAGCTACAAAAGGAATAAATAGAAATTGTTTCAAAATTTTAAAAACCATGCATAGTGTACTTTAGTGCCCATTTCAATCGATCCCTATTGTTTCTCTAATGGAACCAACCATTAGCTAGATTCTAAACTGTGGGGAAACTGCTAGTGCAATACTTAATGTTCGTCATTAAATCTGTCGTAAAAGAACGCTATCATTGCGAAAAAATGCCTCTACTTCGAAAGGTGGATTGTACCAGATAGTTCTCCAATTGCTGCTACTTATAATTTCGAAAGTCGTTGTGAATGTCATTTTTAAAAAGATCAAGAACGATAGAAGACGTTGCTGAATTTGTTACGACTAAAATATCCCCATGAAGGTTGTGATATTAAGAGTAAGTATTATTTAAGTCTTAATGTGCCACCGTTTTTCTTCTTCGAAACACCACGCTGGGCTGTTAACTCCCCATATAATCGGGTGCACTTCCATAACTAGAAACCGCGATTACACAAAAACTGCGGCGTGGTTCAAAACTGATGTTTTTGAAATAGCGGCCGATGTTTTGGGAAATAGCAGCTAATGTTTAAGTAGAGTTATGAATAATTTTAAACCCCACAAAGTAAAACACATATAGATTGCCATACCCTAACGTAACTTGACATTGCTTGTCCTTTTACCATTGGGCTTCAAATAACCAAACCTAACTTGACATAATACAATTGGTGTTCAAATAACAACACCTGAACTAGAATAATGCTATTGGGGTAAAAATAAACAAACACAAACCCACCAAATACTATTGGGGTTCAAATAAACAAACATAAACCTACCTAATACTATTGGGGTTCAAATAACCACACCTAACTCAAAGGAAATGTTCAGGCAGCATAAAATTATCCCTGAAAAGAAATTTTGGTCTTAAAAACGCAGACTACTGCCTCGCTATGTTCATCCATCCCGTAGGCGTAAGAGATTTTGGCTAGCAGACATCTCTGAGCACGTCGTAACGAGTAAACTACGTTTTCTGGAAACCGCTTTTATGAGGGCTTCTCCGTGAAATCAGACTTTATCTTGTAGGTCACGCGTCAATAATAATAATCCGCTTTTAAAACTTGCCAAGGCGCTGTAGTTACTTTTTTTGGCGAGTTGAGAAATGATTTGTGAAGTTTTATTTTAGAAAGATTATGACGTTGAGAGGAAAGTTCTTGACATTGGAAAGTATCACCCAGGAGATAGGCTTAGTGTGGAATTCCTATGTTATCCGAAAGGACGGTAAATTTTGAATAGGTTACCAGCTTATTTTAGGTTAAGATAAACGTTGAATATTTATTGGCAGAGTTAACGTGACGTATATTCCCAGCGATAATATTTATAAGACGGTAAATTTGATTTTTGGATTAAAACGGTTGAATCTGCACGAGGAAAAATTTCAAACCTATAAAATTCGATTTAGGATGGAGAAGTTTATCCTAGCGGGGCAATGGTTCAATCTAACGATCTGGAGATATTAGAGAAGTTTAATCGAACAGTTACCTACCCGATGTGGCTCTACGAGTCGAACATGCTGTCTCATTTCCAAGAAGCCGATTACCAAATATCACTTAGTGGAATCTTTGAGGTGTTTCGCCCGAAGGTTGGTAAATATATTCTTCTTTTGGAGACTTTGTCTACCAAAAGCACTGTCTTTCAAAGGTGTGGACGGTTATCGTTGTTTTTCTCTTCGTGTTCAATTTCATGGCGATTGCGACCAGTTTCTTGCCGCGACTATGGAAGTATCTGATTGGGCTCTCTGACAATTTCCCGAACAAATTCGAAACTGCCAAGAAGGTTATTTTGGCCACCTATTTTGTCGGCTGTTTAATTTTGGTGGAAGTCTTCAAAGCCCACTTGTCGACCAAATTGACGGTGGACATTGATCGCAACATAAATAACTTGGACGACATATTGAAATATCCTGGCATACGGATTGTTATTCATCATAGCACGCTACAGGAGCTGCAGGTATGAATCACTGTTTCCGAAGAAGTTATATTCGAGGATACCAAGGTCCATTAAGTATCAGAATCAATAAGATATAACCTAGAAATCCTCGATTATGGCTTCTTTTTTTAAACTATAACCATTCTATATTTTGGTCCTGTAACTTAATCGTCTTTAAGAAAATGCATATGTTGAAACAACAAGACGGCCCAAGGACTCGTAATAGTAGCCATATCGTACGAGTGAATATCCCCTCTATACCCTACCCTAATGAGTGGATAACCCCTCTATACCTTACCCTAATGAGTGAATAGCGCTATCTTTTTCAATGCAGAAATGATTTACCGTGCATAAAATCAGAGTGAATAGCCCCTCGATTCCCTACTCTAAACAGTGATTAAATTATGACCGTATAAATTTACTTATGCTGTAATTCTAATATTCCGGCGAATCGAAGAACAGATAGTTTTTTGTGATAATCCCCTCGATGAGTTTACAACATAGACTTATGCCGATGCACACTTATCGCATCTTATAAATTTCTAACAAGGACTTATGCCCAGAAACGTTTGAATGAGAAAGTTTAGTTATAGTGATTACGCATTTTAGTGATTATCCCCTCGAATTACCTTTAGCAATGCTAAAATGATCAAACGCATAACGCTCATTTAACACTATGTTAGCTCTATCTAAACCCACATTTGAATTAACCGCCAAAACGTTCCAGTCAAACATATCATAGATGACGATAGCTACCGAACGAGAACGAAACACATGAGGAGCGCGGTAGGAAACGGGGGGAAAATCGTTATCTATTTAATTAGCACATAAATAAAAAGAAAATAAATATAAAAACCCCAAACATACAAATTCATAAGTATCCGACCCCACAGATGAAAATTCAAAAGTATTCGACCCCACAGATTAAGAGGTACCCCACCCCACATCACCCCGACATTTTAGAGATAAAAATAAATAATAAAAAATTCGGAGTTTCTTTCAAGTCTCTATGGTTCAGTTGGTAGAATGTCTGCCTATTGCGCCAGCGTCCCGGGTTCGATTCCCGGATCTGACCTGAAAGAATTTTAATTAAAATTAAATCTCTAACCGAGCCCAGTTACCCCAATGGGGTAATATAAAGTTCCTTTTAAGCTAAAATCTGACGATAGCGAAAGCGAAAACTCCGGCCACAAGTACGATAAACTAAGAGCCTATCGTATACTACGATATGGCTAAAAACCAAATATATTTATATTGGTTGAAGAAAGGATTAGCATGAAGTTAGCTATACCAAAAGGAGATGATCTAAAAGGACATAGCTTTCCAGCCTAGGAATGAGGGTATTGTGTGTCACGTTATCTCTAACGAACATCTCATCTCGAGTGTTCCTAAAACTTGATATCCCAAGGCTAGGCCGAATGTATTTACTGTAGAGTAAATGGTAGTTGAACACCCAAAGTTTTTCTCTACTAACATTTTTTCTCCGCGCCAACTAAAATCAGCCGGGGAAAGCTGGGTCTCACTAAAAAAATTCCACCCCCTTAAAAAACGTACGAAACTTCAATTTTTGGATTGGAGGTTGGGTCCGCTTGTGGTGAGTTACTCAGCCAATAGAGAGACGGATATCTTATAAGACGATCGGAGTTTACGTTATGGCGGAGCAAGCTACGAATAACGAATCGGGTGTAAATGTATTAATTTAGAAATGGATAAAAGGCTCTCAAAACAAACTCAGAGTATTTCCGTGCCAGAAAAATATAATTCCGTCGGCTTTCTTTAAAAACGTTTGCACTCCACACGATACAACGTTGCCATAAAAAACGCAAACACCGTGCACTTGGATGAACCCTCCATGCTTGAACCTACTCGGATAAAAAAATTAACCCCGCCTGTTTTACTTCACTCTCCACCGCTGTGGAGCGCTGCTTCAAAAGCTCGTTCTCGGTCGTGGCCGAGATTTTAGAAATTTTATCTCTCCATTCACGCGAGCTCCGTTGGAAACTTTAAAAAGCTAACGTCAGTACTTTCAGACACAGAGGCTTCGGCAAAAAATCTTACATAGGAACTTGGTCTAAGATTATTCTACTTGTGGCTATACCTTTATATTTAACATAAACTCTGCCTAAATTATTCATATTCATACTAGTATTATAAATTTGAATAGTTACAGTCTGTGTGTCTGATACGTTTACTCAGTTAGAACTCTGAACCGATATTGTTGAATTTTGGTATGGTGGTGTTTTAAAGCGCCAATTTGGATTAAGAAAAATCAGTGTTTTTCTCACTTGACACCCTTTCTGGTATGCTGACGCGTATCTGACCCGCAAAATGTGCTTGCGACAGACGGTCAAACCAAAAATGTTGAATACAAAGTGTGCACTGTTGCCCTGGGATGCTCTTTAATTTCTATAAAATCGAAAGGGTTTCCTAGTTACTTCAGTATCCCTTTCACATATATTTTGGTAAAAAGGGAAGGTCTTTATTCTCGAGTGTGTATTTAGGAACTTAGTTTTCTTTATAATTAGAAGATCCGTCACGACCTTGTGTTAGAATACGAAAGAAGATTCCGAAAGTTCAACAGAAGAAAGGGTGACGACGACGACGTCTTCAATCGTGGGAAAGCCGTCTTCATCGCCACTCTTACACATTTGGAATATTTTTGCCTTCACGCCTACGAAGCGGAAAAAGCTTTACATTACGGCACAAATCCTTTTCACTCGGTCGCCTCCGCTTACCACTTGTCCAAGGCGGCTTCGACTACAGTGAAAGACGTCGTCAATATAAGGTAAATATTAGTCTTTCTTTATTTTCCAAAATAGTTAGGCGACACACTCTCTCTCTCTCTAGACTGATGAACTTTTGGGAAACTGGACATCAAATGAGAGCCAACTATCTGTTAAATCAGCACGCCTGTTCAAAATACCTCAAGACAAAGCGAAACTTGGAGTTTTCGAAGACATCTCTGGGTGATCTTGGCGCCATTTTTCTTGTGTACGTCTCTTCAATGACCATGTCTATTTTGGTAATGTTTGGTCAGTTACGACACGCTTTCAGCAACAGAGATGTGGAACGAAGACTTCAAGCTCTTGAACTGCGGAGCTACAGTATGGACTGAAGATTAAAAAAACCACTATCTGGAACCGCCTTTCACTCTTCAATTGGACAAATGTTTAAAAAAAATGTGTTAGAATTAAAAATAAGTTACTTCAAATAAGTGTCTAAAGTGATTTTAAACAGGTTCTTAATTATGTGGAAGACATCAGAAATGTTTCTAGTAGAAGGTTTAAAATATATTCATGTAGAATATTCAAAACATGTTTCTATTTACGTAGAATATTTTAAACATGTTTCAATTTTTGTAGAATAATTTAAACATGTTTCAATTTTTGTAGAATAATTTAAACATGTTTCTATTTATGTAGGATATTTGAGAATTTTTTCTACTTATGTAGAATATTTAAAAATAGTTTCTATTTATTGAAAGTGAAATTGAGGTTTATTGTGCATAAAAAACAAACTCACGAGATTATACACATGGAGCAAATTTAAAATACAAAAATAAACGGAATAACATAAATTAAATAGTAACACGTACAGCTATAAATGGGAAATGAAGCAAGTAACTTATGGATTTTTTCCGGTTTCTATTTGGGTAAATATTTTAAACATGTTTCTATTTATGTAGAATTATTAAAACATGTTTCTATTTATTAGAATATTTAGATCATGTTTCTAGTTATGTAGAATATTTAGAAATTAGAACATATTTCTATCTATGAAACGTATTACTATTTATGTATACTTTTTAAACTATGCTTATATTAGTGTAGAATATTTAAAACATGTTTCTATTTATGTATAATGTTTAAACCATGTTTATATTGGTGTAAAATAAATAATGCAGAATATTTAAAATGTACTTCTATTCGTGTGGAATGTTTAAAAAACGTTTCTATTAATCTAAAATTTTTATAATGCTTTTCTATTTATAAAAAATAATAATCGGGCGGGCTGATTGTTCGTTTGCCAAAGGACTCCTGGGAATCCACCCCATGTTCCCGAAACGCTCCCACTGGGGCTCCTCTTCTTCGTCCGAAGGAGGGGGTTGATGAGGAGCAACGGTCTGGGTAGTAGCGGAATGGACTGGGAATCGCTCTGGGGGTTGAGGCCATTGGACAGGGAGGAGAGGCGAACTTCGGTTTCTTGGGCTTAGACCCGCTTGGATGGGTCCAGAATTTTCATTTTGTTCGTCTCTTTCCAAGTGTTCTTTGACCAGGGCGTATGCCGTAATAGGCCCCCTTGTCGTCAAATCTTCTTTGTCTGCCGTCAGATCGTGGACGAAATCGCATTCTTGGGCAACATGCCCTTCTCTCCTGTTCGTCAGAAATAGGGGCTGCGGAAACTGCGTCCCTAATATTCTCTACAATCTCCTTATCGATTGGATCCTTTTCTGATGGTATTGAAAAAGGGATCCTTAAGTTACCCACTAAGCATTGAGATGATTCAAAATCTAATTTGACCCTATTTTCCTCAAGAAAATCTTGACCTAGTATAAAGTCACTATTGAGGGAAGGAACTATGTAGAATTTAAATTTAAATTGTTTCTCACTTTCATTTGACTTAAGAGTAAACTCAAGTTCGTGAGAACCCTTTGTAAACGTATAACGGCCGTCGCCCCAAACTACACAATCTAGTTGTTCATCTTTAGGTAATTCTGAAGAATTTCTATGTTTACAAATTTTTTGCCATTGGTCAAGACTAACAAAAGAGGCACGCTATCTAATTTAGCGTGAACTGTCGCGTGTTCAAAAGTAACGGGAATAGTAACCCTTTTATAAACTGAACCCTTCCTGACGGATTCGATCCGCAGGGGGAACGCGACGCGCTTCTTGTTAGGGAAATTTATTGGGCACCGGGAGAGGGACCACGAGGGACCTGTCCCGTCTGGGCTTCCCCCGACTGAATCATCTTTTTGTTTGGACAGTCGGGTGCAAGATGACCTGGTTCCTGACAACTAAAACAAGTGATAGAACGAGTAGATGGGTAAGACAAGGCCAATTGACGACCAGGGGACTTTGATCTCTGGTTATTATATCTATTATAAGATCGTTGACCTCTATTTGAAGTGTTTTGAGCTCTAGCTTGCGATCTAGAGTCTAAGGGTTTCAAGGGATATTCCCATTTAGGATGTGATGGAGAAGTAGGACAAGGGCTTTGACAATGCCCTGGGGAACACTGATTATGGGCGGAGCCCCTGTTTGCTGGGCAAGAGGACTCAGCTGTAACCTTTGGTTTAGGGGGTGATCTCCTCTTTTCCCTTTTTTCGGCATTCCTTTTCCTAATTTCAATATCCTTCTCAATGGTTTTACAGGAGTTTCTTAACTGTTCCATGGTACTAAATTGTAAGAAAAGGAGGGGATTTCTAAGCTCGTCCTTTAAATTACTTTTTATTATTGGAAATAATTCTTTTTCGGTAAGAGGATGGGTCATCCCTAAGTTTAACTTTATTACTTCCCCGAAGAAATCCTCTACCGACTCCTTATCCTTCTGACTTCTTTGGTTAATCTCTATCTTAAGCTTAGAGTCAGCTTCGGAGTCTCTAAACTGAACTTTAAAATGTCTTTTAAATGTCTTCCAAGCCAAATGAGGATGGGAGGGGTTTAAACTACACATATCATCATATTGACGGATTAAATCCCTATACCAATACAAGGCATGCCCTCTTAAAAGGAGAGGCAATGCAGCTAACTTCTCTTCATTTGATAGCTTGTGAAACTTAGCATATTCCTCAGAAGCGGCTAAAAACTCTGTGGCATTATCGTTAGACGATCCCATAAAGGCTAACCTTTATGGCGTTTCAATAGGGACTTTCCCCGTCTGAGGAGTTGTACTTCTATTAATTAATGAGGGTAGATCCCTAACCAACTTATCCAAACTAGAAGCTATAGCTTTATTTATGGCTACATTCTGAGCTATGGCATTAGCCTGTGCGGTCGAATTATCAGCCAAAGTTTGGAGTGAGGATAGCATAAAGACTTTTAATTCCTCATCGGTTATGTTTGGTCCAAATTGAGGGACTTCTTGAGACGGAGACATTTGAGTTCCGATGGTTCTAACTCTTGGATTAGGTAATGGGTCTGAAAAACTAACTCTAGACTTATCTCTTGTGGACGATGGTTTTGGAGGAACAAGAGAATCAATCCCAGTTTGAGGAGGGAAATTTGAGGGAGTTGAACTTCCCTTAGGGGCAGGAACACTCTTATGAGGGAATAGTAGGTAAGGAGAGAAATCCGATTCTGAAGAGGCGGCCGTCCTCTTCCGTGTATCTGAATCCTCTTTGTCTTTATCATCCTCAATTCGAAGAATCCGGTTGAAATCCTCCAAAGGATTATCTGTCTCTGGTGGTGCTAGAGTGTCACCATCGTCTTCCGTAGACGGAAACAGACCTTCCCTAGATTGTTCTTCCCTCTTCTTTAATTCTACAGGGCCGGTAGGCCCTTGTAGATATGACATGACACCCTTCCGTAATGTTAAACAAAAAGTCACACCTTTTAGGGTTAGCGTCCCATAGAAAAAGCATTAAAAAAATTTCGGTTTTTTAAGGAAATTGAAGCCGGCCATACGGAAAAACTATAGCGAAGTTAGTTTTAGGAATGCTTCTAAATTAACAAGCATTTCTTAAATGAGAAACTTACGTGTTTCGATTTTTAATTAATGAATTCTAATTTTTGTAATTTAACTAATTAAGATAGTACGTCAAAAAATTACTTTTGGGTCAGAAGTCAGCCTAACCTCCTAGCGCGTTTAAACTTATTTCCCCATTTTCGTTCTCATTGATAACTAGAACGGCCTAGCTTTTTGCGTGCTAACAAGTTACGTTGATAAATTTCAAACGTTTGCTTTTATGTGGAAAATTGCTAATTTCATAGCAGACGACAGTAAGGCAACTAAAATTAATTACTTTGGTATTTCATCCGAGCTTGAACACCTTTATTTGGATTTGCTAATTATCTATATCACCCTTAAGAACAAATACTTTGTTATCAGGTCGAATTTTCATCTAAAAAATTAATTCAGGTAAATAATTACAGTTAATAGAGGTTTTTATATCTTTTGAAGTAAGTTTTTCGACGTTCTTTACGGCCAAGGCTTAGGTTGTATTTTAGTTAGTCTATGAAATTATAGTCTTTATAGTGTCTGTCCTCTTCAAAGATTATTAAAAAGGCTTATTTCCAGCTCTCATTTGTTTTGGAATTCTTTATATAGTCTGCTCCGTTTTATGCTAGAAACATTTCCTAACCAGGCTAACTCCAGGTTTTTTTTTACTGTATTTACCATGTGCGCTTCCAATTTGAAGTAAAAAATGGCATATTTATTCAAATTATTAAGGTGTTGAAATAAAGATAGTGCTTTTCACCCTTTGAAAAGATCGAGAACTTCAAAATACTACTGGAAATGACAAAAAGTTCAATGTGTTTTCCTTACGGCAGTTTTAAGAGTCGTCGTGTTTACGTTAGCGCAGTTAATTCAACATTCTCATTTGAGGTATACAAGGTTTCATTATTTGTTAATCTCACTAAGATGCTACTAATTGTGAAGGTGTGTGATATAATTCCTGAAACTCAACCAACGTAGAGGACCAGATCATTCATTAAAACAATTTCTATACTATTGAACCAGTCAGTATGTTATGTTACGTTAATCATTTTAAAAACCATTTGTTACCAACAGTGGATTTTGTTAATTCATAAATATAAGTAACAGTGGTGCTGGTTAATCCAGGAGGACAGTGTCGTTATGTAATTTAATTAGTCAAATAATTTCCATGTTTACATCTGCGCAGATTTTTCAAACGTAACCACGTCAGCAACGGAGGGTTACGTTGTTCGTTATCTCCACAATTCACATTGCCGTTTGCTTATTTGTCTAAATTGCTATGAATTGTTTAGGTATTTAATTTAATTACTGGTATTCAAGTCAAAGTTGCCAAACTATAGAATCACATCATTCATTAACATATGTTATAGATGATCTTTATGTTACCGAAAATTTAGCACGGGGTGTTATAAAAATTGAACGCAATGTGTTGGCAAGAATGAAAAAACTCTTCTGAACTTTACTATAAAGGTAATTTGAAACTCATTTTATAAGCTAAATCAACACTGCCAAACCTCAATCCTTCATAAATTTAAACTTAATTAAGTATAATTAGCGTGAATTTAAAGATGAAATGTACATATTTTGGATGAGAACTCGAGTAACTTAAGATTTAAACTGGACAAGCTGTTGGTATAGCCCCATGTTTTCTATTTCACACTTAAGTTAATTTAAATTATCTTTAAAGTACATTAATAGGCGCGAAATTCGAAAGTGTAGGGTAAAATAAGATTCAAAAGCTCCACTAAAAATTGCAATTAACGTGAAGTATATATTGAAAGTCATTTTATAACCTAAATGTACACTGCCGAAGCACAATCCTACGTTAATTGTCACTCAATTAAATATAATTAACGTCAAATTAAACCAAATATATTAATTTTTTGGATAAAAACTCAAATAACTTTTAATCTTATTTAAAACTACCCAAGCCATTGGTAAATCCCAATGTTTTCATTTCACACTTAAGTTAATTTAAACTATCTTTAAAGTACATTAATTGGCGCGAAATTCAAAAGTTTTGGGTAAAATAATGACTGGCAAAAATGTTAAACTTCACTAAACGTTGCAATTAGGGTAAAAAATTCCAATAAATTATACTTTTAAGCTTAATCCACTCTCCCGAACCGCGCTCAAATTAAGATTAAAACATCACAAGTTTTTCGCACAGCCACAGATGTTTCCTATTTCACTTTCAAATTAATTTAATTCATCATTAAAATACATCGAAAGCTCTTACATATTTTAGGGTAATTGCAATTAAAGTTAATATTTTATCGCAACTTGTATCCACACTAGATAAACCGTTAAATTAAACTTAATCAAGTATAATTAATGTGAAATCAACCCAAAACACGAATGTTTTTGGAAAATTCATGGATACCTTATAATTAATCTAACAAATTATAATTAAAACTACACTTATCTTACACTCAGCCTCCATTTTCCTGTTTAATTCTTACACGTAAATAAATTGTCATTTAAAAGCATTTTTCCCATATTGAAAAGAGAGCCATTGAAAAGGAGCGAAACTTAAAAGTCTGGGCGGGATGTTACAGTATTTGTGCCTTTTTAACAGGAGTATTGTTACAATTTTAACACTACCAGACTTAGAAATAGCACACGTCCACTGGTCCAAAACCAGTTTATTAATTGCTTGGACCAGTTTTTTAATTGAAAAAATTAATAATTAAGTTTTTTGATGGGAATTGAGTCGGGACCAGTTTTAAAATTCAAGCTTTCTTCCAATTTCTACTCTTAACTTTTCTCTTTCAAACACAACAAACCGCATCACTCTAGAGTTTAGACCCAAATGAAGGGCTTGCCAAGTGGTACCAGGTTTTGGTAGTGGTATTAAGTTAGATTTAAAACTACGCGGCAGTCGGCAGTCTCGGCACGATTGGAATTTTGAAGTCTCGCAGAGTCAATTTAGTCAAACCTATCATTTATGGTCAAACTACCTTGAACCTTCTCGCAAGTGGGCTAGCGCCTATATATATCAACAAAAAAACTTTAGAATGGGACCAGTAGAAAGAATATTATGGTAAGAGTCACTGTTCCTAAGGACCAGTTTATTTTTTATAGACGTTAGGGGTCACTAATCCTGAGGACCAGTTTATAAGACCACGTATTTCTAAGCCTTAACAATACAGACCTTGTATTTCTAATGGGACCGGCAATACCGCAACACTGAGCCGAAAAACCAGGATGGTAATTGGTTGGGCCTATCGGGAGAGGACATTGAAGCACCAAAAACATACCGCGGTGTCACGTGTCGAAAGTCAAAGCAACCTTCACCACTATAAACCCCATGACCCGCTCAATCCGGCAATCTTTGAAAACTTTGAGGTACTTCCGGTCCCTTTTGATATACAGGGTCTTCAGTGTAGCAGCTAAGTAGTAGAATTATAGTAGTTAGTTTCGTTTCCTAGCAAAATGCCAACCTATTCAAACCAGGACAAATTGGACAGGATGTTTATTTTGGGTGAAGGTCTCAGTAACGTTCAACTAAAGGCAGTGCTTTATGCCGAACTGTTTCCACACCGACAACATCCGGTGCGAAGCACCTTTGCCGACATTGGCGAGCACCTTCGTGATTTCGGTAGTGCAAGATCGTGAATGTAGAAGAGACTGTATAGTCTGTAATGAGGATAGAGATTTTGACATCGTAGCACGTTTTGAAGCCAATTCATGCTAATAAGTAATAATAGAGCGGTGGAACAAGAAGTTGCACTAAGCCTTTCTACTGTTTGTGCCAGTTTACAATGGCATCACTACCGGCATTATCATACCCCTTACATCATGCCTTAACGGACGAGGATTACCTAAGACGGCAATACCATTAGTCTTACCAGGCGTCATGAATTTACTGCTTGCAAATGTATTGCAAGACATGGACAGTCGTCTGCCTCAACCACAATGGTAGAAACGTCGAATATTTTCGTTGATGTGTTTACCAAACAGTTAAGAAGTTTTAATTTGAGGCCCACGTTCTAAGACCAATCGTAGGACTGTGCTTTAAAATATTTTGTTGTGTTCAGGCATATTCTCCAGTATTCTTTTTGTAACTTGTCACTAGCATATAATAATCATGAATTCCAGACATTTATTTACACGCTGTATAATTTAGTATGACATCAGCCGTTGGCAGTTTTGGGGGTTGTACATAAAGGAAGGTGTTGGTCTGATCTCGACCACACTGTATATGTATAGAGTGTACGATACAAATAAACATTTTTATTCTATATTTTAAATATTGTAATTTTTAAACTTTATCTTAAATAAAGTACAAATTATATGCTTATCGAAATCTATGTTTTTTATATAAGTTCAATGTAATTAACGATACATAAGTTCTTCTTTCAACCCAAAATGTATGACGGTAGAGCTAACATAATTATTCAAAATTTAATTACATTAAGACTGAAGTGACAGATATTATAAAAAAACGTCTTGGTTTGGACCAAGGCCGAAAAAACAAACGATATGTGTGAGGTTTATCAATTGGCTGAAGTTTCAGATATTGCAATTTTTTTTAGTTATTTTTATCCATTTAATCCTTAAAAAATATTAAATTCAATCAACTGATTTTACTGTTAATCGATCTATTCCCTCTAAATTAATTGAAAAAATTACATATCTACGCTTTTTCAAGAACAATTACATTTTCCGAAAACATTTTATCATGAAATTAATTATTTTGAAGGGATTTCGTGTAAGCACCTTGACGGACATAGATTTAATTGTTGCTGGCTTGACAAATTTTCAAATTTGCACCCAAAAATAGTTTAAATCTGTAAGTTGCTAAGAAGACTGATGTTCAAAAAAACATGATAATTTAAATTTATTTTGTTCAGACTAGTTAATAAACTAAATAACTTATGTCGTCTATTTAAGACAAAGCAACATCGTTTATCCTGTGTGGTTTCATTTAGTAGGTAGCTATCTGTAACACTGGACAAATATGATATCGGTATATAACCAAAGGTAAGGGTAAAGATTGCATAAAAAGAAATACGTTTCAGTTCCAAAGGCTTGTTATATTCATCTCCATTCATTACCAGTTAAACGAAGAAGGTCACACTTAACTTAACCCCCCCCCCTTCCTCCATTTCCCCAATATATAAAATTTTACAATCACCAGTTGTTCCAGTGTTTTGGGTTATCTGAGCCGACGCAATACACCCAGCAAATATTACCATATAGGTCGAAACCTTTTCACGTGACATTAGTGAACGGTACATGACTCTTCGGACTTGCCCGCCAACCTTAATAACCTAAAACTATAAAACGTTCGTGTACAAGAATGATTATTGTTGTGGCTTGACACTCGCTAGCGCCTGAAGGACCGATCACTCAGTCCAATCGGTGTACATTTGTAAGAGAGTAGACCATTTTAGAAATTACATACAGAGAATTAAAACACAGGTGTGATGCCGCCATTAAGGTCTTCTCTCTCTCTCGCCCAGAAGCACCGCTATAGGCAGTGCAAGTTGACTAGCCTCCTGCCTGTAGTCAACTTTGTTACCGTCTGGCGGTGACCCTTGGTGCGAGGGATAATACCCAATGGTGGCCTCGCCACTGTGTGTTTTCCGAAATGGTATTTACGCGTGCTAAAATGATTATGCGTAATACGTTACCGGTGTACAAGTAACGCCAACAATGTAGAAAGGGGTGTAGCATTTCGTAGTACGAAATTAAATGTATGAATTCGTGGAATCCACTTTTAAAAATTTACATTTTCCTTTCGAATTATGTCAAAGTTCGCTTGGTCTTTTTATACAGAGTATTTCAAATATTCATTATTGATCCCTCAGCACGTACTCCCTTCAAAATAATTAATTTCATGATAAAATGTTTTCGGAAAATGTAATTGTTCTTGAAAAAGCGTAGATATGTAATTTTTTCAATTAATTTAGAGGGAATAGATCGATTAACAGTAAAATCAGTTGATTGAATTTAATATTTTTTAAGGATTAAATGGATAAAAATAACTAAAAAAAATTGCAATATCTGAAACTTCAGCCAATTGATAAACCTCACACATATCGTTTGTTTTTTCGGCCTTGGTCCAAACCAAGACGTTTTTTTATAATATTAGATCGTCTTCCTCATCCTCGGATGGTCGAGGCGACCTCCATGTTTGTTTATCGTCAGAGTATGCCATAATTTAATTAAGTCAAGTTTTTCAATAATCAAAATACAAGTTTAGTTACAATAGTCAAGTTAAGTTAAGTTATACTAATATACAAGTAAGTTATCTCATTTATACAAATAATCCTGTAAGTTATCTAATTTCAGCATATTAATAACGAAGATAATTTTATAATTAATTGATTATTTAATTTAATTTAGATTTAAGTTAATTAGTTCAATTATCTTTAATCATCTTCCATCGTGGAAGCCGAGGCTTAGAACCACGTGGGGGACGGATATACCGACAATGATAACCAAAATATTTTTCGGGACCGACCAAGGCTTAAGGCCTAGTCTTTTTTATTCGGGTCCCCCCTGTTCGGGCGCCATTTTATGTAACCCTCCGTAGAATAATTTAACTATGGGAGAAAGCTCCCGAGGGCCATAAAAAGAAATAAAAACAACTTACTTTAAATATTCAAAAAGAGAAGACAAGTCTTCTTAAATTTTTTTAAATCCAAAAGAAATGGATTTACCCAACTGTACCGTACACTCGACAGTAGAAAAAATAATAACAAGAGGAATCAACCTCTCTAGTTGAGAGCTGACTAGTGACTAACTTTTCGTAAGAATCACAGAGATTAGGAAGGGAGGAGGAGCATGTAACATGGAGGTATAACACCCTGCCAGATCCAATGAGTAGAACTCCAGGAATCTGGCAGCCATGTTACAAAATTAAACGTGACTTACATTAATTTTTTTTAATTATTTTAATTTTCCTCAACAGAGGTTTTCTCCCCAACGGAGGTTTTCTCCTCGGCGGAGGTTTCGTCCATTTTTTCGACCTCTGGCTTTTTTTCGTCTACTTTTTAAATAATATAATTTAATTAACATGACCTTAGATTACTTTATTAAAGCCCAGTATATGAGATTTGTGAAAACTTCTATTTGTTTTCACGCTATAGGGTACGCGTGTTCCAGCGTCGGTTATCAACACGCGCAAAGCTACTCTATGTAACCTAGGTTTGTGCGTGCTGACAAGAGAAAAAGGAAAGGATATTCAGGATTTAAAATATCCGCGAGTTTTTTAGCTCGACGTCTCTTGACAGCACGTACAAAGCTAGGTTGCATAGACATCTACGTTTGAGCGTGCTGACAACCGATGTTGTAACAGAGTATATACAGAATAAGCTGTCGTTCGAGATAGGGAGTTGCCTATCCTATAGAGTGAAAACAGATTTCCTCACGCGCATTCTTTATCCATGCTTAAACCAATAAAAAAACTATTGTAATTGTAGGGATAAACGCGAAATAGTAAAAGATAAGTTCAGTGCCTAGAAACGCAAGGAAATAATATACCAAAATGTCGAAAAATAGCAAAATACATTCAGGCAGTTTGAATTTGAAAATTTATGGCAATGTTTTCTATAAATAGTTTTAAATTATAACTTATAAGGATGTTTTTGTTCATTAAAAGACCCAGGTAAATTTACAAAATTATTTTCTTGTCCTACCGTCCTTATTTCGGCAATTTTTGGCAATATGCCCCGGTTTTCTGCAGATATAGCATATTCTTTTTCCTTTTTTTCCACCGGTAATTCCGCCTCTACGCCCACCTCCTCCCCTTCCTCCACGTCCTCCTCCACCACCCCGTCCTCCTCCACGTCCCCCTCTTCCTCCACGTCCTCCACCATAAAAACTAACAAGGCATCCCTTGTTAAAATGGTTTACAACGTTTTCCATTTTCTAAGCCTAAATCAATAAACGATAAATTATTTATTTTAAACAACATAAAAATATCATTATTTTCCATATATTTTTAAACTTGGCAACAAAATTAAGTGTTGCAAATTCTAATTTTACGCCAAAGCTTAAAAAAAAATAGCAAATTATGACATATTTAATTATTATATTTAAGAACTTACTTTCAGTTCAACAGTTGAAGAGACTTCAAGTTTGAAAATTAGGCTTAAAATGACCTTTAGCTATTGGCTATCGCCAATGAGATCCTATTGGCTATCGCGAAAAAGTGACGCGCCACCTAGTGGTAATTTTGGTAACTGTTCTAACGGAGTAAGTTTTCCTCAGGAGTCAGGCTCCTGGGCGAGTGACGAGGCTTAAGTTATCATAGGAGGATCATAACATGGCGCCTAGCAAAAAGTATTGTTGTGTCCCACAACGTAATTCTAGGTTAAAACTAAATATCTCAGGGTTAAGTATGGGCTAATTTTGCCTAAGTAAGCATAGTTTGGCTAAATTTCCCAAAAGAAATCAAGTGGCGTAAAGAATGGCAACGCGTCCTAAAAATTGGAAAAGATATTTCAAATCACATGGTTGTATGCAGTTTTCATTTCAAGAAGACCGATTACTTTTTTCCAGGTAATTTGGTTTTTTAAGTAATAAGAATTTAAGACCAGAATTTAATGTACTTGTTACTTCAGATTTGTCAACAGTAAAAAGGAAACTAAAGCTTGGAACTTACCCTTCACAATGTTTGCCTATATTGACCGATGACGAAATTATTTCCGAAGATACCAGAAAGAAAGTTAATGGAAGAAAGATAAGGGCTGATAATCGACAAATACAATTTAAAAATGATGCAGAACCTTCAACTTATAGGGAGTCGAGTTCAGAAAGAGAACTAGAAGGTGCCCCAGAATTAACTGTCAAACATGCAAATATTGAATTTGGTTTGAATGCCTCCCGAAACTGAGGTCTGTGAGCCCTTACATCAAGAAAGAAGAGATGTTTCAGTGCAAGGAAACATCTACTTTTATGAATCCTTCAGTATTATGAATTCAGTTAAAACTGAGAAGGATTTAAGCCGTATGACTGGTATTTCCACTTTCAAATTATGTTACTCCGTTGTGGAATCTATGACAATGTTAATAAATTTCAAAGCTCAAATCCCAATGGACGGACTTTCTTTTCTAGTTTTAATGAAAATTAAACTGAACTTGACGTACAGGGTTCTTTCTACTATGTTTAATATGTCTGATACCATTTGCAGCAGATAATTTAAACAAACAGTGTTCCTTGTGGCGGATGGTTTTAAATGCGCAATCAAATGGACCTCAAAGAAAGAAATTATTAATAGCATGCCCCCATTTTTAAAGACTTTGAAAAAACTGTGGTGGTATTGGAATGTACCGAAATTCCAATAGAGAAACCTAAATGTAGAATCTTGTCTAATTCTTATAACAAAGGTAATCACACTGTTAAAGTTTTGGTCGGCATTTCTCCGGCTGGTTTTATTACATTTTTGAGTAGTGCTTATGGAGGAAGAGCATCTGACAAATTTATCACTTTGCACAGTAAAGTATTGGACAAGTTAACACCATATGTTGACGCATGCATGGTAGATAAGGGGTTCAGAATAGAGAGTCGAAACCGAATGTTTTGAAAAAGGAATCGAAATTTTTATCCCAACATTTTTGAAAAAATCTAAACAGTTTACGGAAACAAAATCACTCGAAAACTTGAAAATAGCAAAACCAAGAGTAGACGTAGAGAGAGCAACACAGTTCTGGGTGTGAAGCGTGTACCCATTTATTTTGAAACTTTTGCAGGTACAAAGTGTTCTTTGTGAACCACTCTATTGGATATCTTTGTGATTCCAAAGTTTCTTTGTGAACCACTCTATTGGTTATCTTTGTGATTCCAAAGTGTTCTGTGTGAATCACTCTATTGGATATCTTTGTGATTCCAAAGTGTTCTGTGTGAATCACTCTATTGGATATCTTTGTGATTCCAAAGTGTTCTGTGTGAATCACTCTATTGGATATCTTTGTGATTCCAAAGTGTTCTGTGTGAATCACTCTATTGGATATCTTTGTGATTCCAAAGTGTTCTGTGTGAATCACTCTATTGGATATCTTTGTGATTCCAAAGTGTTCTGTGTGAATCACTCTATTGGATATCTTTGTTGATTCCAAAGCGTTCTGTGTGAATCACTCCATTGGATATCTTTGTGATTCCAAAGTGTTCTGTGTGAATCACTCCATTGGATATATTTGTAATTCCAAAGTGTTCTGTGTGAAACACTTTATTGGATATACTTGTGATTCCAAAGTGTTCTGTGTGAACCGTTATATTGGATATCTTTACGATACCAAAGCCTTCTGTGTGAACCGTTATATTGGATATCTTTATGATACCAAAGCCTTCTGTGTGAACAAATTAATTGGATCATTACGATACCAAAGTCTTTTGTGTGAAGTATTTAATTAGTTTCATTATTTAAAATGGTTTCTCGAGAAAGAGCTAAGAGACAAAAAAACCTACAAGGTTGGTTAAAACAGAATAAAGCTTCTAAAAAAAGCAAGCTAAACAACTTGTGGATAAGAAATACTACTTGAAAAACAAGGAGTATTATCATAAAAGAAATTCAAAAACCAATCCGACCCGCAAATTTCCAATTGAGAGAGCTAAGAGAAATAAGAGAACTATGCCACCAAGTGGCGCCACAAATGTTCTGACAAAAAACAAAAAACCAGTAAGAAACCTTTTCTGGTGGGCAAAATGGGTTTCGCGAAAAATAAACTAAATAAAGGAATTTTTAAGACACGAAACAAGAAAATCATAGCTGAAAGTTTCAAACGATTTTTAGTGACAAGTCTCACTGAAAGATTGTCTGCGACAAAATCTTTGGACAGCTTGACTAAAAAGGAGAATTCAAAGTTACTCTCTCGAAACCTAAAATGCCAATTGTTAGCGGGTAGAATTTTGCATTTGAAAAGGCAATTATATTTGGCATACAATTACCATCTTACAAGGACTGTTAGTGAATTTAAAGATATTGCCGAGAAAGTCCAAGAAATTGGGTCTGTTAATGAAGACAATTTAACGGATGTGGGTGGTAAAAGGCTTCACAGTAGTCTCAAAGAGGCCTATTTCCATGAAACCACCTATTACCCCATTGGAAATAATGGAAAAATATTGAAAAATGACCACGAATTACGCTATGCCAAAGTTATCCAATTGGATGCTGATGGTCATGTACGTAAAGTGCTGAGAGACCGCGTTATCAATGGCAATAAAGAATTGTTCGTTGACGAAACGGGCAATTTCGTTGACATTAAAAATAACAACAAACCTGATGATGTTGAGAGAGTCTTTCAAGTAAATAATTCGGGAGTGGTTACGAATCTTTTCAACATTGTTGAAACTGAGGAGAAGAATCCGAAAAGAAATTTTGTGATCAATGAAAGTGGTCTTATTGAAACTAAACCAGAAACCGTTTATTGGGAGTGCAGTGATATTTGTAATGTTCGAGTTCGAGCCATTGCGAAAGTGCTAACTTTCATAAACACGGTTGCAAATGCGAATAAAAAATCAGTGACTAAATTTTTCAGTCGGGTTTGGAGCTTTGCGATTTTAGAAATAAATTTTGCTCTATATCCAACGTGTCTATAACACCAGATGGTGCTGAGATCTTAGTGAGAATAGTTCCTTTCCTGGGACACACAGCTTATTGTGCTGATAGTGAAGATTGCCAAAGCTATTTACGTTCTTTTGCTGAACTGGCTCCTCATTATTCGGGAATTAGAACTATTTTGAATATTTATCACGTGAAGGCATTGATTAACGCGTTAACAAAGATTCCGAATGAAATTGAAAGTGGTGATTACGATTCACTCACCAAAATCATGGGGGAATTGAGAAAAATCCTTGCCGCACGAGGAAAAAATTTAATTAACGAGCAAAACAACGCGTCCACTGGGAGCAAAAACGATGAAAGTGAAATCTTGTGCCTTTACGAAAGTCAATTCGTTCGAGCGGCGTTAAATAATAAAGAATTTCATGACACTCCCTGTGACTGCTGCCTAAGATTGTACAAAAAAACTGATTTGAGAGCAATAGAAAAAATGGTAGACAGTGCTGTTTTCTTTAAAGAGGCCTATCTGATATTAAGAGCTGGATGGATAATGAACAATTCAGAAACTAGAGAGTCAGAGAAGCTTCTATGCCGTTACTGCTCTACGGATTTACGAAAGGGAAAAGTTCCCATCAGATGCTTCCTGAATAACTTGTTGGTTGACAGTCCTCCGCCAGATGTCACTGATTTAAACATGTTTGAGAAAGTTTTAATTCAGCTTGTGAAGCCCTTCTACACTGTGGTGTGGTTAGGTACTAAAACCAATTCCAACATGCAGGTCGGTACTGTTAAAGCTTTAGGGGAAGAGTAATTTATCTTCCAATACCCGTGGAGAGTAATTTGAAGATGATTCCCAAGACACTGCCCAAAAATCACGAATTGCATATCTTGGTGAATGGCGTTCACACTGCGGACAAAAAGGTTAGGCAACATGTTGTTTGCCTCGAAAAAGTGTTGAATGCGTTCACTGTGCTGAAAAAAATTAATCCTTTGTATAAGGACATTGATATTTCGGCAATGAGCGAGGAATATATTTGTGGAACGCAAGATATTGATGGAAATGAAAATTCATTGACTCCCCATGAATTACTGAGCGTAACAGATCCACTTGCGTTGCTTAACGATGGATCTGATGCGGTGACACGCGCTTTCGCTGCGGTTCCAACAAAAGGACCAGCGGATGGTTCTCACGACCGTCAATGTGACCAAAACGCTTCTAACATGAAGGAGCAGGATAAAAATCAGTCTAGCCTTGCACCAGGCAACGTCTACAAAATTTTAACACAGCCCGAGGCTTTGTTGCGAAAACTTTCTGAGGGAGAAGCCAATGATCTGTACGATCACTACTCTATTCATCCGGTGAACGTCCAACCACCGAAATATTTATTGGCCGCTTACCAAATGAAGCAAGTCGAAGCCGCGCCGATTAATACTTGGGACAAAAACTTGGAGTACTTGATTTTCGTTCATTTGTTCCCCAAGGGTCGCTACGGCAAGCACGATGAGAGACCATTTGGGTATTTAACTGAAACAGAGTATCGTTTATCTCGTCTTTTGAACAAAAGTTCAATTTTTAGACGAGATTACGCCTATATGTTTCATTCTTATCAAGAATGCGAAATGAAGGCGATCTCTAGCAGTTTGAACTACGTTCTTCGTGTTAAAAACCCATGGAAATTGGGGTTGAAAACTTGCTTAGTCGCGTTGAATCTGGCGATAAAGAACTTGAGAGTAATTTAACCGCTTTCTTGGGTCATATTCGAGGAACTAAGGACTACTGGTAGAAGGTCCTTAGGTGCGTTTTGGCGATAATACGGGAATTTGGTCCTCCCACGTGGATCTTGACTTTTAATCCGGCCGAATACGATGATTTGGAACTGCACGATCACTTGTGAAAAATTAATTCAGACGTTCCAGGAGTAGAATCGATGCCAGTGGCTGAATTGTTGAATATTGACCCACTTAGCGTCAATTTGCACTTTCACAACAAAGTTCGTACGCTGCTAAACAACTTTGTTTTGTGTAAGCAAAATCCAGTTCATGGCATGATAGAACATCATTTTTGTCGGGTTGAATACCAATCACGAGGTTTACCTCACTACCACATGCTATTGTGGGCCAAGGACGCTCCAAAGATCGGAACTTCTTCGACCGAGACTATTTTGTATTACGTGCACAAACACGTCACGTTTCGATGCCAAGCGCATCGGTAAGTCCGGAACTGCACCGGCTGGTAAAAAAATTTCAAAAACACAAATGCACCTCCAGTTGTCATAAGAAGGTGAAAAATTCTAAAAATGGATTGAAAGTGTGTCGTTACGGTTTCCCTCGAAACGTAACAAACGTTGCCACTATGAATACCGTTAGATCAGTTACTCGTCACCGTAAAATGAAAAAGGTGCAGAAACGACTGTACGACTTGCCGAGAAAACAGCACGAAGTTTCAATCAATGATTACAATCCCACGCTACTTTTGGCTTCCAAAGCCAACATGGATTTGCAATTTGTCGCTGACAAATCGGAAATAGTGGCAAACTATGTCACGGCGTACGTGACAAAAGGAGACCGGGCTGACATGGACCAAACTTTTGCCGTGTTAGGGCTTGAAAGTTTGTCCAAATATTATTGCCTATAGATTGAAATCACTGACTTCTAAGTCAGTAGGTATATACGAAGCTATGGATCATATGTTGGGCCAAGACCTTTACAATAAATCCGACAGCACTAAATTTATAAACACAAACTTGAAAGAAAACCGATCGAAAGTTTTGAAAGGTTATAAGGAACTCGCGCGTTTGAGGGAAACTGACCCCGAAAGCACGGACACTTGCCAAAAAGGGTTCGTCGACGACAATTATCCGAATCGTCCCGACAGCTTGAAAAATCTTAGTTTGCGGGAATTTGGTCAGTTTTACGATTATGCGAAGCACTCTGAAGGTGTCGAGAAAAATGCGAGTGTAATCGTGTTGAAAAACAATCTGGGTTTCATGAGAAAGAGAATTAAGCCCTACATAGTGGAGCACTACATTCACGACCCGATAGAGGAGAAAGAACAGTATTGTCACGCTCTACTGATCCTCTTCAAATCGTGGCGTGACGAAAATGAGCTATTAGGCGAGTTTGAAAACCTACGCGGATGCTTTCGAAAAAACGCTTTCGGTGTTAAAAGATATGAGAGAATATCACGAGAAACTCTCGGTTTCCAAAGAAGTTGAAAAGAAACGGGAGGCTTCTTAAAAGGCGAAAGAGCCAGAAACCATAATTTCAGAGGCAGAAAGTGTCAAAGTGAGGACGATGAAAATGCGCTGCAAGGGAAAGAAATTGTTATCAAAACCGAACACGCGATGGCTGATGTGGAAGCTGCCATGGAAATGAATTTCGAGACTGATGTTGACAATGTGGCGTCACTAAACTCGGATCAAAAGAGAATTTATGATCAGATCATGGATCACTTCTCCCAAGAGGGAGAAAAATCTACAAACAAGTGCCTTTTTGTGTCGGGACCTGGTGGAACTGGCAAATCGTTTCTTATCGACACTCTCGCCAGCGCTGTAAGGCGACGCTTTCACAATCCTGCTAGCGTGGCCATTGCCGCGCCAACGGGTTTGGCAGCGTTGAATGTTAATGGCGTAACAATACACAGGTTGCCGATAGATCATGGGCGTATTGCCGAATACCATTCCCTAAGTTCTGACAATATGAGCATTATGAAAGAAACTTTGGGAAATTTAAAACTGTTAATTATTGATGAAATTTCCATGGTCTCGTCGGTGTTACTCACTCACGTTCACTTGAGGCTGAACGAATTTTTGGAAATGAACCAACCATTTGGTGGAGTTGTATTTATTTTTGTTTTGGGAGACTTTTTCCAATTGCCTCCGGTTCAAGGAAATCCCGCGTTCATCAAAATCACTTCCGAAGAAGCCAGACTTAGATTCAATTGCATCGGAGGAAGTTATCTTTGGAAGTATTTTAAATACGATGAACTAACGCAAAATGTTAGACAGGCCAACGACCATAGTTACAGCGACATTTTGAGCAGAGTTAGAATCGGAAATATTTCTAACGCTGATGTTGCAACCTTAGAAAGTAGATTGGTTGCTGGAGGAAAAAACATCAGGGTGGCTATGGATCTTTTCATTAAGCTGTCCAATAAAGGGTTTCACCGAATTTGTTTGATGCCTAAATTATCTATGTGCGTAAAATTCAACTTTGATATGCTGCGAAAAAACGGCGAGAAAGTTGAAGTCATTCCTTGTCAGGATAGACTCGCTGACTATGGCAGAAAAATGAATAAAACATTCTCAGGAGACTGCAAGGGCTAGAAAACGAACCGTCCAAAACAGGCGGTTTGGAGAGCGAGTTAGTTCTTTGCGTTGGCTGCCGAATAATGGTCAGAAGGAATATCAGTTTTGAAAAAGGCGTTGTAAATGGTACAATGGGTCTCGTAACTGGGTTAAAGAAGGACGAACATGGAAACGTTACTGGTATTTTTCTAAGAGTAGATCGCGAACCGAATAACGACGACGCTAACACTGACTTTTTAGTTGAGAAAATTAGCGTCAAATTTTTGCTCATGACAAACATTTACGTTGAGCGCTCCCAGTTTCCCGTCATCCTGGCATACGCAATTACGATACACAAAAGCCAAGGCATGAGTTTCAAATGCGCCAATATGGATTTGGGTCCGAATTTATTCGGAACGGGCATGGCGTATGCAGAGTTGGCACGCTTGCCCAACCGAGCAATCTGCCAGTGGCCCGAACGAGACATCCGCCAGGGGCCCGAACGAGACATCCGCCAGCAGCCTGACCGCAGGAAAATCGACCCACCACCCCGTCGGCAAAAGCTGAAAAAATGCTTCAAATGTGGGGTGGTGGGTCACTCGTACAAAGACTGCGAGGCGACGCGTCCGAAAAAACGGAAGGGGGGCCCAATCTTTAATTTTAATTTTTAAAAAAATAAAAAAATTAAACAAATCTTTGCAATTTTGTTCTTTAACCTATCATATATCACAGTTTTTTTCCAAATTAACCGAGAGGTCAGGTGTGAGCTTTAAAGTTTAAATTCTAATTTCTATCTCTATTTCCTGCTGCTAAGCAAGGCACGGAAATATTTTAACGTTTTCAGTGAGTGAAAAAGAATCTACATGCCTTTAGCCTTGCTATTATTCCTCAAAGTTGTCGCGATTGATACTTTCATGATCTGCACCGTTTACCTCTTTATTTCAATTGAAGCTATGCATTGCTGGGTTACCTCACGTCATAAGTTAATAAGATATGTTCCATAAGTTTGCAGGGTGCCCACCGGTCCTATAATTGCTATATTTTCATAAAAAGTCCTATAATATCCTATATATTTTTGACTTAGACGAAGTTTTCGCATAGTTTATCGTCAAATTTATCAAAATTTAGCTTCTTTTTTATCGAGATCACATTTGAATAGACACCGAAATTGTGGGAATTGCGGAGCTCGCTTAGGATTTTTTATATATTATATTATAGTTTAATTAAGTTTTTCGGAGTTTTCAAAGTAAAAAGAAAAGGTTACAGAAAACCAGCTTGAGAGAGTTATTTTGCGATTTCACTCAATTTTAAATTTTCCATTTTAATAGACAGTTTCGGAAATTACATACAGAGAAACCAACACACATTAGCGAGGCCTCCATTTGGGGATTCTCCCTCAGAGGGAGATTACCGCAGTGGCGGCCACGCTTCTGTGTGTTGGTTTCTCTGATTGTGTATAGCGAGATATTAAAAAAAAAGAAGGAAAAAGCACAATTCATCTGATAATCTAGATACAAGTAAACCCACCCCCCTCGCCTTCATGACGTTGATAATCACTTCGCGCCAGAGTATCTAACCTTTGAAAAAGACGTAGGTCCCACTTCACGGAAAATTACTGGCGCCAAAAGGTTTGTCGTGGGGTAGCAATGACCCTTGTTCAATGGGATGGGCGGAGTTCGCTTTTCACCGAGGGGCCGGTGACCCTGCGTGTACTGTAAAGGATTAAATGTAATCCTTAAAATTCCTGCACTTCGCAATGCTAAAATTTCTACATTCAGGAAATCTGATAGTGATTAGCCCCTCGGTGTTTAGTTATCGTAAAATAAAAGTAATAAAAGCCATAATTATTAAAACTAGCTCTAAAAGCGAGAAAAATAATAGTATTATCAGGGAGGCTGCCTTTTTGATAGGGGATTTTAAAACTATTTTTCCCTTACACCATAAAAACCCCTCAAATCCTTAAAAATACTATCAAACTGATTAACTGACAGCCATAATTGACAAACTAATAATTAATTTCCATCCCTTTAAACGCGGAGGCATAATTTACGAAATCTCATGCCAATGCATTGAAAGCTGTTGAAATCATAGACTAATTTCATAAATCCTGGTTTTTCTTATAGGATTGAGCTGCTTTTAAAAGTACATTTTATACCGAATATACCCCTTAAGTTGGCCTGAAAAACTCCAGGTAATAAAACTCTCTTTTTGGGTGTTTTTACGGTGTAAATGAAGCGTTTTCTTAAATTACACCCTTTTAACACGTTTTTAACACTTCCCTTTCTTAGAGTGTTGAAACGCGGAGAATTGCAGAATTGAGAATTCACGTAGAGAGGGCAATAAAAAGGATTAAGAAGGTTCATATTTTTGATGGAATTATGCCTTTAACAATACAAAAATGTCATGCAGTATTCTTGCCGTTTGTTCTCACATAACAAATATATATGAACTACTTTTGTAAACATTTGTACTTTTAATCAACTCCTTGTTTAAAAAGTTGCCTATCACATTTTTTGTAAATATCACAAAAATTAAATAACATTAAAATATCACAAAAAATTTAAGGCACTTATTTTGGATTGTTGATCAAAAATGGGACAATATATTTAGTGAAAAAGTATTTCAGCTTAGGAAGAAGATTAGTGGTCCAGAATTTATCGTCAAAGAAAATTAGTTCCCGAAATATTCCACCTTCCGCAGATTCGGTGAATATCACAAAATCTGCCCAACTTATCTTTTTCACTGCCATCTCTCCCTGCACCTGCGAGTAATAATGGGACTTTTTATCAAGCTCAATTATACACCGTTATTTCCTTTCAAGCAAAATTTTGGAAAGTTATCAACAATGGTTGCAATTTCAAGTTTACTAATATCTGTTCCTTTAATTGACGCTGGACATTTTATTTCTAAAACCCCTTGAGTACTTTCCAGAGGATCCGTAATCAGCCCATCTCCGCTAGCACCAATAAAAGAGCACTCTGCCATCAGAGATAATCCACTGGGCTCTACCTTTAGATTGTATAATCTTTCGTATTTTTCTCTAGCTAAAGGCTCTAAATTTCTCCCGCGTAAAACAGTATAGTTATCCAGTTTCTAGGGATGCAAGATTGAATCTTTTGCTAGCATTGTCAATGTTTGACTTCTGTTCTACCAGATAATTATAAACGTCAACTGACTGTGGGATCAGGATTTAAGGCCCAATTTTGAATTTCATCTGGCTCAGGTCCATCTTTACAGCATAAATTTTAAGCAAAATCATTTATGAAGAAACATTAATCCAAGTATGTGCAGTCTAGACACGATGAGCTTACCTCTGAAATATTTATTACAACCACTATTCAGCAATAGCAGGCAACAATTGGCGTTGACGAACATAATGGTGCTTGGAAATTGTTTAAGACTGAGACTCCCTACAACCTGAACCTCACGGTCCTCACCGACCAAATTATCGCCAAGGCTTAAACTAAATGCCTGCTCAACGTTCTGATTTTCACTTTTTTGGGAAAGGGTTTTTTCTATTGCCTCAATATAATCATGTTTTCGCCACTTACTCTTAAAATTGATAGATAAATTTCTGCATAATACCTTTAATTTCTTAATATTTAGCTTGACTAGGGTGTTTCTATGCGTTTCTAACTCCATTTTCTTTGTTTTGTACCCAGTACTCAATCCGCGCATGCGCCAAACTTTACCTCGAAGAGGCTTATAGTATCACCAACTTATTAAAAAATTATTTTTATTCACATATCATTACCAACAGGGGTTACGTTTTTAGCGTGTTTTTTTACATAAAACACCGTTGGGGCAAGACTAATACAGAGTACTAAAAAGTTAACCCTTTACTAGAAAATTCTAAAATTAATGCAAGACTCATCGCCTTTTTTCGTAACAATAGCACGGCCCTACAATCCTCCCTCCTCTCCCTTTGAAGGTTATTATTGTAGGCAACATAAAAATTAATCTCGAACCATCGAAAACCTGAAACTTGCTTCGAGGATTAACAATCTTACCCAAGCATAAATTACTTTAAAGGGAATATAAAACTATTAGTATATCTTTGACAGATATGATGCTCCTTTCTGGTACGAATAATGAAATTTTAGGCTTTACTCGGGGTAAATTTGATATGGATTCTTCAAGCACGTTAGATTCCCTTTAATGTGTCTGGACTCTTTCCAAGAGCAGAACAGTGACGTCAGTCAAGTTTCTGACGAATCTCTCCCTTTTTCTGATCATTGCATCACTGACCTCGTACCAGCCGTTGTCTTTTCTCACAAAGTTCACATAATGTCCCTCGGCCAACGATTCACCTTTATGAATAATCACCCCTTTAACAGGGTTGGCAAAAATCCGGATTTTTCTTGAAAAAGCCACTGGTATGGTTTTTTGCTGGTTTAAACCGGATTTTATTGGATTTATCTGGCTTTTTTTAAACTACTCTCTTGTGCTTAATTTTAGCACTTTTTTTTACATTTAGTGCGCTAGTTGTCTTCTGCTAGGTCGTCTAATTGAGAATTATTTTTATTGTACATAAAGTTGATAAAATTATGGACATTCCCCTTAGAGATGAGTAGGGCCCCTGATTTAATCGGGATTTTTCAAGCCAACCCGACCCATATCGGGTCGGAAAATCCTAGGTCGGGTTGGGTGAGAAAATTACTTAAAATGTTTTGCTGGTCGGGTCGGGTGGGGTTATCATACCGTCTACCCGGGTAAACATTTTTATTATCTTCAATAGGGCAGGGTTGGGCCCGGGTAGGCTTTTTTGTGATCTTCAATAGGGCAGCTAGGGTTGGGCCCGGGTAGGCTTTTTTGTGATCTTCAATAGGGCAGCTAGGGTCGGGTCCGGGTAAGTTTTTGTGATCTTCAATAGGACAGGGTCTGATAAAGATTTTTCGAAATGCGCGGTCCGACCCAACAATATAGCGTTGCGAAAAATTCAACTCAGTCTCACGAGTTTCGGGTCGGGCAGTGGGAGGAGGGCGGGTCAAACTAACCGACAATGTATGGGAATCGACCATTTCGATGAAATAAGAGGTAAAGACATGTGGGTCAAACGTTTCCTTCCATCTCACTTTATGGTGCCTGCGCTGTACTCTATTATAATATTTTTTGAAAAATCCACTGGATTTTTCAACCTGGTTTAAACCGGTTTATTCCAGGTGGATAAAACCGGACTGGATGCCAGCGTGACAACTCTGTGCTCAATCCTATAAGAGAAACCAGCATTTATGAAATTAGTCTATGATTTCAACAGCTTTCAATGCATTGGCATGAGATTTCGTAAATTATGCCTCCGCGTTTAAAGGGATGGAAATTAATTATTAGTTTGTCAATTATGGCTGTCAGTTAATCAGTTTGATAGTATTTTTAAGGATTTGAGGGGTTTTTATGGTGTAAGGGAAAAATAGTTTTAAAATCCCCTATCAAAAAGGCAGCCTCCCTGATAATACTATTATTTTTCTCGCTTTTAGAGCTAGTTTTAATAATTATGGCTTTTATTACTTTTATTTTACGATAACTAAACACCGAGGGGCTAATCACTATCAGATTTCCTGAATGTAGAAATTTTAGCATTGCGAAGTGCAGGAATTTTAAGGATTACATTTAATCCTTTACAGTACACGCAGGGTCACCGGCCCCTCGGTGAAAAGCGAACTCCGCCCATCCCATTGAACAAGGGTCATTGCTACCCCACGACAAACCTTTTGGCGCCAGTAATTTTCCGTGAAGTGGGACCTACGTCTTTTTCAAAGGTTAGATACTCTGGCGCGAAGTGATTATCAACGTCATGAAGGCGAGGGGGGTGGGTTTACTTGTATCTAGATTATCAGATGAATTGTGCTTTTTCCTTCTTTTTTTTTAATATCTCGCTATACACAATCAGAGAAACCAACACACAGAAGCGTGGCCGCCACTGCGGTAATCTCCCTCTGAGGGAGAATCCCCAAATGGAGGCCTCGCTAATGTGTGTTGGTTTCTCTGTATGTAATTTCCGAAACTGTCTATTAAAATGGAAAATTTAAAATTGAGTGAAATCGCAAAATAACTCTCTCAAGCTGGTTTTCTGTAACCTTTTCTTTTTACTTTGAAAACTCCGAAAAACTTAATTAAACTATAATATAATATATAAAAAATCCTAAGCGAGCTCCGCAATTCCCACAATTTCGGTGTCTATTCAAATGTGATCTCGATAAAAAAGAAGCTAAATTTTGATAAATTTGACGATAAACTATGCGAAAACTTCGTCTAAGTCAAAAATATATAGGATATTATAGGACTTTTTATGAAAATATAGCAATTATAGGACCGGTGGGCACCCTGCAAACTTATGGAACATATCTTATTAACTTATGACGTGAGGTAACCCAGCAATGCATAGCTTCAATTGAAATAAAGAGGTAAACGGTGCAGATCATGAAAGTATCAATCGCGACAACTTTGAGGAATAATAGCAAGGCTAAAGGCATGTAGATTCTTTTTCACTCACTGAAAACGTTAAAATATTTCCGTGCCTTGCTTAGCAGCAGGAAATAGAGATAGAAATTAGAATTTAAACTTTAAAGCTCACACCTGACCTCTCGGTTAATTTGGAAAAAAACTGTGATATATGATAGGTTAAAGAACAAAATTGCAAAGATTTGTTTAATTTTTTTATTTTTTTAAAAATTAAAATTAAAGATTGGGCCCCCCTTCCGTTTTTTCGGACGCGTCGCCTCGCAGTCTTTGTACGAGTGACCCACCACCCCACATTTGAAGCATTTTTTCAGCTTTTGCCGACGGGGTGGTGGGTCGATTTTCCTGCGGTCAGGCTGCTGGCGGATGTCTCGTTCGGGCCCCTGGCGGATGTCTCGTTCGGGCCACTGGCAGATTGCTCGGTTGGGCAAGCGTGCCAACTCTGCATACGCCATGCCCGTTCCGAATAAATTCGGACCCAAATCCATATTGGCGCATTTGAAACTCATGCCTTGGCTTTTGTGTATCGTAATTGCGTATGCCAGGATGACGGGAAACTGGGAGCGCTCAACGTAAATGTTTGTCATGAGCAAAAATTTGACGCTAATTTTCTCAACTAAAAAGTCAGTGTTAGCGTCGTCGTTATTCGGTTCGCGATCTACTCTTGGAAAAATACCAGTAACGTTTCCATGTTCGTCCTTCTTTAACCCAGTTACGAGACCCATTGTACCATTTACAACGCCTTTTTCAAAACTGATATTCCTTCTGACCATTATTCGGCAGCCAACGCAAAGAACTAACTCGCTCTCCAAACCGCCTGTTTTGGACGGTTCGTTTTCTAGCCCTTGCAGTCTCCTGAGAATGTTTTATTCATTTTTCTGCCATAGTCAGCGAGTCTATCCTGACAAGGAATGACTTCAACTTTCTTGCCGTTTTTTCGCAGCATATCAAAGTTGAATTTTACGCACATAGATAATTTAGGCATCAAACAAATTCGGTGAAACCCTTTATTGGACAGCTTAATGAAAAGATCCATAGCCACCCTGATGTTTTTTCCTCCAGCAACCAATCTACTTTCTAAGGTTGCAACATCAGCGTTAGAAATATTTCCGATTCTAACTCTGCTCAAAATGTCGCTGTAACTATGGTCGTTGGCCTGTCTAACATTTTGCGTTAGTTCATCGTATTTAAAATACTTCCAAAGATAACTTCCTCCGATGCAATTGAATCTAAGTCTGGCTTCTTCGGAAGTGATTTTGATGAACGCGGGATTTCCTTGAACCGGAGGCAATTGGAAAAAGTCTCCCAAAACAAAAATAATTACAACTCCACCAAATGGTTGGTTCATTTCCAAAAATTCGTTCAGCCTCAAGTGAACGTGAGTGAGTAACACCGACGAGACCATGGAAATTTCATCAATAATTAACAGTTTTAAATTTCCCAAAGTTTCTTTCATAATGCTCATATTGTCAGAACTTAGGGAATGGTATTCGGCAATACGCCCATGATCTATCGGCAACCTGTGTATTGTTACGCCATTAACATTCAACGCTGCCAAACCCGTTGGCGCGGCAATGGCCACGCTAACAGGATTGTGAAAGCGTCGCCTTACAGCGCTGGCGAGAGTGTCGATAAGAAACGATTTGCCAGTTCCACCAGGTCCCGACACAAAAAGGCACTTGTTTGTAGATTTTTCTCCCTCTTGGGAGAAGTGATCCATGATCTGATCATAAATTCTCTTTTGATCCGAGTTTAGTGACGCCACATTGTCAACATCAGTCTCGAAATTCATTTCCATGGCAGCTTCCACATCAGCCATCGCGTGTTCGGTTTTGATAACAATTTCTTTCCCTTGCAGCGCATTTTCATCGTCCTCACTTTGACACTTTCTGCCTCTGAAATTATGGTTTCTGGCTCTTTCGCCTTTTAAGAAGCCTCCCGTTTCTTTTCAACTTCTTTGGAAACCGAGAGTTTCTCGTGATATTCTCTCATATCTTTTAACACCGAAAGCGTTTTTTCGAAAGCATCCGCGTAGGTTTTCAAACTCGCCTAATAGCTCATTTTCGTCACGCCACGATTTGAAGAGGATCAGTAGAGCGTGACAATACTGTTCTTTCTCCTCTATCGGGTCGTGAATGTAGTGCTCCACTATGTAGGGCTTAATTCTCTTTCTCATGAAACCCAGATTGTTTTTCAACACGATTACACTCGCATTTTTCTCGACACCTTCAGAGTGCTTCGCATAATCGTAAAACTGACCAAATTCCCGCAAACTAAGATTTTTCAAGCTGTCGGGACGATTCGGATAATTGTCGTCGACGAACCCTTTTTGGCAAGTGTCCGTGCTTTCGGGGTCAGTTTCCCTCAAACGCGCGAGTTCCTTATAACCTTTCAAAACTTTCGATCGGTTTTCTTTCAAGTTTGTGTTTATAAATTTAGTGCTGTCGGATTTATTGTAAAGGTCTTGGCCCAACATATGATCCATAGCTTCGTATATACCTACTGACTTAGAAGTCAGTGATTTCAATCTATAGGCAATAATATTTGGACAAACTTTCAAGCCCTAACACGGCAAAAGTTTGGTCCATGTCAGCCCGGTCTCCTTTTGTCACGTACGCCGTGACATAGTTTGCCACTATTTCCGATTTGTCAGCGACAAATTGCAAATCCATGTTGGCTTTGGAAGCCAAAAGTAGCGTGGGATTGTAATCATTGATTGAAACTTCGTGCTGTTTTCTCGGCAAGTCGTACAGTCGTGTCTGCACCTTTTTCATTTTACGGTGACGAGTAACTGATCTAACGGAATTCATAGTGGCAACGTTTGTTACGTTTCGTGGGAAACCGTAACGACACACTTTCAATCCATTTTTAGAATTTTTCACCTTCTTATGACAACTGGAGGTGCATTTGTGTTTTTGAAATTTTTTTACCAGCCTGTGCAGTTCCGGACTTACCGATGCGCTTGGCATCGAACACGTGACGTGTTTTTGCACGTAATTCAAAATAGTCTCGGTCCTTGGCCCACAATAGCATGTGGTAGTGAGGTAAACCTCGTGATTGGTATTTAACCCGCCAAAAATGATATTCTATCATGCCAAGAACTGGATTTTGCCTGCACAAAACAAAGTTGTTTAGCAGCGTACGAACTTTGTTGTGAAAGTTCAAATTGACGCTAAATGGGTCAAAATTCAGCAATTCAGCCACCGTCATCGATTCTACTCCTGGAACAGTACCGACCTGCATGTTGGAATTGGTTTTAGTACCTAACCACACCACAGTGTAGAAGGGCTTCACAAGCTGAATTAAAACTTTCTCAAACATGTTTAAATCAGTGACATCTGGCGGAGGACTGTCAACCAACAAGTTATTCAGGAAGCATCTGATGGGAACTTTTCCCTTTCGTAAATCCGTAGAGCAGTAACGGCATAGAAGCTTCTCTGCCTCTCTAGTTTCTGAATTGTTCATTATCCATCCAGCTCTTACTATCAGATAGGCCTCTTTAAAGAAAACAGCACTGTCTACCATTTTTTCTATTGCTCTCAAATCAGTTTTTTTGTACAATCTTAGGCAGCAGTCACAGGGAGTGTCATGAAATTCTTTATTATTTAACGCCGCTCGAACGAATTGACTTTCGTAAAGGCACAAGATTTCACTTTCATCGTTTTTGCTCCCAGTGGACGCGTTGTTTTGCTCGTTAATTAAATTTTTTCCTCGTGCGGCAAGGATTTTTCTCAATTCCCCCATGATTTTGGTGAGTGAATCGTAATCACCACTTTCAATTTCATTCGGAATCTTTGTTAACGCGTTAATCAATGCCTTCACGTGATAAATATTCAAAATAGTTCTAATTCCCGAATAATGAGGAGCCAGTTCAGCAAAAGAACGTAAATAGCTTTGGCAATCTTCACTATCAGCACAATAAGCTGTGTGTCCCAGGAAAGGAACTATTCTCACTAAGATCTCAGCACCATCTGGTGTTATAGACACGTTGGATATAGAGCAAAATTTATTTCTAAAATCGCAAAGCTCCAAACCCGACTGAAAAATTTAGTCACTGATTTTTTATTCGCATTTGCAACCGTGTTTATGAAAGTTAGCACTTTCGCAATGGCTCGAACTCGAACATTACAAATATCACTGCACTCCCAATAAACGGTTTCTGGTTTAGTTTCAATAAGACCACTTTCATTGATCACAAAATTTCTTTTCGGATTCTTCTCCTCAGTTTCAACAATGTTGAAAAGATTCGTAACCACTCCCGAATTATTTACTTGAAAGACTCTCTCAACATCATCAGGTTTGTTGTTATTTTTAATGTCAACGAAATTGCCCGTTTCGTCAACGAACAATTCTTTATTGCCATTGATAACGCGGTCTCTCAGCACTTTACGTACATGACCATCAGCATCCAATTGGATTACTTTGGCATAGCGTAATTCGTGGTCATTTTTCAATATTTTTCCATTATTTCCAATGGGGTAATAGGTGGTTTCATGGAAATAGGCCTCTTTGAGACTACTGTGAAGCCTTTTACCACCCACAACATCCGTTAAATTGTCTTCATTAACAGACCCAATTTCTTGGACTTTCTCGGCAATATCTTTAAATTCACTAACAGTCCTTGTAAGATGGTAATTGTATGCCGAATATAATTGCCTTTTCAAATGCAAAATTCTACCCGCTAACAATTGGCATTTTAGGTTTCGAGAGAGTAACTTTGAATTCTCCTTTTTAGTCAAGCTGTCCAAAGATTTTGTCGCAGACAATCTTTCAGTGAGACTTGTCACTAAAAATCGTTTGAAACTTTCAGCTATGATTTTCTTGTTTCGTGTCTTAAAAATTCCTTTATTTAGTTTATTTTTCGCGAAACCCATTTTGCCCACCAGAAAAGGTTTCTTACTGGTTTTTTTGTTTCTTGTCAGAACATTTGTGGCGCCACTTGGTGGCATAGTTCTCTTATTTCTCTTAGCTCTCTCAATTGGAGATTTGCGGGTCGGATTGGTTTTTGAATTTCTTTTATGATAATACTCCTTGTTTTTCAAGTAGTATTTCTTATCCACAAGTTGTTTAGCTTGCTTTTTTTAGAAGCTTTATTCTGTTTTAACCAACCTTGTAGGTTTTTTGTCTCTTAGCTCTTTCTCGAGAAACCATTTTAAATAATGAAACTAATTTAATAGTTCACGCAAAAGACTTTGGTATCGTAATGATCCAATTAATTTGTTCACACAGAAGGCTTTGGTATCATAAAGATATCCAATATAACGGTTCACACAGAAGGCTTTGGTATCGTAAAGATATCCAATATAACGGTTCACACAGAACACTTTGGAATCACAAGTATATCCAATAAAGTGTTTCACACAGAACACTTTGGAATCACAAAGATATCCAATGGAGTGATTCGCACAGAACACTTTGGAATCACAAAGATATCCAATAGAGTGATTCACACAGAACACTTTGGAATCACAAAGATATCCAATAGAGTGATTCACACAGAACACTTTGGAATCAGAAAGATAACCAATAGAGTGGTTCACAAAGAACACTTTGTACCTGCAAAAGATTCAAAATAAATGGGTACACGCTTCACACCCAGAACTGTGAATCCAAAGTACACTCAGATTTAGATGATGTACTACAAAACATAAAAAACAAGTTGGGAAAACCAAAATATTACCTCTCCGAGTCAAAGGGTCTACTATTACAAACTTATTTACCTAGATATGGAATTATTTCACTTTTTTGAAGTAAAAATTTACGAAATATTGAAGCAGTATTCCAAACATAGCGAATGTACAGTAAAGAAGACGACATTTTACATCCAATACGGATATATCTTGGACACATGGAAATCAGTCAATGGGGAAAAGAACAGGAAATGAAGTCTACGCTTCAGTTGGGTACTCTATATTCTGATAACTACATTCACAACTGGTTTGCAGTGTAAACACTATCGTCTCGTCTCACCTCAACAATATTCTTAGTTTGCCAACATGAATATTAACGTTAAATAACACCAAAGCTAAATTGTAGCTAGACGCACTAATAGTCAATGCGCACCTTAAAGAGAATAATAAGTCTGTAGCTACTACCCGTTTACCATTAGCCCTTTTACTAATCTAATTGCCACCATGATCTTTTCTTCTATTATAAAATCTTAACCTGATTATTTAAGAGTGTATTTAACTTTCGGCTCACTCTGAACCGTTAATGTCTCTTAATTTCAGACACGAAAATCAAAGCCCAAAGTTTACTTCACCTCAGGCCTCAATTATTCACTATTTGTTTCACTAAGCCTATTGCGGATAATACTTTTCATACCCGCCGGAGTCTAGGTCTTAGTTTTCTTCATGAAATCACTAAACCAAGGATTATTCTATATACAGATCTAGTATAGCTTAAGAAATACATAAACAGCCATTTGAAATAACAATATTAAAAAAATTCTTTGGAATATCAAAATGAAACAGAGCTTTAAAGCTACAAAAGTACTAAATGCATCATAATTACGAAAAATACTTCCACATATTCACTTTATATTATGGAAAAAGGGAACATTAAGGTTCTGTATGATTTCTTAACACATCAACACAAGGCTAACTGCTAACGCGACGCACTAGTGTAACAATGGACGGACACACACAGACAAAAACATAAACTGCTTTTTAACTCTTTCCGTATTAATTTTGAGTTGAGAAACAAGATTATCTTAAATATTAAAATAAATATAATTAATATAAAATATTTTCTTCGTCAGTTGTTTGCCTTATTGAGCGTTACATCGTTTTGATAAAGAACAATTAAACATTCTTCAGAGACCTGACTAATATTGGCGTTTGAAATGAAGCATACGCCGTTTGCTTCACCTTACTCAAATAGGTAGTATATAAGGGTGTCGAACTACACTTTAATGCAAGAACAACCGCAATTGCGAAAACCTTTGGTGGACAACCCACCCTAGGGAGGGTAGACGTTTCTCGTAACCCTAGCTGATCGCCGCGAATGTCTTAAACCAAACGATGACGATGGAGTTCGAAGCCAATGAGACAGATTGGTGTCTATGTGGAATAGACGGAAGACCAGTAGATGGTGGTGTTAGAAGCCAGAATGTACAGACTGGTGTCCAAGTGGGATGGACAAAGACCAGAAGATGGTGGTGATTAGAAGCCAGTATGTACAGACTGGTGTCCATGTGGGATGGACGAAGATCAAAAGATGTTGGTGATTAGAAGCCAGTAAGTACAGACTGGTGTCCGTGTGGGATTTACAAAGACCAGAAGATGGTGGTGTGAGAGCTCAAGTAGAGGAGCCATTTCCGTGACTGTGAAAGCAGTTCGGAAATGGCGAACACGTTTGCTCCGATTTGTAAACTGCGAACGCGGTCACGTGGGGTTTGACAGACAGACACACAGACAGACACACAGACACGTTCAGTGTAAAACCTCTCCGTGACGTCATCGTCACTCGGAGAGGTAAAAAGTTCACTCGGTGAAGGCACAAGAGTCAAACGTTGGTATCAAACGCAAAGCCCGGAAAACGATGGCCCAAAATTCAAAAGTTAATCTCGGCGGTGCCTCCAATTGTAACCGCGCGTTTTCAACTGATACACCGAAAACACACGACTACGTAATCAATTCAATCAAAATCATTTATTTTCTATTAATCTGGTTAATCAGTGAATAAACTATACACAATTGCAATACAAAACCGTGTAATACAATGTTATCAGTCCGTTACTTAATTTAGCATAACGCCCATTATATCGTGTAATACTGGTAAAACATGAAATGAACTCCAATCCGGTCCTCCTCCAACTGCCCTGATTCCCAAGCTACGTTCGAATATATCCCATTCGGGCCTCCGGAGATCAGCCAATCCCGGCTCTCGAGCAGACGACAGGTCTAAGGTTCAGCTTCCTAGGCCGTCTAGCGGGGATCCCTGGTATCTATTTAGGTCACCCCACCTGGTGGTGAACCCTTGTAACGGGCTCCCCGTTTTAAAATTAAATTAGATAAAATGCATGTGAATATTAAATTAGGTGCGAATATTAAGTTAGATAAAATTCATGCGAATATTAAGTTAGATAAAATAAAATGCATGCGAATATTAAATTAGATAAAATAAAATGCATGTAAATATTAAATTAGATGCGAATATTAAGTTAGATAAAATTCATGCGAATATTAAGTTAGATAAAATTCATGCGAATACTAAGTTAGATAAAATAAAATGCATGCGAATATTAAATTAGATAAAATAAAATGCATGCGAATATTAAATTAGATAAAATAAAATGCATGCGAATATTAAATTAGATAAAATAAAATGCATGCGAATATTAAATTAGATAAAATAAAATGCATGCGAATATTAAATTAGATAAAATAAAATGCATGCGAATATTAAATTAGATAAAATAAAATGCATGCGAATATTAAATTAGATAAAATAAAATTCATGCGAATATTAAGTTAGATAAAATAAAATGCATGCGAATATTAAATTAGATAAAATAAAATGCATGTAAATATTAAATTAGATGCGAATATTAAGTTAGATAAAATTCATGCGAATATTAAGTTAGATAAAATTCATGCGAATACTAAGTTAGATAAAATAAAATGCATGCGAATATTAAATTAGATAAAATAAAATGCATGCGAATATTAAATTAGATAAAATAAAATGCATGCGAATATTAAATTAGATAAAATAAAATGCATGCGAATATTAAATTAGATAAAATAAAATGCATGCGAATATTAAATTAGATAAAATAAAATGCATGCGAATATTAAATTAGATAAAATAAAATGCATGCGAATATTAAATTAGATAAAATAAAATGCATGCGAATATTAAATTAGATAAAATAAAATGCATGCGAATAATAAATTAGATAAAATAAAATGCATACGAATATTAAATTAGATAAAATGCATGCGAATATTAAATTAGATAAAATGCATGCGAATATTAAATTAGATAAAATAAAATGCATGCGAATAATAAATTAGATAAAATAAAATGCATGCGAATATTAAATTAGATAAAATGCATGCGAATATTAAATTAGATAAAATGCATGCGAATATTAAATTAGATAAAATGCATGCGAATATTAAATTAGATAAAATGCATGCGAATATTAAATTAGATAAAATAAAATGCATACGAATATTAAATTAGATAAAATAAAATGCAAGCGAATATTAAATTAGATAAAATGCATGGGAATATTAAATTAGATAAAATGCATGCGAATATTATATTAGATAAAATGCAAGCGAATATTAAATTAGATAAATGCATGCGAATATTAAATTAGATAAAATAAAATGCATGCGAATATTAAATTAGATAAAATAAAATGCATACGAATATTAAATTAGATAAAATAAAATGCAAGCGAAAATTAAATTAGATAAAATGCATGGGAATATTAAATTAGATAAAATGCATGGGAATATTAAATTAGATAAAATGCATGCGAATATTAAATTAGATAAAATGCATGGGAATATTAAATTAGATAAAATGCATGGGAATATTAAATTAGATAAAATGCATGCGAATATTAAATTAGATAAAATGCATGGGAATATTAAATTAGATAAAATGCATGGGAATATTAAATTAGATAAAATGCATGCGAATATTAAATTAGATAAAATGCAAGCGAATATTAAATTAGATAAAATGGAAGCGAATATTAAATTAGATAAATGCATGCGAATATTAAATTAGATAAAATGCACGTTAGTAAGGCATGTCATAAATTAAAGTTTAAAGTGCAAGTGAGCAACAAATTAAGTTAAAATATGCATGCGACTAGCGTATGTAATATTAAATTAAAGTTTAAAGTGCAAGCGAGCAACAAATTAAGTTAAAAAATGCATGCGACTAGCGTATGTAATATTAAATTAAATTGTTTGAACCAAACCTGTACATGCCAAATTGAGCATCTAGAAAATAATAATTTAGAATGATAATGAAAAAGACTGAATGATAAATGAAAAATTAATTAAAATGAGGGGAAAAGAAGTTCATGAAGTACCTAAGATGAGTACTATTAATTGTCAATGAAGAATACAATAATTAAGAAGTGTAAGAAGTGAAAGGAGTTCATGTTAACATGAACATGAGTTAATAAATAAAGAATAATAACGCCACGAAAATGGTCCATGCCCAATTGAGCATTAAGAATCAAAATTAAACAATTTAGGGTGACGCTATAAACAATAAAGCAATTTACAATATTTACAAAAACCATACATGCTTTGCTTATGCATGCTGTCAAACTAAAAAAAACAACTCTTGATTGTTCCCAGGAGCCCGCCCTTTGTCTTAATGCTTCAGCTATATTATTTGCTTGAATCCTTTCGGTTTCAAGCCTAAACCTTTCATTCTCGAGCCTCAGCCTCTCATTTTCTTGCTTAGCCCTGTCAGTGTCAGCCATTACTTGCAAAGCGGACGCGAACAAGACTAGAGCCTCCTTTATGTTGCGCGTTTCCTCCAAACAATCATTTGCGGAAAGCATAAGCCCTTCCTTAAATGGTAAGAGTCTTTTCCTGCTCTGCTTAGGCTGTGACTCAGCTATAAGAAAGTTTAGACGTGTTATCAATCCGACGCAAAGGAAGGTCGTGCATACAGAAACAATAGCAGAAAAGGATGTAATATAGAAACAAGTTGGGAAAACCAAAATCTACCTCTCCGTGTCGAGAAGATTATACAAACTTAGGTATCCAATGAAAACGTCGACCTTTTTGCCCTCATCCTTTCCCGCGCTTTGCGCTTCCGCATTTGATCCTTACTCTCAACATTATCTTCCTCCAGTTTACATACAAAAATCAAATACTCACAAAAAGAAGCGGCAAAAACCTGCTGGCTCTTTACAACCACTTAATTTGACTTAATAACCAACTTCCAAACACAAATATTTACTAGTAGATAAATTGACAACCTACAAGCAAAGAAAAATTCTAAAGAATGGCTCCCGCAAATTGAAAAGGTCTATTTTCAACTAGGTGGGCGTATCTGATTAGATTTAAAATATATATTTTTGAAATTTTTGGTCTGACTAGATGGTTTTCAGTCAAACAAACAAGGAGCATTAACACAATAGTGGAAGCTTGAGTCTTTTTTAAAACATGTAAAACAATTATCATCTCTGCAAATAGCTTACACATGTCTTTTTTACCAATGCCTAACCATTTGGATTATTCTAAAGCAATCTCAGCACCAAAAAATATTTTTTGATACAAAATAAATGTTTTATACTCTTATTAAGAATAAAACGAGAGGATAAAAAAGGTCTGTCCTCTCGTAATTTTTTAAGCTTTTATCATTATTACTCTATACAACAGTAACAAGGAGTATAAACCCATTAGTGGAAGCAGTATTTTCTTTCCGAAACAATCTCGCTTATGTTTATCCTCTCTACACTTCGCTAAAAACGTATTACTCCTACGTAAAATATTAATAGACAGGCAAGGATTGATACCATTAAAGAAGGAGCGCAATATTATCCATATTTTCATTTCATATACAGAGAAAAGAAATTATTATGTTTCTGAGAGGAGCTTCCCATTTTTTTGTTGTTTTGAAAAATATATCGCAATGCACGCGCCTTGATAGATATAGGAGGCAATGAATGAAATATATCACAATGCACGGGCCTTGATAGATATAGGAGGCAATGAAGGAAATATATCGCATGCACGGGCCTTGGTAGATATAGGAGGCAATGATAATCTCTCTCTTTGCACGAGAGGTTTATCTTTAATATTTAAATAAATATAATTATTTTTAATTATTTTTAACTACAATAATTAACATTAATAATAGTTAAATCGTTTAACATAAAGTTATACCTATTATCATCTCAAACTTTGCTAATATTGACGTTTAAAGTGAAGGGTACCCGTCTTGCCCGCTTTCTTGAAATTTTGGGGTATATATACGATTCGTTTCCATTATAATAGTAAGGAAAAAGCGCAATTGCGAAAACCTTTGGTGGCCAATCCAACCTTAGGGAGGCTAGACGTTTCTCGTAACCCTAGCTGATCGCCGCGTATATCCTAAAACCAAACGATGATAATGGAGTAGAAGCCAATGATACAGTTTGGTGTCTATGTGGAATAGACGGAAGACCAGTGGATGGTGGTGTTAGAAGCCAGTGTAAGTGCAGACTGGTGTCAATGTGGGATTGACAAAGAACAGAAGATGGTGGTGATTAGAAGCCAGTATGTACAAACTGGTGTCCAAGTGGAATGGACGAAGACCAGAAGATGTTGGTGATTAGAAGCCAGTAAGTACAGACTGATGTCCGTGTGGGATGGACAAAGACCAGAAGATGGTGGTGTGAGAACTCAAGTAGAGGAGCCATTTCCGTGACTGTGAAAGCAGTTCGGAAATGGCGAACACGTTTGCTCCGATACGCAAACTGCGAACGCGGTCACGTGGGTGTAACAACGGACAGACACACACACAGACAGACAGACAGACAGACTCGGCCGTAACAGAACCTCTCCTGGACTACGTCACACGGAGAGGTAAAAAAAGGTATATTAAGGTTCTGTAGGATTTCTTTACACATCAACACAAGGCAAACTACTAACGCGGCACACTAGTGTAACAACGGACGGACACATACAGAAAATCAGACACACCCACACCCACACAGACTGACACATGGAAATTAGAACCCTTCCGTGACATACGTCACTCGGAGAGGTAAAAATGGTTTTTATAACGTCGTACGCAACTAAGAATTAATACTGCTATTCATCACGGATGTTTTCGCCGAACTAACATCTATGTGTCAAACCGCGCGACCTCCTAAGGTTCTCTTATCTTTGAAACTGATGACACGCCCCTATGATATTCTTTTAATTTTTTTGTGTTTGCTTACATAAGAGTTAAAAAGGAGTTAAACTGCACATTTGTTGCACAATTTTTATTCTTATCTTTGACGCCAATAGACCCTTAAAGAAAATAAACAAGCTGGGCACCTTATATCGCCGAGTCGGAATTTTTCGAATAGAGAGTACCAACGTCATCTAGTGGCGAAAGGTTTCGTTGAATAAATAAATTCATTTGTCTCCTCTTTCGATTTCATATAAGTTCAAGGCCTAGTGAACTGTTAGTATGTTAGAAGTGGTTATAAAGTTGGAAGTAACATAAAAATTAAACAAATTATTAATTTGGAGGAATATAAAAGATGGATTGTTGTTTGTGGAAGAAGTGATTTAACCCCTGAAAAAATCAAAGAATCACAAAACGTTTTTTGGGTGGAAATGGGCCAACAGGATCGAACGCGACGCCACTTCCCAACTTCGGCATTCCAAATTTCCTGGTATAAAAATTTAATTATATTTTTGATACTTATTGGTTTAAATTACTTGGTTAAGGGTTATTATGACTACCAAAGCGAATTTCCGTTGACTTGTCGAGACAACTAACACAACCTCACGTAAAAAAAAAGAAAAAACCAAGCTATTTTAAGCTCAAAAATTTAAATCTGCAAATCAGTGCTATAATACTTTAATATTGTTATTATTTTTAATAATTATTCCAAACCTTATCATAAATTTAGATTTTAATTCAAAGTTTTTCCTGGAGCACGGGATACAAATCTCAGAGGCAGTCTCAAAATTAATGGCTAATGTAAAATTTGATGAACAAATAGATTCAACTTTGATGCTAGTCATAAATAATCATTTCCAAAACCCCCAAAAATTATCTTGAGCCCGGCTTCACTTAATATTCTTTCTAAATTAAGTGGAAATATAATATTAAAGATCGAGCTACACTCGCAGTCGATAGCAGAGTTTTAAGATCATCCTTCGAAACTAAGCTGGAAGTCATGAACAGTTTAAAATTGGCAGAAAGGTAAAGCAACTTCGATAATTTTGGACAAGAATTGATTGCTAATGATGGGATGAGGTGCTTTATGGATGAAGTTTTCTTAATGTGGGTGAATTTGAAAGCAGACGTTTCAGTTCCTCAACGCAACGAAGCTAGAAAATTCCTTACACCATTAGAAGAATCTGCCAAAGTTGAAAAGGTGATGCATCATATTGATGGTTTTAGAATAAGGAAACTGATTAACAAGTTCGAAAGACCGAAATTATTTGAAAACTTTATTTTGAAAATTGGAACTAGTCAGTCTAAAATCAAATATAAATCCGAAGCATACGTTAGTTTGTCTGATAAAATAAGCAGAGGCGGGCTTAAAACTTTAACACCGAATGGTTTTGAGTTTTTCAAATATAAACACAACCACACTGAACCCATTTTCAAGCAAGCGGTCTTAATTTACAATGCAATTAGGAAACAATTGGTTCTAAAAAGGCTTCATGAGGTTGGTGTACTTCAGAAATGGGATGCGTTATGGGAAGAAGGTAACACAGAGCAACAGAGCTTTACGTGTAGTTTGTGTTACCATAGCCGACTTGTATTAATAAAGGCCTATAGGTAGGAAGCTACCCATGGGGCGGCATACCAATTTTTTAGTGACCGCTAGATGTCGCCCTTAGGGGGAAAATTTTGTGGCGGGAACTTCAAAACGAATGAAAATGCCAATAGAAGAAAGCTTACTTTTTGCCTTGAGGTTGGGGTTTTTTTTGAATAAAGTAAGGCAGTTTTTTCTAGAAGTAATAAATTTACTTGATAACAATATATTTGTCTTTATTTTATTTAAAGTGCGTTTAGTAAAGTATGTTTTCTACTTTTCTATCTCAGTACAATGTAATATTTTCAAAATAAGTGTTGTGATTAGTACCTAACATATGAAATTTTTTGAATCACATTACAACTTTGCATATTTTCGGGGTAAGGGTTTTTATTTGTACGTTTTGACTGTTTTTTCAACGTCACTTATACCTTTGGCATAGTTGATCATTAGGAGTTAGACAAGCTTATCTAACATAATATCACATAAATTAATATATACCTATTCCTCCCCCATTTTCAGCGTCCCACCAGACCCAATCGTTTCCGCAGTTAAGGGGCGTATTTCTCTCAGATTTCGTATCCACCCCCATTCCTTGCCCTAAAATACCCCAGTAATGTTTTGATAAATATAGGCATATTCACAGGGTTGGCCAAATTACATGAACCTCAAATAAAAAATTATAATTACAAATTGTTGTAACGGCTCATGGAGAAAGAACACGAGAGAGAGCGCAAGAGAGAACGCAAGAGATAACAATAAAACAACTTTAGTTTATTACGCCATTAGACCGAATGCCTCTTTTACATTGTTAAGATAAGGTATATATACATAATTTAAAAAACATGTGAGAAGGTTAAAACATAGGCAACATATTAGTAGATTATTTTTTTTCCATTATTGGAGGAGTTCCAACACCTCCCCTTTTAAGTAAAATCGTAGGACTTCTGGCGGGGATCCATAATGAGTCTCTCGGGCATCTTCTTTACTCTTCCTGACCGCCGTACTTCCTCATCCTCGGTGTCTGCGTCTGGTATGTTGAACCGTACATGGCGTTCGGGAGCGGGCACTGTGGTCCCAGCAGGAACTCGGTCGGGATCTACTCTTCGGTCTGGGATGGGTAGATCGAAGGTGTCCATGAATACCGAGTAGGGATTTCCCTTTGGATCGTTGTTCAGACGGTGGTAAAGTTGATTGGCATGGAACTTCTTATGGGTGGCATCATCCATAAGAACATCATAAACTACGCCTTTGACCGTTTGAATTCTCCCTGGATACCACGTCTTTGACTGGTGTTGCCGAGCATAGACTAGGTCTCCGACTTTGAAGGTGCGTCGTCGAGCTCCATGATGACGGTATATTAATATAAAGTATATTAAATTACAAATTATAAATCATCGTATGATTCGTATCTGATTTTGTCAAAGAACCCTTAACGTTTCTACCTCGCCAAAATATTTAAGGTATTATAAAGTATGCAATAACGCAATAAGTTACTAAACTTTTTCAATCCTACTGTGATATGTATATATTAATTTATGTGATATTATGTTAGATAAGCTTGTCAAACCCCTAATGATCCCCCGAAAATATGCAAAATTGTAATGTGATTCAAAAAATTTCATATGTTAGGTACTAATCAAAACACTTATTTTGAAAATATTACATTGTACTGTGATAGAAAAGTAGAAAACATACTTTTCTAAAAGCGCTTTAAATGAGATAAAGACAAATATATTGTTATCAAGTAAATGTATTACTTCTAAATAAACTGCCTTACTTTATTCAAAAAAAAAAAAAAAAATAAAACAAAACCAACCTCAAGGCAAAAAGTAAGCTTTCTCCTATTGGCATTTTCATTCGTTTTGAAGTTCCTGCCACAAAATTTTCCCCCTAAGAACGACATCTAACGGCGGCAGATCACGACGGCCATTGCCAATATCAGAAAAAAACCGAGGATCGCCTATAGGCCTTTATTAATACAAGTCGGCTATGGTGTTACCTTCGCTAATTGTAGAGGCATAGACCTCTGTTCGTTTAATCAAAGGAAATACAATGACTTTAAACTCAAAGACTGTGGTAAACGCATGGGTACAAGGCAATCCATGCTCAGATAGCATCTTGTATGACAAAAAGTGATGTATTAATGTGATAATGTTGCAACGAGGTAGTTCGAACACCTTCAAGAGGCTCAGTCAACGTTCGGCAAAAGCCTAAGACCATTTCCCTTGTCAACCTAAAATTCCTCTTAAAGCGTAGGTCATCAAGCTCCCAAGCTTGATTACCATCTCGAAAGACACGTTGGACTCGTAAATCGCGACGCGCAGCGTGATTATGTTCTTATAATTTCCTCGGTGGGCGGAAAGTGGATGATCATGTAGAAGTCTCATGGTTTCTCTTCTGAGCGATTTTGGTAGATAGATTCTTGCTGGACGTGTTCCAGATGCTTTTCTGTATATCAAGTTGTTGACCATCTCGAAATCTGGGTGTTCTGGCGGGTTTTCTTGTCGTAATAGTTCAATGATTTCGCGAATAACTGGGTCTTCTCCTTGGGCGGTAATGATGTCATCGCGGTCGAAGATGTGAAAGTTCGCGTGAGGAAATGGAGGAAGAATGTACGCATGATGAGAGTGATCCGAGGGGACATTCGAGTTTTCTGATGACGTTTCTTGATTTTCCTCTTCAACGTTGGAGGCGACTGACATAGCAAACAGTCCAAGTGGGGCTCTCGAAAGGGCGTCGGCGACAATATTTTCGACTCCTTTCTTGTGTTGGACCTTGAAGTCGAAGGTTTGGAGATACATCGCCCATCTGACGAGTTTCGAATTTGGTTCCTTTAGACCGAATAGCCACTGTAGTGCTTTATGGTCGGTTACGACGGTGAAAGGTCTGCTTTCCAGGTAAGGTCGGAAATGTCCTATGGCCCAGTAAATTGCGAGACATTCCTTTTCGGATGTGCTGTAATTTGCTTCAGCATTCCTTAGATTTCTGCTTGCATAGGCGATTGGAACTTCTATCCCGTCTTGGATCTGCGACAGCATAGCTCCTAGGCCGGCATCTGATGCGTCCGTCGTTAGTATGCTTGGTGCATCTGGCTTGTATGCTGCTAAAGGCGGAGAACTGCAGATGGCTTCCTTGATTTTCTGGAATGCTTCCTCTTGAGCGGGACCCCATTCGAATTTGACTCCTTTCTTTTTCAGGTGGTTGAGCGGAGTGGCTATCTTTGAGTAGTGTGGTATAAATCTGTGGTGCCATCCAGCCATTCCAAGGAATCGTTGAAGTTGTTTTAGCGTCTTCGGTTTCGGATAGTCCTTGATGGCTTCCACTTTGGACGGATCGATGTAGATTCCGGTTTCGTTGATGACGTGTCCCAGGACTACTGCTTCTGACTATGCAAATCTGCATTTCTTCAGTTGAAGAGTGAGGCCTGCGTTTTTCAATTTGGTCATGACGTATTCCAACGCGTTCTTCTGCTCCTTCCAAGTTTCGGATGCGATCGGGATGTCATCTAAGTATACGACGATAGAGAAATTTTCTCCATCTCGGAAGACTTCATCCATTAGCCGTTGGAAGGTACTCGGTGCATTGCAAAGTCCAAACGGGAGAACGTTGAATTCGTATTTACCGGCGTGAGTGATGAAGGCGGTCTTTGATGAACTTCCTGGCTCCATTTCGACTTGCCAGTAGCCTGATTTCAGATCCAACGCTGTGAGGTATTTGGGTTTCCCCAACTTACTTAAGGTTTCGTCTATCCGAGGAATAGGGTAAGGATCCTTAGCGGTGATAGCGTTCAGTTCCCGAACGTCGATGCAGAAGCGGTACTTCTTTTTTCCTGTTCCGGATCCGTCGTCTTGTTCCAGGATTACGACTGGTGAGGCCCATGGTGACGTGGAGGGTTTGATGATGCCATCTTTTAGCATATCGTAGATGTTTTGTTCGATGATTTTCTTCTTTTCGTCGCTAACGCGGTATGCTCTTTTAGGTATAGGCTTAGCGTTACCTGTGTGTATTTCATGGACTACCAGACTGGTTCGTCCTAACTTGTCGCTGAATAGTTCAGGAAATCTGAGAAGGAGTTCCTTCAACTCTCTCTTCTGCTTGTACGAGAGAGAGGTTGAATCAACTGCTTCGTTGACGTTATTTACCATTTGAGGTGACGGGGGCAATTTGTTCTCTGACACCTCTAATAGTTTAAGTGTTAGTCCATTTATAGAGCATGTTAAAGTCCCAAAATCGATAATGGTATTCCAATCTTCTAGGAAATCTTGGCCTAATATTGCGTCACATAGGAGTGAAGGGACAATATGAAACTCTTGACTAAAATTCCTAATGATGTCTTGTTCAAATTTTATTTCAAAGTCTAATACTGTTGAGCCTTTAGTAAAAGAGTACTGTCCGTTCCCCATGATTATGCATTCTGATCTTTCTGACTTAGGTTCTAGTTTGTTTTCTCCCCTAAATCTTTGTATGGCCCTCCATTGGTCTAGGCTTATTATGGATACTTCAGCACCATTATCGATTCTTGTATGTAGGATTGTGTGTTCAAATTTTATTTTTATTAAATGAGGGTTCCTCTTTGGGAGTCCTCTTCTTTGAATTGTGGCCAAGTGAAGTGGCGTGGTCACAATTCGGTCTTCTTTTTGATGGACTATTGAGTCGCGGGAGGGAAACGTCCTCTGATATTCCCCCCCCCCGAGTTGGAGTTTCCCGGAAACTGACCTCGATTTCTTTCCATTCTGGCTGACGGACACTCGGTTGCGTAGTGACCTAAGCCACCGCAGTTTAAACAGGTTATTTGTCGTGCTCCCTGGTTGTTTACCGGAGGGTTTTGTCCTTCCGGGTTCTGGTCCTGTTGACGTCTGGGAATTGGTGGAAGGGCTAGCTGTCGAGGTTCACGTTCCCTTGGTTCACTAGTTTGATTTCTCGATTCAAAGACTCGTGTTCGGCGAGGATATTCGTCTCGTTGTTGGTTTTGTTGTCTTGGTTGATTTCTTGTTTCGGGGTTGGGTCTCGGGAAAGGAACTCTATAATGTTGAGCTGGGTAGCTTTGAGGGACATATTGGACGTGGAAAGGATTTTGGGATCCTTCCGGAAGAGGGAGGGTAGTGTTCCCATGAGGGATGTACCGCTCAAAGTTTGTGTCCGTGTTTGAGTAATATGGTCCCATTTGCGGGATATACCCTTGGGGAGTTGTTACTGGCGTATAAACTGCTGTTGGGGGAGCTACCTGCTGTATAACTGGTTGTGGGGACATTATCGGGGGTTGGGGTATCACTTGAGGTGGTGAGACTATTTGGGGTTGTATTTGATATACTGGTTGTTCTCTGATTATTATGGGGTCCTGATATGTCTTGACTTGAGTCTCAGGGGTTTGTTGAGCTTTTTCCTCACTGGGATTTGACTTACTGCAGGTTTGACTAGATTTTTGCTTATTTAGGCCTAACGTTTGCTCGATTTTTAAACAAGCGTCATGTAAATCCGCGGTAGTGTACAGGGGGATAAACATTAGAAGCCCTTTTAGTTCATTTCTTAAATTCCGCTTTATCATTACGAGTAATTCATTATCCGGTATTGGGGGATGTAGATTTTGGTTTACCCTTGCAAAATAACCGAAAAATTCGTCTACTGACTCATTGGGTTTCTGTAGCCTATTATTTAGATCTATTCTAACCTTAGCTTCCTCATCCTCAATTTTATAATGTCGTTTCAGTCTCCCTTTAAATTCGGGCCATCCCATTCCTTGAGGGAGGGAGCGAAACCAGTATAGGGCATTTTCTCGTAAGAGGAGGGGCATAACATGCATTCTCTCGTCCTCGCTAATTTTGTGGAAAGTCGCGTATTCCTCAAACTGTCTGAGAAACTCCGGTACACTTTCGTTTTGCCTGCCGTAAAAAGCTAGTCTATCCGGGGGATCTAAACCTTTCACGCCGCCTTGGCTAGCGATGGCCATATTTGCGAAAGATTGTAAAATAGAGGCTAGAAATGCAGCCTGTTGAGCACCTCCACTACTTGGATTATTCTGTTGGGGCTGAGGATTTGACATTCCTGGGGGCTGACTATAGCCTTGACCAGGAGGGGGTTGTGAAATCCCTTGTGGGATATTAGGTGACTGTCTAGGGGGTCTCTGTGTTTGTCCTACAGATACTGGAGTAGCTATATTCTGTCTAAGAGAGGCATTTGTGTATATCACCGAACTAGTACGTGGAATGGTTCCACAAGGAGGGGTATTAGGTACTGTGATTGGTATAAGAGACATAATTGGGTTATTCATTTGACTAGTTGGGGCCCAATTACTCATAAATCTCTTGGCCCTAGTATATGCGTTATCTTGAGCTACTTCTACTCTGGGTGTGGGTTGACTAGTTTGTAGGGGTTCAGGTACATTTACCAAGTCAGGGCTACTCCCTCCATACCTATTTTGAATGTCATTTGCCCTATGGGGGTTGTAAACTTGGCTTGTGCGACGGAATAAGGCTAAGTTTCTAGCGCGTTTATTCGATTCGTCCTCAACTGACTTGGGAATTGTTTCCTTTTGCGAGGGATTTTCTATCCTTTCTTCTTGGTTATTTAAAAATCGGCTTAAATCATAAGTACTATCCCATAAGGGTTCATCATTTGGGTTAGGCGCGTATGCCATATTCGTTTCGGTTAGCCGAGAGGGACGTAGGATATTACTAAACACGAGGTTATGCTTAACTTCTGGCCACGTGTATCCCGAATTTTCTGATTCTCGGGAGGAGATCGAGGAATTTTCCGAGTCCTGTCTTTCGCGATATAATTTTACACTCGGGCACGATTCGGGATGATTCATTAAAATGTTCAAAAATATTTAAATCCAAAAATCTATCTATTCGAAAAATAATTTGGGATATCACAAGATTTTATTCTAAAAATAAATAATACTAATCTAAATAAATACAATATTAATTAATTTCGATGATTGAAATCGATTTGAAAAATGTGGAAGCACGCCTTCGAATGTTCGAGAAGGAAATTTCCAAGATGGCGGCTATCTAACTCAAACTAGAACTAGCCTGTAACTAACACACGAATCGGGCCCGACCACCCCGCCGACGAAGAAAAGCGACGGGACGGGAAAAACAACAACCGAGGGTTCAAAAAGACGGGCACGGCACCATTTGCAACGGACTACCCCAGGGAAAAGTAAACTGGCCGGTCGTGAAAAGGGGGATTTCCGTCACAGGACGTTAGGTAGCCCTAATTAAATTAAGGGGGACCTCGTGACAACGTTATGTCTTAAAAACGGGAATTTTAAAGATAGGCCTAATTAATTAACTTCCTCCCGTTGGAATTCAATAAAAGAAATCATCATACCTTCTGCTCATGTTGAAGTCAAACGAATTTAATATACTTTTAAATTTACAAAAGAAAACTTCCACGACGATTCCAAAAGGACGACAGCGCGAGTACAAAACTAGTTTATCGCGGGTCGCGGGACGGAAGTAGTATGTTACCCCACTTTTGACTATGCAAATGAGGTAAAAATTATCAAAATTTGCATAATTCAGAAATTCCACTTTTAACTATGCAAATTTGTCAAAAATGATCAAAATTTGCATAATTCAGAAATCCATACCTTAAACAATGCAAATGAACCGTATCACACCTGTCAATCAAAATAGTTAATAAAAGCAATTAGTACATTGATGAAGAAGTCATTAGCAATAAATAACTCGACAAGTAAACATGGCAATGTTAGCACCCGCTTACGATTCCTTTTACATTACTTTACCTAGTAATGCCTCGATGCAATTATATCCTGAAAATACTAAAACAAGTTATAGGACGGAACTACCTACAACGTATAACTTATCGGAGGGAAATTGGGAGGTTGGATTGTCGGAAATAAATATGCCTTCAAAGTGGGATAACATAACTGATTGTTTTGATGAATTTGTCGTAAGATCGGTGGATCTTGATTATGAGTACGAAATTGGGGAAGGGGGTTGTGGTAAATTGGGAAATATAGTGAGGGGACCGAACGACGAACCTACAAGTATTTACCAAAAATTATTCGAAACGTTTAAACAGTCAATAACAACAAAAGCTAGGGATGATATAAATTTTGAACTAATGATGAAAGAGGGAATGACATTTATGCAAATTAAAATTAACGGAGACAAACAAACGGCTATTAAGTTTCCTAAAGAATATGGAAAAGTACTTGGAAGAGCGGAATTAGATTGGGATCGATGGATTGTTCGGGAAACATATATAGCTAGTAATCCTTTAGATACTGCACGAGATCAATTAGATACCAGAAATTTGGGTAAATTCCAAGTCAAACAATTTGTTCCAAGGGACCGAAATAGACCCGTTGACGTAAATAAAGATGTTAATAAAGCATCAATCGAAACGAAAGCTCATACGATACCTCACGGTACGTATGAAAGTATAGATACCGTACTCGAAGCAATGAAAATGGTTTTACCCGAATCGAAACGAAAATATTTCGATTTTGTGTATAATAAAACAGGAACAGTAACAATCAAATGCGGGGTTGGAATTGTTAAAGAGAATACCCCATGGCATAAAATTACCGTAAATGAGGCAAAATATATGGATTATTTTTCAATTACATTTCCAAAAGATAATCCCGGATTAGGTTACATGTTGGGATTTGATAAGAGTCAAGTAGACACTCCGTTGAGGAACAATACGGAAAGTAAACATCTCGGAGATATAAATAGAGGTGTACAAACTTTATTCATTTATACGAGTCTCATATACCCCCAGGTAATAGGTGACTCTTGGGGTGGGCTTTTACGTACAATTCCAAGACCTGAAAACAGTCGAGATAATAAACCTCACGTGTTAACATTCAATCCAATTAATTATTATCCAGTACGTACACCCAATTTTAATTTAGTTGAGATAGATATAACGACAGATTCGGGAACGAAAATCCCATTTAAACTCGGAAAAACCGTTACGACTTTACATTTTAGAAGGATCCGTAATCACTAATAATGTCTGTACGGAATAGATATTATAATTATTATTTACAACAATCGGGCGAGGCGTTTGTTGGGCCAGTATTTCAAAGAGGAAACGGTTTGGGATCTATATTTAAGAGTTTAGTTCGCTTCATAACCCCCATACTCAAACCAGCAGCAAAAGCTGTTGGACGAGAAGCGAAAGGTGTCGGAAGTAGATGGTTCGGCGACATATCAACGGGAGCAGATCCTAAAAGCTCTTTCAAAAAGAATATTAAAATTGCGGGGTCTAATTTATTACTTAAAGCGGGTGATAAAATAGGGGAAGCGCAATTTGGGAGTGGAAGACGTAAAAGAAGAAGAAGAACCAGTAAGCTAGGAAAGAGAAAAGTGAAAAGAATAAGGAAGAAGACTGATTTTTTAGCTTAAAGAAGTACCCTTAAAAATCAAAGGGGGGTATAAAAGTAGGGAATTTACACGAGTAGTAAATAGTTTACGTTTAAACAGTGACAAATAAAGTTATTCAAAAATGGAAGGAATGATGTCGGAATTAGATTTTTTCGCTAAACCCGTCACTAATTTGAATATTGTGGCCAGTAACGACATACAACTACAAACTGTTAATGCTATAACGGATGGTGGTCCATTGGAATTTTTTATTCCCGGAACTCCCGATAGTTATATAGACACTTCAAAAATTAGACTGTACTTTAAGGCTCAAATATTAGGATTTAACACAACTGATAATAAATGGGTAGAAATCGCGGGCAACGATAAACTCGGACCGGTTAATTTAACCTTATGGAGTTTATTTGATCAAATAGAAGTTATGTTTAACGATACTCAGGTTCAAGTCGTGAATAATTTAGCCCCATATATCGCTTATTTCGAAACAATGTTAAATTATGGGAAAGAAGCTAAAGACACGCAATTGGCATTAGAAATGTTTTACAAAGATACAAAACTAACAAATGCCGATTCACACCATGCCGAGAATAACGGAATGAAATCTAGAAGAACCAGAACCGGAGCATCTAAAATATTTGAAATGATAGGGAGATTACACGTTGATGTATGTAAGATGAACAAGTTCTTATTGAACAACGTTGATATAAAGTTTAAATTTATTAGATCAGCGGATACTTTTCCAATAATTTATCAACCTGGCGCTGCTGCTGCTGATCCAATTACTAATTATAAAATCGTTATTAAATCAGCTTCTTTATTTGTACGGAAAATAAAACCAAACTCTGAAATTATGCTAGCGCATGCTATGGTTTTGGAAAAAACACCGTGTGTGTATCCCATTAATCAAACTGTAGCAAAGTATTTTAGTATCAAAGCAGGGAACAGTGACACGATTAAAGAAAACCCATTTTTAGGTAGAATTCCTAATCGAATGATTATCGGATTCGTTAAAACATCAGCCTTCAATGGGCGTATATCTCAAAATCCATTTTATTTCGAACACTTAGATTTGAACTTTTTATCAGTTACAGTAGGGAATAAAAATTATCCAGATCAACCTTTCACACCGGATTTTACTCACGATCAATACTGTAGGGAATACGCTTCCTTATTTACGGCTCTAGATATGTATGGGAAAAATAAAGGAAACTACATTAGTCTTTTTGATTATCCTAGAGGTAACACTTTATACGCTGTTGATTTTACTCCGGAAGAGCAGGCTAGTGCCGAGCATTGTTCTTTAGAAAAACACGGTAGTTTAAGGTTGACTATACGTTTTAACAAAGTACTCACGTTTGCGGTAACAGCCATAGTATACGCCGAGTTCGAAAACGAGTTATTAATAACGAGGGATCGTAACGTTTTGTACAAACTAGAGTGAGAGTATGGACGAGTACGTTTATTTACCAACTCGAAAAGATAATAATCTTCTCGTAACAGTTAGAAATAAGAAAAGACACGTAACTATCGTCGGTAATTGTTGGGATTTTAAGGAAATTAAAAAGGTGTTGAAAGAAATATAAAATTAAACGTCTTCAACGAATTAGCGTCAAATGATCGCGTGAAAATCATGAAACAACAACAGTACAATCTCTCCGATAAACAAACTATCGAGATAGCCGAAGCTGGCGATGATCTAATTATTTCCATTTCCGATAATGCGAGAACGGAGTATATGGTTACAATTAGTAACAAAGTATATCAAAACTTATGGTTGCTGGTGGATTATATAAACTTGTTTTTCCAAGACGTCTTACCCCTGCTTCCACAGTACCCTACCGGAAAATTTTCAAGTTGAAGGTTACGTATCTGGAACCGGAACAAAGTATATCGACATTCGACAATACGTATTCGAAAATTCGAATATTCATCGCTACGATTTACTGTGGATGGCTACGTGTAAAGGATTTTGTTTAAATAAAACCACGTGGAGTCGATTGAAACAAATAAAACCGGAATTGGACCGGCAATTGGAAATAAAAGCCAATACCAAGGAATTATTCAGAACAATGATTTTGCGAGACATTACCGAAAATTTACTGGAAAAGACCAACTGCTGCGGTAATCTTAATTGCCAAGGCGAAATCGAACACCACGTATCCTGCACCTCAAATTCGAATACTGACTTGAATATCCTACAAGCGATATCGATGTTAAATAAGACGAACCTGAAGAATGAGTTTGAAAAACGATTTGGAGAGAAGAACGAAAATTTGGATCAATTATTTCTTATTATTACCGACAATGTAACGGAATTGAAAAGAGATGTTTTTTACAATTACGTTTGATAAATAAAAAGCTTATTCACAGATGGTTTTTTTCTTTATTACCCAAATACCTTCTAAGATGGTTAGTAAACGAATAGCGCGTAAAATCGAAAATATATATTACGATCCGCAACATCCCGCGAGTTTAGGTTCGGTGAGAAAATTACAAAAAGCTCTACCAAATGTATCAAAGGAAGATATCGAGCAATGGTTGATTTCCCAACCCGCGTATACGAAACATAAACCCAGAAGAAAAATATATCCTAGAAATCAAACGTACGTCACTAGTATGAACGAGGTTTTCCAATGCGATTTAATCGATTTACCCCAATTATCCAAATACAATAACAAATATCGTTATATTCTAACCGTCATTGACGTCTTGTCGAGATACGCGTGGGCTTTACCGTTAAAAACAAAGGGGGCGAAAGAAATTATTAAAGCTCTCGGTACAATCTTTAAGCAACGTACACCTTCGAGGTTAAATTCCGACGAAGGAAGCGAGTTTAAAAACAAAAAAGTGCAAGCCTATCTTAAAAGTAAGGATATCCATTGGTACGCTAGTTACGGTAATTTAAAATGCGCCATGATAGAAAGATGGAATAGAACGTTGAAAACGCGAATGTTTCGATTAATGACGAGAAATAACAATTATAATTACACGAAACATTTACAAAAAATTGTAAATGGATATAACGCCACTGTTCATTCAACAATCGGTATAGCTCCGAATAACGTAAATATAAATAACGAACATTTAATATGGAAACGATTATACTACAAGAAGAAACGTACAAGCAACAAGCCAAAATTACGAAAGGGTGATTTGGTGAGAATTACGTCCGACAAAGGCGCTTTTGGTAAAGGATACACTGGATATTGGACGAATGAAATTTTTGTCGTGCATAAAGTACTACTACGTACTCCAACTGCTTACATAATAAAAGACGAAAACGACGAAATAATAAAAGGATCATTCTACGAACCGGAATTACAAAAAGTCGCTAAATGAACACGGAAGAATTAAACCTTTTTTTAAGCACAGATCCTCGAACGAGACCCTACTTCATAGGAGTGTTCCCGAAAGATATTTTACCCGACCCACCAGAACGGAAACCCTATTGTTTCGTAGTCAATTCGGAACCATCCTCAAACGAAGGATTGCATTGGTTAGGAGTCTATATCGATACTAACGATAACGGTTATTTCTTTTGCTCGTACGGCAAAGACCCTAGTTATTACGGTTTTAATCTATCAAGCTACGCTTCCAATTGGTATTACAATAATTGTCAAATACAGCCGAACAGTTCATTTACATGCGGGGGACACGTTATTTTTGTTTTAACAAGTTTGTGTCACGGATTTTCTTTTAATGAAATAATACGAGAATTGTACGACGTGAAAGATAAACCTTACAACGACGTGATTATTATGTTAAATATGTGTATACATTTATTGAATCAAGAGAAAAAATGAATAAAATATTTTTTTATTTTAAAAAAATTGGTACATATTCATTTAGACCATTTTATCGGTGTTTTGACTTTTCGCAATTTCATACCAGTAAAGAGACGTCTCGGGCGATAAGGATGACCGTCACCATCATCACCCTCCTCCGCCTCCGGTATACCTCTCGTATATCGTCGATGTCTTTTCGATTTCGGAGTCGACGTGAGTTTAGGCCGTGGGAATGACTTCTTAATCGTCGAGGGCACCCTCGAGGGTGACCTCGGTGTTGACCTTGAGAGGGCCAGGGGGGTCCCTTGAGGTGATTGTTGTTGCGAAGGCGGCTGTTGCAATACTGAAAACGGATTAGGTGTTAGAAATTGCGGTGGTTGAACGGGTTGTTGAACTTGGAAAACTGGTGGAATATTTGCAACGTTGACGTTAGGAGGTTCTATCAGGCTCTTCATAGTCAAATACTTTTGTAAAGTTAATAAATAATGTCGAAGTTTATCCTCCGAAGAGGTGTTTTGTTTTAAAATCCGACTCATTTCACGATCCAACTCTGTCGCTTCTTTTTCAGCTCCCGATAAAACAGCGGATTCGGGTAGTAATACCATTCGTTTCATCTCGCTAATGAAGTGATGGTAGATATCAAGGTCGGTACCAAAGCAGCTATTAACCCGGGTAAAAATCCTCCCGCCTGTTTTATAAGAAGTTTCCGTTTGTTTTTAGCCAGACCTCTTTTATTAGCGATTTTTCTTATATATACTCGATGTTTTTTAATATAAATTCTATCCTTTTCGGGTAATGGAATATTTCCCTTTAACAAATTATAAAACGTGTTGTGAACGGCTTTGATTTGACTTTGCTTGGCTTTTTTCAGTACCTTGGTTAATTTTCCTCCGCCACTTTGACTGGCGCGTACCAATCCACGAAAAAATGGTAAATGTCTATGTAGCGGATGACGTCCTCTCTTTCGAATTTTTCGTTTAAAATTTCTTTTTAATACTTTTTTTAACAAACTCGATTTACGCTTTCTCTTAACCATTCCAACTCCTCGAACGTTCCAACGCGAAATAAAAGACATACGGAAACGATAAATAGTTTTATATACAAAATTTTATTTGTCATCGCATACAATAATCATATTTCCTTCATGCGGAAAAATATTTGTTCTTAAACGCAAATCATCGTGAATGTTTTGTTTTAAATCGATACACAAGTAAGAATAGGGAGTACCCTTGGTAACAAAATCATACGCTCTAGTTACGAGGTTTTTATTATTCGGAAATATTTGTCTGCTCAAGTAAGTTATTTGAGACCCGTCTCGCGGATTTTTAAAAACAATTATGTACGAAGAGTTAAGACTAATGGTTCGACTCTCTTTACCTTGACCAAAAAGATTTTGAGTTAAAAGAGCGACGGATAAATTTTTATGATGAGAGCCGACGCAAAATATATTAGCGATATGGGAACTATTATAACAAGAGAATGCCAGATCATCTATTATTAGAAAATTATTAATACTTTCATCCCAAAATGAAGAATCATCTGGGGGGAGTCCTTCCAAAAATTCAATGTTTTTAATTTCTTTTTTCGCAATGTCAAATTTCGGTTGATATTCTTTATAACAGTACACTATCCTGTCCGGAGGTGGTTCGATCAAACAATGGGCGTGTTTCAAAAGGTTAAATATCCACGTCGTTTTACCAGCCATAGTACTACCGGCCAGTAAAATTTGCATGGGGGCTTGGAATTTTATTCTACAAGCGCACGAATCAAACATTTCTCAAAAAGTTTATTAAAATCGTCAATCCGTTTTTGAAAATGGAGTTTGTTTATTTCTCTCCAATTAACGCGATCTTCGTACGGAATAATAAAAACCACGGGGATATCGTCGAAAGTCACTTTTTTTCTTTTAGAGTTGAAATTCCGTGTTGAAAGCATCTATCGACGATTCGAGAATTAAATCGACGAAACTCGACGTAAACGTTTTGATGGATTCGTCAAAATATTCCACGATTTCTTCCTTTAATCGTCTCTTTTCCCCTTCTTCATCAGCCAGACTCACGTTAGTAATATCGAGTCCGAGAATATAATTACAAAATGGAGCTTGTTTTTGATGCACTTCGTGAGGATTAGTCTCATTCGATCCTCCCCAATCGAATAAGTTATGACAGCTGAAACACATGGTTTTTAAGCCGTCGTTCAAGTAAAAGAGACCCGACGCTGCTAGTTCCGCGGGGATAACTTCCAACTCCGACGAATTGGAAGTCCAATGACCATTGAATGATTTTAAACGAAGACTTTCACGATGCATCTTGCTTTAACGAGTATCCAAACGGATATGTTAAAAAATTGTTCGCGATTATTCTCTTATTAAAAGTCACGCCGAAACTTTTTTTCAGATTTCCTAAAAGTAGTTTCGCGCGAGCTTTGTCACGCACAACGTTAAAGGGGATTTCCAAAGTGTAACTAGTTCCCGGAGTGTCTAAAGCCGATTTGATCGAATCTAAGTTAATTATCTGTTCGTTTTTCCTGTTTAACGAAATTCCTTTCATTTTCGTAACGCAATGCCCGGTATTTGTTTTGTAACTGTACGATTTCGGACCCGAAGTAACGAATTCCGATATATACCCATTCGGAACTTCGTCGGTCCAATCACCCATAAATTGTCCGACGGGTGGAAGAAATTCGTCACTTTCTTTGTGAATAAATATAATACTATCCGTATCGCAGTACAAAACCCTTTCTTTTAATTTATTCAGAGTTCGAAATAATTCGATCCGACCGTACGAACTAACGAAACTCCCCAACACTGCCGATCCTTTGTAATATGTCGGGCAAAAATCTTTTTTGAATTTGTAGGTCATTAAACAAACGTCATCGTCGTTAATTGGCCGCATATCCGTTAATTCCAATGTCGGATCCATTATAATTTTAATGAAATCTTGATAATCCTTGACGAAAACCGATTTTGGTTTATCGTTGTTTAAACAATGTCGACCCCATAACGAGTTTAAAGCTAATTTCGCCAACGCGCGTAGAGCTGAAATGTTTGTTACATCTTCGGGTCTAATCTCGATATCTTCTCGTTCTTTAATTAGTCTTAAATATTCCGTTTTTTCCTCGTCGGTGGTAACGTTGCGAGGCCAGCCAGAGTTTTGGATTTTTAGTTTCAAAAATGTATTAATGTAACTTCCGAAAAAACCAGGATCTTTATCCTTGATATAGGTGTACCTTTCGGGGTAATGGTGAACCTCGAAGATTTCCAATATAACGTAACCGGTTTCGACCGCCATGTATATTTCTGGGGTGGGCCAAATCCCTTCGAAAGCTCGTTCGGAGTCGTTATGGGCGCAGGCGGTTTGTATATCGTTTTCCACGCAAGTACGACACAAAGCGAAAAATAGTTTTTTTCTGGTTCGAATTGGTAATGCCGGTATGTAAGCGTCTTTCGGAGCTAATATTTTACAAGACATTACCCCAAAGTAATGATTCAAATCGAATGAAAAATCTCTCGTAATAATCTCCGGGTGATTTTTAGGATAGTCTCTGTTTTTACATACAAAGGGGTACAAACTACAAACATCGTAATATAGAATTTTTTCGTTTGGTTTTGTTTTATGATACAGCCTGAAGCATTCAGTACGACCACCGTATAATGCCGATCTTGGTCCTATCGGATCTCGAAAGTGTAACGAATCGCAAAACTTTCTTACCTCGATTCTGTTTTTCAACATTTCGTCAAACTCGCAACTCCATATTCTGACATATTCAGCGTTCGGTGCGTTACACATGATATCATCATCTCGATCCAGAGTTCTCTCGTATAAATTTTTAAACGTATCTTGCAATAACGGATTCCATTCGCCTCCTTTCGTATGTTTCGGACATCCGTGAATAAAATCTCCGTCAAATTGAAATATTATTTCGGGTTGAGAAGAATAACCATCTACCGGGTATCGTCCAATCTTTTTTTCCCCTTCCAACGAGAGAACCGATTGAATTTTTATTCCGCGTTCTTTTTCTTCCCACGCCAACCATTTTAAAGCAGATTTGCTTTGATTGTAGTTATTCCTGTAGCCGTTACACGGTACTACTGCGAGCGTAAATTCTTCCAAGTATTTATGAAGGAAAATATTCGTGCAGGCCCCCGCTATGGTTAAAGCGTTCATATTTAAAACATCGAAACCAGTTTCCTTCTCGAACAATTGTCTAAATTTATCCATACCCTGTTGTAAAACCTTAACATCCATGATAGTATAATATTCCAGTTCTTCGCGTAAATTATAGACCGATTGTCTCGATTTCGTCGCGTACCATTCGAGAAAATCTTTATAATCTTTTTCTTTCATATGTTCCGGTTGAAAATACTCTTTCGGCGGTAGTGGACCGACATAATCTAAAGTTTCTTCGGTGTGGAATATGTAAGGGAAAAATTCTTTTCTATTTTCGCCCAAAGAAAACGTCGCGGGGAACGATCTTAATGGTTGCGAGACGAAATTGAAAGAGTCAATAAATTTCATTTTTTGATTTTTCAAAAAAATTGCCAACATTTTGCTTCCGTCAAAAACAATATCCGGTATGATGTTCAATTTTAATAACCCACGAAGAATAAAGAACGAATCGAAACCTTTACTGTTATGGGCTAACAACGTAATATTTTCAAAAACCGGTTTAGTTGCTTTAAGCCGTTTTGTCGCGTGTTGGATAACCATTTCTTTCGTCCCGAATAAATAATTAAGAAATTTATCGACGCAGTCGAACCCCCGAAATATCTCGTACTCGTAATTGTTCCCTTCATTTTCTTGCATAGCACTAACGAGTAAGACAGGGACGTGTTCGTTATTTTTAACGATTGATTCGGTATCGAAATAACAATATCTGGTTTTTTCGTACGTTCTCGAAAGAGGCATAACGTAACAACGGTTCCTCTCGTGTACGCGTAAACAGTTTTTACATGGTTTCGAGCAAGAGTGTTTTTCTTTCAGTTCTAGTCCGCATTTTAAACACCTTTTAAAGTTATCGCACGTTCCGTTAGATATATGAAAATTCAAACATTCTTCTCCTTTAAAATAACGATGGCATTTTCGACATTTAACAGGTTTAATTAGTTTATCTTCGTGGAATACATTTAAAGTTCTACATCTACTACATTTAACTCGATTTTCGCAAAAGTGATTATTCTTTTGATTATATCCGTGAAATACTTTTAAACATTTAGAACAATACGATTTACCGCCAAACATTGTATGCAATTCCTTAATTACATGCACGTGATCATTAACTAACAATAAAAAAATTTGTTTTTCCTTGAAAGGTCCGACAAAATATTTTTCTAAATTATCAGCTCTGAATATAATAATTTGATATTCGTTTAAGTAAGTTTGAAAATTTTGAATATCTAATAAATTAACGGTATCCGGAGAAATATTAGCGTTTTTATATAATTGCTCCGCTTTTTCTTTTTGGAGGGGGTGATTACAATTTTTTATCTTTCTAAAATAAAAAAGTGACTCGTTCGTTGTTTGATACTTTTCATTCGTATTCTTTTCGAATCTCTTATCAGCCAAATAAATTCCTATCACCAAAGCTCTTCCAAAACATAAGTTATCGGTATTGTCAATGTAAATATAATTTGAACTCGTTTTCATAAACGTATCCAAAATTACTATATTTCTATTTTTTAACGATTTTGATCGACGTCCAACTGGTACGTCGCAATGTAAAAAAATAACGTCAAAAACTAAAGAGCTTTGTAAATGGAAATTTCGATTTGATTGGGCAACTTGACTTATAGCTCCTATTACTCTTTCAGCCGTTAATTCATTAATATTCATAAACCTTAAATTTATCGGACTATCCAACTCATCCGAACGAATACAAAATCTAACTCTATTATATCCTTGATGATTGCGTAATAATTCAAAGAGTATGGAATTAATTATACTAACAAACGTTTCGTTTACTTCGGTTAATTTAATACGTTCTAAATTTTTAAATTTAATTTTACATTCTACTTGATTACATTTGTATTTTCGAGATTTTTTATCTAATATTTTTTCGCAAGTATAAAATTGTTTAGGATTAGCTTTAACACTTAAATTTAGCGGTTCTTCATTTTCGGAATCGCTCGAACTACTCATCTTTAAATGAGTAAGTTTATCAAATTGTTTAGAGTTTTATATATTTTTTTTCGTTTTTCTTCTTTTTCTTTTAAATCGATTTCGACTCTGTGTTGTAACATGGCCGCGTAAGGTGATAGTTGTACTCTGGTAGGATGATTTTCCGGTCCCGTGAAGTCCCTTTCAATTTCCTCGAAAAAATTACGTCCAATGATAGGGACGTTTCCACACCCGGTTCCTGACCGAAAAACAAATCTGCATAACGGTTGTTCGAAGCCATGAACAGCCAATGGATGATTGTCGGGTCTCCATCCAGTCAAGGCGGTAAGGCACGAAAAAACACGAACGGTTTTAGGACTAATGCAATAAAAACCGCTGGCTGCCATGTCATCCACGCTAATACCTTCGACAGACCATATCTTGAACGTTGATAATCTGTTAACTTCGAGTCTCATATCCATCCCATCAACCACGTAATAATTGTCTTCTTTTTTATATTAAATAGTAGTGGTAATTGATATATTGGGTATATAGTATATATAGATACGTTAATAGATATACGAGTAATAGATATTGGGATTCCATATTGATTAATTATTCGTTTTTGTTAAAAAACGAATAATTTTTCGTGATCTTGTCGGGATTATCGATCATATGCTTGGCGATCTTGTTCACGATAGATCGAATTTGTTTACATTCGACGCTATCTTTAGACGCGAGAAATCTTAATCTTCTTCCATCGCATTGCCAAATATCTTTATTATCTCTATCTTTTATATCCTCGTACTTGTATATTTGAATATCGAAATAAAAATCGTCACGCGACGCTGGTAATGAAGTAACGTAACTAGCTAAACCTCGTTTAATATCGTATCGAGGGACAATGCCGGTTTTTTCTATAGTAGTTTCCTCTTTAACGTTTTTAATTTGCTCTAAAATATCTATTTCCTCCTCATCATCAGATATATTAAGTTTTCGCTTACCGAGTGAAGATGCCATAACGAACGTCGAGTGAAGAACGAATGAAATATCCGAAAATCGCGAGAGTTTATATACACCGTCCCCGCCGCCCCCGGGGGAGGGGGGTGACACACGGCGTCCCCGCGCGCTAGCGCGCGGGGAACGCTTAATTATACGGTTAAAAATATTTTTTTCCCAGCAATAATTACGATAGGAATTCTCGTAGATAATTATGGCCTCTATATATTTTTTAAAAGTTAGAATTCTCGTAGATAATTATACGATACCTCTTGGTTATAAAAATATATTTTGAATTCTCGTCGTTAATGATACTTAATGATACCTCTTGGTTATAAAATATATTTTGAATTCTCGTCGTTAATTATACTTAATGATACCCTAGGTATATACAATGTAACAAAAATAATTGTTGGCTGCGGGTATACTTTTTAATGATGGGTAGATATACGATTTCAAACACCTGGATACCCCTAGGTTATTAAATATATTTTTTAAAAAAGTAATTTACCGAGAATTCTCGTCGTTAATTATACTTAATGATACTTTTAGGTTGTAAAATATATTTTTTGTATTACAATGTATCAAAAATAATTGCTTTTTTTATCTGTCTGCGGGTATACTTTTTAATGATGTTAGATATACGATTGGAACACCTGAATTCCCCTAGGTTACAAAATATATTTTTTAAATTACATTGTATCAAAAAATAATTGCTTTTTTATACGATGCACCTGGGTGTAATTACCGAGAAGTATTTTTTTGCTTCGATTTGGGTGGAGTTTATGTAGAAGGCTAAAGACGCTTTCCAATACACGTCCTACACAGATGGAAAGCTTTAATTGGTATTTAATGGTTTATAAAAAACGAAAAAGTGTGGGAATTTAAACAGGGATTTTTCGGGGGAAAGGTGCTCCGATCTTAAAATGGATGATATTTTTGGAAAAAGGTCGAAGGGTCAAAAAAAAAATTCTCTCTCGTAGTTAATTATACTTTCAAAAATCACGTGTGAATTCTCCCAAGGTTTTTATTTTCTCGTAATTATCAGGTATAAGGCTTTTCTATCGCTTAAGGGTAATATTATGGAATTTTTAAGTGGAGATATTTTACTATAAAAAGACCCCGAGTTTTTGTTAGGAAAGTCAATCGAAAGTAAATGTTTGAAACTGCACTGCTCGTTCCTGAATAAAAATACCCGTGATGTGTTGTGAGTAATACTTTTTTATAAAAATATGGCTATGTTTCGCGATTTGAACTTACACCTAACAAAAAGCGGTGTAACGGTAACTGTTTGTCCGCGGGAAAGAGACGTAGAACCAACAGTTATTGTTGAAAGTGAAAACTTTATTTTAATACCGTATAAAATATGGTACATCTTGAACAAACGTAAATCTGAATTCGCGGCCTGTATGTGTAGAAAAATTATATCAAAAAAGATAAATTTAAAATTAGCAAGTTGGGCTTGCTCAACTTGTCTAACCCTTAAAATAAGAATTACATTGAAAAGGAAAAAAAAGAGAGATTAACACAGGTCAAAGGTCGAGCGAGGAGAATCAGTTAAGCATACCTTTTCCTTTGAAAAGATTCGCCTCGCCCGACCCTACCCAAAATAATCCCTAAAATAAACATTGGTCACTAAAGAAAAAATCCCATGCGTCACCCAAAAGCCCGTTCAGTAAAATTGTAACGAAAATAGTGACGATGGGCATTATATACAAAAAACCCCCTTTTTTAAAAAATAGACCTCACAAGAGTTCATGAAAATAAATTTGCCTTCGATAAGGCACTTGCTTTTGGATTTCTCAGGAGAGAAGTTATACCCAAAACTGGTCGTAAAAAATAAAAATTAAAACCTTAAAACTTAGAAGAATTTGGTCTTCATTATAAAAAACAAAACTTAGAAAAATTTAAATCGTAACCTAAGAACTAGCTTAGGACATTAAAACTAAAACGTAACCTCAGAATTTGCTGAGAAAATTTAAACTTAAAACTTTAAAAATAATAACCAAAAGTAACAAAATTTCAACACGAGATTTTTCAGTCGGTTTCGTGTTGACAAAAAACCAGCACCGCTAAAACTTTAAATTTTAAAAATCGGAAAAACTTTTATAACGTTAAAATAAAGAAAAAAAATGGCAGATAAAGAAGCTACCGGAAGTACGGGTTGTACGGGTAATACTAACCAAACAACTACGGGTAACACTAACCAAACAACCGGAGATCCACCGGACTTATTAAGACTAAAAGGAACTCGTTCAAGAACCAGAGCCGCGGTAACTAGAAGCGAAAATGTGATTAAAACCCTTTTAGCTGATCCTTCGGTAAAATCGGAGGATTTAGAAGACAATTTAAAAATACTTAAACAAAAAGAAATCGTACTTCAAAAATTAGATCAAGACGTGTGGGATTTAATGCCCTTATCAAATACCTTAGCGATAGACGCGGACGCGGAAAAATCGGATAAAATTCAAGACGGGATAACAATATTAATTAGCCAAACAGAAAGAAAAATAAGTGAATTAAAATCATCAAGAGCAAGTTCCATCAGTGGAACCATGGTCGCTGGACCACCGACGGTAAACAACACTGTGCCACCCATGGTCGCCGGAGCCACCGCGAGCAACACCATGCCACCTATGGTCGCCGGAGCCACCGGTGGACCCAACGCCTTCAGCCAGGCATCAAATATGGGAACCATCCCACAAGGATTCGTCTTCAGAGCCCAGTCACAACTACCGTCGCTGGAAATATCCAAGTTCACCGGAGACTTCATGCAATGGGATGGATTCTTTAGTAGATTTGAACTAGCGGTAAGCCGTGCTAATTTATCTCCTATGGAGAAGTTATCTCAGTTAGAGTCGCATTTAGCCGGAGAGGCCAAAGACACTTTAAAAGGCTTACATGCATCTGACGCTAGTTACGACGAAGCGATCAGGATTTTAAAAAACCGTTATTATAAGCCAGGGGCTGTGAAACATGCCCACATGCAAAATATTTTACATTTAGAAACTGTGCATGATATTAATAATGTTAAGGGATTACGCCGTCTTTATAATACGTGCGAAATTAGTTTAAGAAGTTTGGCATCGTTAGGGGTTGACACGTCGCTCAGCGGGTATTCACTTTGCCCCGCTATTTTAGAGAGCATCCCGCAGGAAATAAGAGTACAATATAGTTTAGCCGGGTCATACGACGCCGAGTTCAATATAGAGAAATTAATGGACTTTTTAGCGAAACAATTAGACGCTAGAGAGACCTCAGAAAGATTAGGATATAAAATTAAAGAGAAAAATAAGTCTAAGGAGTTCAAAACGTCGGAAGACAGACAAAAAATTGCGTCAGCTTCAGTATTACAGGCGGGCGTGGGCAAACAACAAAGACAGGAAATATTTAGGGACAATGAAAATTGCCAATGGCAGGAAAACTTTAGACCAAATGGCAATTTTCAAAACTATGGTAATTTCCAAAACCAAGGAAATTATCAGGAAAATTATCCAAATCAAAATTTTAGTTTCAATTCAGGTCAAAATCTTAGTGGCAATCAAAATCAAAATTTTAGTTTCAACCCAAATCAAAACAGGGGTTCTTTCTTTTGTATATTTTGCGACAATCAAACCCACTCATCCTCTAACTGCCAAAATTATGGTATAGAAGATAAGAAAAGAATGATAACAGAACAGAATAGGTGTTTTATTTGCATAAAAAGGGGACACATGGCTGGAAATGGTTTCTCAAATTATAAAACTTGTAAAATCTGTAGTGGTAGTCATAACGTAGCTGTTTGTAGTGAAAATAAAGCCAATATCCAAAATTTAGGTAATAGAGAAGCACAACAAAATCAGGAACAAACTGCAGTTAAATCCACGGCAGTTAATTCGTCTCAGTTAGAGTTAGGTTCCGTTTTATTACAAACCGCAAAAACAACTGCTCAAAACCCTCAACATTTAGAAAAACAATTGGGGGTCAGAGTACTACTAGACGGAGGAGCTCAAGCCAGCTTTATTAGAGAGGAGTTAGCCCAGAAATTAGAATTACCAGAAGTGGGAAAACAAACAGTTACGCTATACAATTTCGCCAACAAATCGCCAAATTCAGAAATTAGAAAAGTAGTAAAATTAAACCTTCAAAGTCAGGTAGACCCTAATAAAACAATAGAAATTCAAGCAGTGGTCCTTCCTTACTTGTGCGAAGCTACTTCCACAAAGGAATTTGATCAGGTGGAAAGATTAATGGAACAAAAGGGATTGAAATTATGCGACCCCCCAAGTCAATCTAAAATGGGGGATACAAATGTTGAAATTTTAATTGGTGGGGATTATTATTGGGAAATAGTTACCGGAAAAGTAGAAAGGTTTACAAAAAATTTGGTCTGTTTGGAAACTCACTTTGGTTGGGTCATCCAAGGACCTAGCAGTTCCCCATCGGTCAATTTAAACAACAGTGTTGTGAGAATTGGTTTAGTAAACGTAGTAAAAAGAGCCACGTGTCTTCCCCCGCCAAAATTTGAATCCACGAAAACATTACCATCTCCGCGAAAACCATTTAAACGAAAACCAAAAAACAAAAGATCTTTAACAGAAACATTAAATTTAGAATTAAAATCAGAACAACCTAGCAAGGTAAACGAAAATCAAAAGACAATTAAATTAGGAAACCTGGTTTTAACTCACGATGACAATGTTAAAAAGAAAAAGAAAAAAATGGAAATCAAAAAAGTAATAATTAGTAGAGATGGTAAAATGCGGTCGTGTGTAGTTAGAAACGATAAAGGTCATGATATAAGAAGACCAGTACAACTATTGTACTCATTAGAGGTAAATGATTAAAAATTAAGTTAAAAATTGCGTTAAAAACCTAAAAATTGTTGTTTAGAAAAATAAACCTAATTAAAATTTAATTGTTTCGTAACCTATTATTGCCAGGAAAAAATTGTTCATAAAATTTAGTGTATTTAATTAGTATTGTATAAAATTTAGTGTATTTAATAAGCATGTAATCAAATATAATTTTTCTATTTTAAGAATAAGTTAAATTCATTGTAAACTTTAGTAATTGCATGAACCATTAAAAAAAAAAAAAAAAAAAATTTGAATTGCGTAAAAATTGATGTAAATTTATAATTTAAAAGACAACGTCTTTGTCGGGGAGTGTAGAAAAATTATATCAAAAAAGATAAATTTAAAATTAGCAAGTTGGGCTTGCTCAACTTGTCTAACCCTTAAAATAAGAATTACATTGAAAAGGAAAAAAAAAAGGGAGATTAACACAGGTCAAAGGTCGAGCGAGGAGAATCAGTTAAGCATACCTTTTCCTTTGAAAAGATTCGCCTCGCCCGACCCTACCCAAAATAATCCCTAAAATAAACATTGGTCACTAAAGAAAAAATCCCATGCGTCACCCAAAAGCCCGTTCAGTAAAATTGTAACGAAAATAGTGACGATGGGCATTATATACAAAAAACCCCCTTTTTTAAAAAATAGACCTCACAAGAGTTCATGAAAATAAATTTGCCTTCGATAAGGCACTTGCTTTTGGATTTCTCAGGAGAGAAGTTATACCCAAAACTGGTCGTAAAAAATAAAAATTAAAACCTTAAAACTTAGAAGAATTTGGTCTTCATTATAAAAAACAAAACTTAGAAAAATTTAAATCGTAACCTAAGAACTAGCTTAGGACATTAAAACTAAAACGTAACCTCAGAATTTGCTGAGAAAATTTAAACTTAAAACTTTAAAAATAATAACCAAAAGTAACAAAATTTCAACACGAGATTTTTCAGTCGGTTTCGTGTTGACAAAAAACCAGCACCGCTCTCCCAAATAGGAACTGAATCCGCTTTAGTATGCAGAAATCGTCAATTAAATTTTATCGTTGTCAGAACATCTATATATCTATTACGAGTTTAGGTCTTGTCTTTACGTATGACGAAAGCGTTCCAGTGACAATTAAACCCGAAGTATTTACGCTTATTATGCAAGACCCCGTAAACGGGTTTATTTCAACCCATATTAACTTTATTATAAATCAAAGAATTTTCATAAAAAATATGCTACTCACCTTTCGAATTCTTTTGGGTGATTTTGAAAAAAAACTATTGGATGTTAAACGCGAGTATAAAACTACCTTACACGCATTTTGCAGCACGTTAAATTTAACCGATCTGTTAAAATCTTTCGAAAATAATTTACGTAATCCTCAAAATATTCAATGTGTTTTAAGCATTCAACAAATGATTTCGTACTGTTTAATTGAATTTTAAAAATCTTTTTTAATCACTTGTAAATTACAATAATAAAAATATATGTTTTTTGAAAAAATGGTAAAAATATATTTAAACATTATAAAAATAGTGGTAAGCCCAAGAATTGGGCATATCGCGTACTCCAATCGTCGTAATACCCGCGACAAGGAATAAAACAAATGGAGTGTGTACAATAGCAAAATAATTTTAAATAATAAACACAATTAACATTAGTACAATAGTAAGCGTCAACAATTCCATTAATAGCTAATACAGTATAGGATACAATATGATATTGCGACGAAAAACAGTTAGAGCAAGGCATGATTTCAGAAAAAGAACAGTTAAATCTACAAAATGTATATAACTATTAATTTTTTAAATTTATAGTAAAAATAGATTTTTTCGCTTACCGATAGATACTAGCCAATTCCATTTCATTTTGACGCGGAAAATCCAAAGTAGCCGGAGTTTGAGAACTATAGTATAAAAGACAAATCTTTAAAATCTATAAGAAACTACCAAGATAGAATAACGTACTAGTTTTCGGAAGCTTCTTCGTTATTGCTAGGGAGACCCATGTTTTTTAAATGACTTTCTCGGATGAAGCGTTAAAAGAAAATGATAAAGTTTTCCCCGAGATATCTACTATTTTAAAGAATTATTATCGGGCGTTGTCAAGGTTAACTACTTTTTTAAGAAATGTTTGGCACTAAGGTTGTTTAAGAGAGGGGATTCTTATAGAGTGTTTAAGCTTAATATAAAAAGATAAGAGACAAGTTTCGTTATAATATATATATTTTTATTGTGAATTAATTTGAGATAATAATTTAGGTAAGCGTCTACGATCAATAAGAAAACAGAAATGAGAATTATTTAAAATATGAACAGGATAATATTTTTGATGATAGGAGAAGCAGATGAGATGTTGGTATAAAGGACAGTCTCGAATAGGACAGAAGTAGAGCTTGTAGACAGTTGTATGTCGTTCCGGAACGCAGACAGTTTCCCTGATAGTGTAGTGGTTTGTAGTACGGCAATAACAATTAGGGCAGCGAGTAGGAATATCGTAGGTAGAACTATAAAAATAGGTTAAAATTAGTTTTTTATATACAATAAGACTCATTTCCAACTTACTTTAAGTCAATTTGTAGATCTTTTTCGTATAGGGGAAGTCGGTATGCTTTATATTTAGAAAGGAAATAGGTGTCTAGGAAAATGTTAATTGGATAGAAATTAGACTGATCCCAGGTAAGGCAGATGATAGTTCGGAAAAGAGGGCAATTAGGAGTAGCGCAAAAGTATAAAATATAGCGGGATTCAATAGTACGAAAAATTACATGAGAATTAAATTCGGTGGAAAAACAACAAGAACACAATGTAGGATAGGGATATTTAAGACTGTAAAAACATGTATTAGTTTATTATTTTTTAGATAATAATTTATTTTGCTTTACTTTAAATCAATTTGCATGCATGGGTATTCTTGAATCATTGCGTTGTAAAGTTCTTCGCTTTCGCTGTTTTAAAAATTTCTTGTTAGGTATCTTACAATTCCTCAAACTTATTTAAAACCTTACGTTTCTTCATCCGAGGATGATTCGGTAGAGACCACATCCGGGTCGTCGGCTTCGGCGAACATATCAATACTCGCGATTAATTCGTTTATTTCCTCCTCCACCGCATCTGGGATATCATGCTCCTCGTGGATGATGATTGGTTCTACTTCCAATTCATCATCGATATCCCAGAGTTGGGGTAAAGCGCTATATAAAATAGATCCGGTATTAAAAAATAATTTTAACTTGCTAGCTAAAATAACTTACAATTCCTCAACCGGTTGAGCAGCGTTTGAGTCAAAAGATTTTGCTGGACACAATTTTCTAGTAGTAATCAAGGCTTTGAAGATATTTTCAAACTTAAAGTTTTTTGCGTTATGATGTGAAACTTTGAAATCCGTTCAGTTTATATAAGAAATTTTCAAGGTTGTTAGCTTAAGAAGTCTAGTTAGGAATTTGTAATGAGCGTCGAGGTCATCCCTGGTTTTATTTGAAAAAATATTTAACTGTTGGTTTTTTTATGTATTAACGATTTTAAAGAAGGGTCCATATAAATGAGCGTCCCTATCGAAAAATATTTATCAGTCGTTTTAAGAAGGGTGCATATTATAAATGTATAATTTTAAAAGAGGCCCTCACAACGTGCGTGTTTCTTATAAGATATTATTACTTTTCACAGACTTGAATGAAAAACAATTTTCGGAATTAAATACCACAGGCCAAACTGAGTTACAGAGTGGTCAGGATCTAAACTGTCTTTTTTGTGAAAAAGACGATATTGCTAGTTTCTCATCTATTGGTGGTGAAATTCATTACTGCGTTAACAATAATTGTGAAAAATTTAAAAAAGCCATTTATAAACAATACGGTAAAGTTTTAATCACCAATATTGAAAACGCTTACGCGATTCTGGACAATAGTTTTTTTTGTATCAATTGTAACCAGTTTTGTTACAAAGCTCAACGCCAAGAAAAAGAGTGTTCATACTGGGACAGTGAAGAGGAACCAAACTATTATTTGTGTAGCTTCCCCAAAAAATGAGAGAAATTTATTCGTACAATTTTAATGAAAAAAATATTATTGAACATGATTGTAAAAATAACGTACCTCGGTTAGGGACGTTATGTCTAATCGAAATTGAAGACAATCGTCAGAAATTTGCGCGAAAGTATAAAATAACTCACACAGTGATTAGAAAACTCGTTTGTCAGGAAATTTTAAAAAACAAGCGGGAGAGTTATGTTGTAGAACTATCTTGGGTCACTTTCTGTACAGTTGACTCATTATGTCAAATCGATACGGTTGATTGTGGTATTTACATCCCTACAACGGAGTGTAAACTAGGTCGGATTCATAAGTACTATAACAATCAAAACTGGCGTTGTCAACATCGAAAAGAGGCGGCCTACGTTCTGGGATACGTTTGTCACGACAGTGAGGCTGTTCAAGCAGTAATTAACACGGCGATTGTTAAAATCATTTACGAATGCAACTCTACGCTGACGTATAAAAACCCATTTCGCAAGAATTACGCATCATCTAACAGCTTCAGCTCAAATTTCTTGAAGCTGTTATATATTAGTGTTGTAATCGATTCTTTACGGTTCGGCAATTACTCTAAATCATCCTTATCAAATACACTGTCTAGATTTAGGGATACATTTTTTAAGGTTCGATACTCTTTTTGTAAAACCGGTCACTTTCGTGACAATGTATCCATTGATAACGTGTATGAAGTGATTTTTTCAAAGAATGCTACCAATAAATCTTACGAAGATTTTCAAAATGCCAATCCATCTTTCCTAGAACTTGAAGGTGAAGATTGGGATTGGTAATTATGCCTCAATTCGGTAGTTACGTTTTTAATCAAGCTCTTGGTATCCATGTTGATGTTGTGCCCGCAGTACCGCGACTGGGTACGTTATGTTTAATCACAATTGAGGATAATCGTGAAAAATTTGGTGGAAAGAAGAGAATTGCTAAGTACGCTATCGAACAGCTTGTGTGTCGGGAAATGTTAAAAAACGTATATGAAAGCAGGGTCGTGCGTTTGAATTGGCCACACGCGTGGATAGAGTCGTGTCAAATCGATCCTAGAGATTGCGGTCGTCACGTTGTTACGACAGAATGTAAACTTGGTCGAATTCATAAATTCGATCCCAAAAAACAGTGGCGTTGTCAGCATTCGAATGAAGCAGCCTATATTTTCCAGTACGTGTGTCACGACAGTGATAGTGTTCAAGCAGTTATTAACACTGCTATAATCAAACTTTTATACGAACTAAACTCTCCTTTAATTGTAAAAAACCAATCGATTTTTGTTGGTAACTTTTCTCCTACTACTTTTTCAGTAGTATTTTTGAAATTTGCGTATTTATATTCTGCAATTACGGAATTGAACAAATTCAATTTTTCGTTTATGGACTTGACATTCACTTTTAAAAATTATAAAAGAAAGTTTGCTTTTCTCGTACACCGTCATCATCCGTTTAAAGGTGTTAGCGGTGTATTTTATAACCCGATGATTACAATGTTTAAAAATGACCACTTAACGTATTTCAACAACGACTTGGAAAAACTAGATAAAATCTTAAAACGTAATTTTCCAAATTTTTCGTTTTACTATCGAAGAATTTAACCCCAGAAAGAACACTGTCAATTATAATTTACGAGATAGTGACAAATAATTTTACCTTTTGGTGAAATAAAAATTCTCAAAAAAATGGAGAACGTTTTTGGTATTGAATCGCGTAAAAATATAAATCATCGGTTTTCGAGTTACGTGTGTTACAAACCTATTAGTATTAAATCAGAAGGTGCAAACGCGATACCTCGATTAGGTACATTATGTTTGATCGAAATTGAGAACAATCGTAAAAAGTTTGAAGGAAACAATCTAATATCGAAGCGTGTCATTAATCAACTTGTACGTCGCGAAATGTTTAAAAACTTGTGCGCTAACAACATCGTTAAAATATCTTACTATCGAAGTGTATCTCCCCGCTTACGAAATGGTGAATGGCTTGAATGGACCTCTATCGACACCAGAAATTGTGGACGCTACGTTTTTAGAACGGAATGTAAACTAGGAAGTATACATAAATACGACCCTAATGAACTTGATCAATGTCAAGATTCGAATGCAGCAGCGCACGTTCTGGGATACGTTTGTCACGATCAAGCTAGTGTTGAATCGGTATTAAATACTGCAATTATAAAACTTTTGTATGAATTCAACACTAGTTTGATCATAAAGAACAGACAATACAATGACACCCCCTGGAATATATATATTATTACACCTATTAGTTATACTATTAATTTGTTAAAATTATTATATATTAACGTAGTTATTGACGAATTGCATAGATATAGGTATTCTTTAATGTTTTTAACTTTCACTTTCGAAAAATTTAAAAATAAATTTACTCTCATTACAAGATCTCCATATCTTCCAGATATTTTGGAAGATAGAGATAGAGATGGAAACCTAATATTAGCGTATGACCCCACTTTTAATGTATTTTCAAAAGACGCTGTTGACTATTATCATCGTCAAGACTTGGAACAGATGGAAACACGCTTTTTAAATTTATTTCCAAATTTTTGGAATGTTTATCGCAGAATTTAATCGTGATGTAATCAATACAAATAAACATTGTTTTTTAAAAAATTTATTTCATCCTTTGATTTGTTTTTTACACCATTGACACAATCCTGTTTTAAAAAAATTCTGATCTAAAATAGGTAAGAGTACAGGATAAAAACCAAGAAGCGCTACTCCTGGGTTCATAGATAACATTCCACAAATAAGTCCTACAGGTACAGTTATGGGAAGGATAAGTAATAACCCACCTAAACAGACATTTTCTTTTACAACCTGTAAAACACGCTGCGTACAACATCGATTATTACAATATTCTTCAGTCTTGGATTTGCTTGTAGTTGAAACATATTTCTCCGTTGGTGGTACATCTCTACCTATCTCATCGATAGAACAATGTATGGGTATGTTGCATGTCGAAAACCCTTTCACAATTGGACATTCCGGGGAATATTTCCGATGCTCCTCATTTACTTTATCATTAGCTTTCCAACTATGTAATGTTATATCGCAATAAAAACATTTAACGGCGTCGCCCTTCTTTAAATAATAAAAACCATGTTTCGCAAACTCTGACGGTCTTATATTACTAACGGGGTAATCTTTAAAAGTTTCGAGCCGTAGTTTTTCCCAGTTCATTATAGCTTTACGTTTTGTCCCGAACTAATATCATTTCAAACCCTGTTGCTGATATATCTTACAAATTTTACCTACGTCACAACACTACACGTGACTCACACGTGACTCGCATTTGATTGACAGGCGTGGGATTCTGAATTATGCAAATTTGAATCATTTTCGGTTCATTTGCATGTTTAAGGTCGGATCTCTGAATTATACAAATTTAGATCCTAATTTGCATAGTCAAAAGTGGGATTTCTGAATTATGCAAATTTGGATCATTGTTGGCTAATTTGCATGGTTTAAGGTATGGATTTCTGAATTATGCAAATTTTGATAATTTTTGGCAAATTTGCATAGTTAAAAGTGGGATTTCTGAATTATGCAAATTTTGATAATTTTTACCTCATTTGCATAGTCAAAAGTGGGGTAACATACTACTGACGGAGCTTCTTTCCGAAGACGGCTTCCTTGGAGTTGACGTGAAGAAGAACAGGAACAAGAGAGAGAGTCGTGGGTCTTACACGCGCTTATATATAAAATAAAAAGGGGGGGTAGAGAGAAGGAAGAAGGAGGTGACGTAGACGACGAAAGGAGCGGACATATTCCGAGGAATATGTCTGTCCCTTTTGTCGTCTGCAACGGTTTCTGGGCGAAACCGCTGCAACTGCTTTACACGTATTTGCGGATTTTGCTACCAAGACGGCCTTTCTAATCTGATTTCTAATTAAAAATTTATTAAAAGACTAATTTCTAGGGCAACTTTGTAAGTACTGGCTAGCGAGTAGCGCCTGGTGAGTCATTTTGGAAGTAAACACAGAAATAATCATACCTGTCCACCATCGCTTGGACTCAGCTCAGCTCACGTTACTTTGTAGAAATTCACAACGAGCTCATCTCAAGCTCAAAATTAAAACAATGTTTTCTTAGAGCTCAATGTGAGCTCAAGTTCAGTTTGTTTCATAAATGAGCTCACCTCGGGCTCGGGTTCATTCACATCATTTTGATGGGCTAAGCTCGAGCTCAAGCTCTCTCTCTCTCTCTAATATCTTTCGCGGGCTCTCCTCGAGCTCAAAATCGATAGAATTTTAAGGCACATTTCAAGTTTGGCCTCATTCAGTTTAGTAAGCTCAAGATCGAGCTTGGTCTCATATTTCCGGAGAATATTTCTTCCAAGCAGTGTAGATGTTGAAATAAATAATTTTGCTGCTATTTTAACGTGATTACTGCAAAACTACAATATTATTGACTATCCAAATGACTTTTCCTACGTTTGTATTCAGAAAACTTGAAAATTTCATCTACCAATGAGTTACACTAGTTTCTGTTGGCACTGAATGGGGCGCTGATCCAATTTGAGCGCAGTCTCAAAACTGTGAGCGCCCTTTCAAAATGAGCGGTCTCATACTTTTTAATTGGCCTCGCTCGAGCTCAAGAAAGCCAAAAAATTTGTAAGAGGGCTCAGCGCAAGCTCTCGTTAATTTTACTGTTAAACCTGGGCTCAGCTCAAGGCTCACATTGTTCGTGACGTATTGTGAGCCCGGGCTCATGCTCAGAAATCATTTTCATAAACTTTCAGGCTCGGCTTGGGCTCGTGAGCTTATCAATTATTTTGAAGAGGTTCGCTCAATTCGCGCTCAGGCTCACTTAATTGAGGTGAGCGCGAACAGCTATGGAAATAATTGATCGTTTAAGTGTAAAATGAAGTTTTAAGGCGCAATAAAAATGTTTGGTAATTTATCACGGTAATTTACCGGTAAATTACGGTAAGATATAAAACGGTAATTTACGCGGTATTTTTTTTTAAGCTTTTGTCTACGAAGGGATTTCCACACTAAGCCTGTGGCTTATTTACATGTGGGTCCCTTTACAATGCATAGAGGGGTGGTGGCTAGCCCCTATGCCACAGCTAACCTACAGCGCCCTACACTAACTATTACCGCTAACATCTGCAAGTTTTTGATGGAAAGGAGAAACCGGGTTAGACCGCGGAGGAAAACTCCTTTTAACAAGCGGGGAGAGAACTTGCAAACTCTACGCAGAAGGATTTGTTCCCAGATTTTCACCCGGTGCCACAGTCCGGGATCGAACCCGGGATCCTCTTGCTGCGAGGCGAAAGCGCTAACCGCTACGCCACCCCACCGTACCGGTAATTTACGACGGTAAATATACACAAACTATTTCAAGTTTTGCCCTTCATTTCTCTTTCAATAAAGTGGCGTCACGTGTGGTTTGGATCCCCAAATTATGAAAGGTTCGCTACGTATAAGGACATTTTTGGTTTGTTAAAATTCATATTGAGTTTCATTCTATATTTGTCAAAATTGTACTATTGTTTAACTGCGTTACAGGTATGCATAAAGTAACCAAATTCCTAAACACGCCCCATGCGTTTCTTGAACCTCTGTACCAAATGATAAATCCATTGCTGACCTTTTTAGCTGTCGGATGAAGGTTTCCAAGACATTTGAGGAACTCCTTTTAAAGTATTGTACACGTATGACAAAACGAATAATCCACAGTCGTAAGTGTTTTCTTGTTTTGGAAGGGATTCTTCGACGTACTGGTTGTCAACTTTAAGATCCGTTTCAATTTGCCAAAATTATATCAATTTCAAATTTTTTACATGAGGCTCGATAACTTCTTGACTCGCTCTTGGTGGATATAGAAATAATGCTGTTTTACCGATTTGTTGCTAGGAGCCAATTATGTGAGTGGTTCATGGTTCCTGGAAGGATCATTAGGATGTCTCTTTCATAAAAATCGGTTTGACTTATCATAATGTGTAAACAAACTTGATTTTCGGTTTCCTTCTTACTCATTAATCGATAAATACATAATGGTATCCACAAAAATCACCTTTTCTTCCGTATAAATCCCAGAACTCTTTGCCTACATAATCCAATGAATTGGCATCAATATATACTTGAGGTTTCAAACACTCATACTCTCTCAAATTCAGGATTTCCTTTGTGCATTTACCGTCGCAATAGAAATGATTTAAATCAAACTCTTTCGCCATGTCAGCAGCAACCCTATGTCGTTCTTCGAACCCCATTTGCATATTTGCAAGGGTTTTGCCAACAATCACGTTTTCCAAGAGGGTTTTGAAGATTTTTTTGAAAAATTTGTTTGGATTAAATTAAATATCCATCTTCGGAGTAATGTGGTTGTAAAAGGTAATTTAATATCTTCATCGTTACGTAGTAAATAATATACGTATAACACTATATATAATCGGAAGTCACATGAATTTTCGGTCTTTGGATAGTCAAGAGGCATGTTATATCTCTCCCTTTCATTGGGAATTACATCAAATAAATTTTGAGCCAAATCAAAAACGACTTCCTAGTCTCTATCTGATATTGAATTTCCTGATTGAAGCGCATCGAACGCTATGATTTCTTTTGATTTTTTCGTGATGTGAACCGACTCGGAAAGATGATTATTAAATTTTGTTTGTGGGGGCGCAATATGAATTAGTAATGTCCTTTCTTTAATTTGCGCCATTTTCTCTTCGAAATTTTTCATAAAGCTCGCTATTCCCAAACAAAAAACGAAAGCTGTCGAATGTTCGGGAGTTCATGTAAACAAAATCATGTGAACGGCCAGATTTTTGCAAGAGGATTTTAATGGCTTCATCTACGGTTCGCGCTTCAATTGGTTTATTCTTCTCTTTAAGATCTAAAATTCGAAAATTTGATATGTTTCTCCCATTTCCTTGTCAATAGAAGAGTTAAAAGGGCTCCAAGGTGGAAATTTATCCTCGACTTGGACCATTTTCGCTGCTTTGAAGTCTTTCCGGGTTATTTTTGCAATGGAATTTCAGCGAGTTTTGATATTTTTACTGGCGGTTCTTCGGACTCCATATCAGAAACTTGGACATCGGATTTCTTGGATGTTTCGGATTCCTTGTCAGAATTTTCCTCAGCCATGTCGGATGTTTCTGATTCCGTATCAGAAACTTTAAAATCCGATCTTACATCCTTGCCTGTTTCGGATTCCACATCAGAATTTTCCACAGCCTCGCCGGATGTTTCGGATTCCACATCAGAATTTTCCACAGCCTCGCCGGATGTTTCTGACTCCACATCAGAAACCTGCTCACCCGTTTTCACTCTAGGGTAGTTGGAAGCTTCGGATTCCGCGTGAGAAAATGGCATATCGATATGGAAGTTAGGCATGTCGGATGTTTCTGATTCAATATCAGAAACTTTAACAACCGATCCTGCATCCTTGCCGGTTTCGGATTCTACATCAGAATTTTCTACAGCCTCGCCGGATGTTTCTGACTCCCCATCAGAAACCTGCACATCCGTTTTCACGCTAGGGTAGTTGGAAGCTTCGGATTCCGCGTCAGAAAATGGCATATCGATATTAAACTTTGGCATGTCAGATGTTTCCGAATTCGTATCAGATTTTTCAAAGCCAATATCAGCGTTATACAAACCTTTCGGCGTTTCTAATTTGTCTGGAAAAAAATCTTCTGTTACGTTACAGCTTGCATTAATAGAATCTGGAGCATCCAAAATACTGTAATCAAGTAATTGAGGATAATAACCTTTCCTTCCACGCTTCCCCGTGGTTGTTGCCTTGTACCGATCACTTAGTTTAGAATTCGGATTTCTCAGTGTTGGAGCTGTTCTTCGGCAAAGCATTTGAACAGCTAAAATCTGGAAACACTGATTCTTTCCCCACTTGCACGTACAAGGTCGCTCAATATCATTGGAATTAACAACGTTTATTCTGTTCTCATGAAAAGGATCCCCCACTTTGTAAACTAGCAAATGCTGACAAAACTCAACTAGTCCATTTTTCAAACACATTTCTGCCAAAAACCCAGTAGAAGCTCTATGTTCTAAATTGACTTGGGGTAGGAGCTTAATTGAGATTTAACCTCTTGGATTATCTCCTTCTCTGAGCGGAAATTCATTTTCAGTTCATAGTTGCAATCTTTAACGTTCTCTTTCACTGTTTGGTCTCCTTGAATATTCTTGTATGCTTTGCTGAACGAGTCCAAAGCAAAATGCTACAAATGAGTCATTTTTAAAACCGCTTCAGCAAACTCAAGTTCCTTTCCTTTAGTACTTGATTTTAATACACTATGGAACGATTTGTCTAAATTATTTGTTGGAGTTTTTGATTGAAACGCAGGAAAACGTTTGAATTGCGCCGCAATCGCATTATTTTGAGGTCTTCTCTCAAAAACGTATCGGCGTATGTCAAAAAAGGCTGCGACCATTTGCTACGATATTTCTCGTACTGTTTTTCAAACTGCTCCTCGTTTTCACATCGTAAAAGGGCACCCAAATGAAGCCGATATCCTTTAAGGTCTGAAGTAGTACCACCATTTCTACGCAATCAATATTTTACATCGTTTTTGATGTGGTTGTGACAAAACAATAAATTAGCGGACGCCACGGAACAGCTTTGTTTAACAGCTTTCATGATACCCTTTTCTCTATCGATAACCTCGGGAACATTTTTGCCCATCGGAGACACCTGTATTTTCGACGTGGCGACCTTGTTTTGCGCCGTTCGCACCCACTTTCCGATGCGAGTCGTGGTTTCACGGCTTCGCTCGGGAAAAAGTACGACGGCCCATTCGAAGTGCAGGAAAGAACAACCCCGTTGACGTACAGGCTGGAGGAGAAAACCTCGCGAAAATTCGCAGGTGTCTCGCATGTTTCTAACTTGAAAGCGTACGCTCCACCCCGTACGGGAGACTCTCTGCTGGATAGCAAAGTCACCAGCGAAAACTCGCCTGACAATGCTATCAGTAAAGTTCGGCATAGACGTAATAGGAGAGAGCGAAAAGAGCCCCCCTAGGCATTCGTACAATTTACGTTCTAACAGAGGAAACCCTTTGTAAAGTTTTTGGGTGGTGGTACACTCTTTTGATTTTCGATTTCCGAGAGTTTATAGGAACCCCTATAAATATTCGATGACTAATTTATTTTGCGCATACGCGCAATTTAAATAGTTGTACCAGCACAAGCAATTGCGGCAAGGACGGGGCTAGGAGCAGGTCCCGGTGTGGCGGAGCCCCACAGCAACGGCTGCAGCAGCAGCACCAACAACAGCAGCAGCAGCAAAGGCGCACACCAGGCGCATCAGCGCAGAGCGTGGCGGCGAGGGTTGGCACGAATCCCGTTACCCATAAGAAGCCAGCCTAGTAAGCGAAGTGTCAGTACTTGGTGCCATGCTGGCCAGATCTATTTTAGTGAAGGCCGGTGGCCGGCTGGCCAAATGGCCTGCCGTGTTGAGGGTCCCACCCCAAACATATTTAGGGAAAGGACACTCAACCCTGATGATTTCATCGGGGTGAGTGGGGGGAATGAGGGGGCCGGTCGGAAACGTCATCGGTTCCGTCGAGCTCGTCCAAATTCTCGGAGGCGCTGGACCATTCAAGCAGCAGGGAAGAGGAGGATGACCTTTTCTTCCCGGCATTAGAGAAACGCAGCCCTGCCCAATAAGTAATTTTTGGGTGGGGGAGCTGTAACGGCCATTTCGCAAGCGCGAAAAACCGTTACCCCTGGTAGGCCGCCGTGCCTCTAAGCGTTAAATTTGGCGCTTTTGGGGTATCGATGGAACAATCACACGCTTGCAAAACAACACGCGCAACTGTCCTCGTCGGAATCCCGACAGAGACTTAACCCCTTGACCAAAAGTCAAAGGGGGTAGGAACCCTTAGTCCCGACTCAAGACCCTGTGTATAAAAGAGAGGAACCGATGGGACGAGGGATATCTTTTGGCTCCAGCGACGAAGAGGGAAGGCCTGAGCACCTTTTTGTTTATTTACTTTAATGTTTTTACTTTGTAATATTTTTGAGAGATGGCTGGGTGAGTCAATAATAAATTTTGATTATAAAAGTACGTGTATTCACTCTAGGTAAGCCTACCAGTTTTGTGGGGCTTACAGTGTCCATATTTAAGAAGGACAAGGAAGTGTACATCACTTTCTTGGGGGCAGCGGACACGATAATCGTCCTGGCCGTATCGAACACTGGATCTAGACTAGTATTCTTGTCGACCATCGAAAAATGAGAGTTGCTTTGGTATCATGATAACATTAGCATTCTAAAACAAGATTAAGGGTTATTCAAAATTTGTACTTTAGTATACTTCAATTTTGATCTAATTTGCCTTTCACTTACGTTGAAAAATCAGGTGCGGTATCTAATTTAGAAATTTCAAAAGCGCTTATTTTATGCTCTTCGAAAAATACCCTTTAAAACAATCGACAAAATTATATTACAGTAAAATATTAACATGATTTTTTAACTGTCAATAAGTTTGCGGGCGAAACTTTATCTTACTCTTGAGGTAATACTAAATGCATTTTGTTGAATAATCGTCAGTTTCATAAATTTCAAAACAGGCGAATAATATTCGAATTCTCGAATTTTCGTATTTCCATTTGACTGAAGGATAGAGTCCTTCAGTATAAATCTTATGACTATTTCTCGAATAGAATTTCAAGGACTGAATCTTCTATTGTAGTATTAAATATAAGAAACATTTATTAACCTTTAAATCTAGAGCGGTTGAACTTTAATTGCTATACATTTATTTGAACAAACAAACAAAAATTTCCTCCCTTTTTTAATTCTCGCAAAAAACATTCCAGACAAACCCTTTAAATAAACCTGTTTGGATGATGGACTAGCTAGGTTATAATTTGATCCTTGTGACTTTCTTTCCGCTTCGTTGCCTCCTATCTCTGTTGACCTAGCAAAGAAAAAAAAACAGAAAGAAAATCTCTTCATTTTCCTTCTTGCATTTTAGAGTTTAAAACAAATAAAACTGAAATCAAATTTATAAAAAAAGAGTCTGTACTGAGCCTACTCGTCAAAACTGTCTTCATCATTGCAAGAATCATATATATCTTTGGTATCATTAATTTCGTCTTCAAATTGGGCCAGAACGGTATCCAGGATGTCTAAAGACTGTCAGGATCTAATTTCGCGCTGCAAAAAAATAAAGTGACATTGCTTTTCGTTAGATTCACTTATTTCAGGTTTATTATATGGTCATTAGGCTTAATTTCAAGTCAAAATTAGCTCAGAAACTTACTTAATACTGAGATTATCGCTTTTTTCTTTAGTTCTAGGTTTTATTCCATTCTTTTACTTAAGTTTCGTCGCATTTTTGGCGAAAAATCTTCAAATTCGTCCAATACTTTCTCTAATTCTTCAATATATCTTCGAATATCCTCTGATCTGGTTCGACACACCTTCAAATACGACTCGAAAATAAAATGTCGACGATATTTCTAATAAATATTCATAAACATTCCCGAAAAACCTGTTGATTAACTTGGATTTTTGCATACGGATTACGACTCGACAGTTCATGTAGTAAAGCAGAAACTCCTTAACTCGAGCATTATAACGCCCCGAGTCAGGGATCTCATTGGTGGGATAAGAACTGGGAATTCCGTTTCTTCTTTGCCTACTAACAATCTGCCACCATGGAGAAATATTACGGGAGATCTAGCCTCAATGTAAGGTACTTTCGAAGAAACTTTCATTCTCAAATCAATACAAATACTCTATAGAAAATCCCAATGTAAAAAAGAGCAGCAAATTTCTGAAACGTAAAATCAGTTTTTTCAATTGCAATTTGTTACAAACCAAGCCACTCAAAAACTATATATTAAATAGGTTTTTATTAACAGGGAAGGATCGAATTAAATGGATTAATTAATGTACAGAAATGAATGACGCGTTTGTGTAATAAACAAGATGGCGTGACGCAGCATTTTTGCTAGCTGTTATACTTTAGTTCAAAGGTACTTGACATTACGTAGAAAGCTACAGACGATTAATATACAATCTTAAACGCTGCAGAAATAAGTTTATACATATTTTACACGCAAGGAGGGTTCATATCATTTGCACAAAGAGACCAGGCAAATTAGAGCGTAAAATAGCAGACAATATTACACTCTAAGTCGCTTGGTATCCTAGTGTTAATGGTTGGAATCCTCCATGCCTGTAAACTATGTATAAGATACGTTACATAAGTATGAGTGCACTTCCTATACAAGTTCGTAATGCTACTGAGAGACTAACAGCTCGAGCTAGTTCTACCAGAACGACGGAAGCGAGTCAATTGACTAGGCCTACACTCGGTGGTGGTAAATTTTGCAGGACTTCCTCCATCTATGTCCTATTTAGTCTGCATTTTTAAGCCTCTGACAGCAGCGCCTCACCCACCAGGCGTACGTCGCTTAACCTTGAATCTATGGCCTACCTAGGCCACTTCGTGACAAGCTCCAGTTTGTAAGCAGTGCCCAAACTTATGAAATGAACGTATCTCGGAGAGAAGTTATGAAATTATGATCTAGAGGTCATAGCGCGCGTCTGAAAACATCAGTCACGAAGTGTAGAGCGCAACAATTAATAACAGGTTTAGTAAATTAGTTATCATCTGTCTGTAGCGCCATTTGGCCTCGCACTACTATAGCCACGTTCACACTTGCATGGGAAACTGGTTCGAAGCGATTCAAAACGCTTTGAAAGTTAAGTGAGAACAAACCTGATACTCGAGAAGCTAATTGCAAACACGGTTTCTTGAAGTTGCTTCGCGAACCAACTTAAAGCGGCTTTAGAAGCTAGTTTCTAGTTTTCAGGGGTATGCTACATGGGGTGAGACTAGTATTAGCAAACAGCACCAACGAAAAGATAAACAGGCAGCACTAACAGAAGCGTCTTAAGGTGTGAACCGAGGCTGTTGAAATCGCTTCGAACTAGCAATAAAGAGTGTTTCAAAACTAGTTGGGTTAACGAGTTGTCAACTGACTCCCGTGGAAGTGTGAACATAGCTTTAGTATACTTCATTCAGTATTCGTTAAAGGAAAAGTTCAGCTAACATATTTTTACGTCATACAAAAAATGATACTTCATTAGTCACAAAAAGTTATGATATTGTAACTTTGAAAGTATAAAGTTTTAAATTATTCCCAAAGCAGTTTATTTGTCTCGGTATAGAACGCGCTGTAATTCACTAAATCAGACAGACAAACTTCGTTACTTTTGACTCTTAGAAGTACGACTTGTTTAATGGAAAGGTATCCAAACTATTTTCGACTTCAGCCGTTTCAACATTGCTCATCCCTCCGCGTTAAGTCAGTCCCGTTCCTCGACCCTTTTTGCTCTTGTAGTCGACCCCCCTCTTAGTTACATCTTGGCATTGCAGAGGTAAAACTCCATCTCTATTTAAAAGTGAATACATTCGTCGCTGTTATTCCTCCCTGCGCTTGCTGGTGCAATAATAATGAAATAAATTTTTGGGCAAGCAATACTGGAACACTAAAAGGCTGAACTATACCAGGGCCCGCCTTGACAGCCAATTGACAACGATATTTCCAAAATACATGCTTAACAATACTAATTAACTTCAAGGCAGCCTGCTAAAATAAGATAGGTTTATCGTTAGAAGACGCGTAACAAAGAAAAATTACTTAAGTTATATCTGGTACAATTAAATTTAAACCCAGGATCAAAAGTATACACATAAAATGCATGAAAAATTGACTCCAAAAGGGTATAGCACCGGACCCAGATGGCTGTTCGTGAGGTCCTTGAATTTTAGCCGTGGCTGAGGATCTTGTATAAAAAGATTCCACCGGTGCTCGCCCGAAGATGAGGAGGTGGGGGGCAGGAGTGCGCGATGCAAAGAACCAACGGATTCAACCGAGAACGGACGCGTCGTGCCATCACCCCAGATCAACCGTACCTTAAAGCATTGCAGTCCAGAGACCGCGCCGGACGCAAGAAGAGGCGTCCCACTCGGGAGGCAAACTGGTCTTTATCGCGTCATATAAGCGGTGCATCCGAGGCGTCGGAACCTCCGTGTAGAGATCAGTCAGAAAATATTGTTCCGAAATAGCGGCAGGTGGCAAGAAGCCCGGTACAACACCATAGTGGATGTCGCGAAGGGTGCGGAACCCAGCGCGATCCAGTACTACACGCTCGAGGCCAAAAGTAGGAGGCAGCGGGATGCTAGAATTAAAGAATAGGGGTTCTTCAAGAGGGTTGTCGACCGGTGCGACGTGCAAGTTCCGGTTTTGCAAAAACGACCACAAACTGCGCAATATTTCGCCATAACGAGGCGGCGTGGCAGCTAGACACATGTGTCGAAATGGTAAGCGAAAGGCGTGGTACCAGGGAATAAGTCCACCTCCATATTCCTTGAGCAGTAAGACATGAATGGCCCGATCGTAAGCGGCCAACTCGTCCAATAGAAGACCATATGCCTCATGCAGGCGGAAGGCTTGTCATTTGAAAGCAACATCGACCAGTCCAAAGCCACCCTAGGACCTGGGACGTGTATTATTATTATTATTATTATTATTATTATTATTATTATTATTATTATTATTATTATTATTATTGAGGGGGGCTCACGCCCTAGCACCGGTGCCGAAGGCATATTGTGCAACCTCATATTCAGGCCTTGAATAGGCCCGTAGCCGAAGCGTAGCGAAGAATTCGCTCTACCGTAATAGAGGAGACCCTTGAGGGCTTCACAGTGTGTGAATCAAAATGTTCAAGTCTAAGCGAGGCGAAGCAGTCGCACTCGCAAAGTACGTGATCGGATGCTTCTTCCTTCTCCCGGCACGACCTGCAGAGAGGGTCGTCAGCAAGACCCATCAGAGAGGAGTTAACGAATGTACCTCGTCTCTAATGTACCTGTCCACCAGCTTCTGCAGAATTTTGAGGAAGAAGTAGGTCACGCATATGGGCCTAAATGCCTTCGCCTCGAAATAGGAAACCTTCCCGGGCTTGGAAATAAAGATACCCAAGAGCGCTTCCAGTCACGAAGTATGTGACCGAGAGCAATGCAAAGTCTATAGATCTTGCATAACGGAGAGGCGATGTGGTCTAAGCCCCCCTGCAAAAGCAGAGGGAAGACCTCATCGATCCAGGAGACTTGTAGGGCTCAAAAAAATTGACAGCCCACCGAAGCTTGGGAATCGTAACAAACCGTCTGGCTACAAGCCAGTCCTCCCTCTTAGCCCTGTGCAGAACAGGGTAGAGAGAGTCAGGGTTTGTTGGATTGATTAAAGTAGAGTCAGGGAAATGGACCTCCAGCATATGCTTGAGAGTGTCAGCCCCAGTGTACACACCCTCCTACATTTTAATAGTATTGAGTCGATGTGCGTTATCGTGCGCTAGGATCTTCATGTCTAGCGACATTGAAGACTTGCTCACAGAAGGTCCGCCAGGAGTCCTTCTTAGCAGCTCTAATGGCCATGTTGAAGTGATTAAGGGACTGCCTATATCCAGTCCTGTCACTCGTTCCCTTGGCTTTGTTAAAGAGCCTGCGCGTGTATTTCCGAAGCCGGCTGAGATCCGCGTTCCACCAAGGGACAAGCCTCGAGCGGTAGACAGTCTTAAGTGGGCAGTTCCGGTGGAACGACTCCATGATGATGGAGCACTGTAAATCACCGGCAGCCCTATCAAGATCCTTAGGTTAAGTTAGTTTAGGAGTGTGACCATCTCCGTAGCGTAGGATTAGGTCTTCCCTATAGCCAGCCCAATTGGTCCGTTTTGGATTGCGTATCTCCGTCCCCGCCGGGACAGAGGTAGTCGCGACAGTGAAGCAGATGTGTCTGTGGTCCGACAGAGACGGCTCATTAGACACATGCCAGTTAGACAGGGGAGACGCGAAGTTTTCTGTGGCTAGCGTGAGATCAATTACCTCCCTTCTATTTGAAGTAACAAAAGTAGGTTCATTGTTTTGATTGAGAATATAGAGTTTACAACCAACTAAATATTCTAGTAGATCATCACCTCTCCTGTTGCAGTCAGAGCTGCCCCACGTGATGTGATGAACAATGGCGTCGCAGCCAATGATTAGTTTGTCCCCTCGTGTAAGAGTAACGTAGTCTATAGCGTGGTACGTTGAGCCCCAAATAAACTCCACAAATAGTTTCTTCAATTCGGATAGGAAGGATGCAGGGCAAGGAAGAACCCTCGCCAAATGCCAAAGTTTTGATGCGACAAGACAGTTGAGGATAAGTATCTTGCCTATAACGGTCAACTGGCGGCGTTTCCAGGCAAGAAGGATCGATATAAACCCGGGGAGTTTATCATCCCAATTCAGGGAAGTCGACAAGGTCACATCATGGGTTAAATGAACTCCTAGAAACTTACGGGGATAAGATGACACCGTCACTCCTGAAATGGTGGTCGCCGCGTTAGTGGCCCAGGAGCCAATCCATTGGCCGGACCTCTTGTCAAGGTATATTTTCGCACCGGAAGCCAGGCCATACTCCTCATAACTCCGAACGACGTGCGATATGGCGGACGTAGATGCCAATAACACAGTGTTATCGTCAACGTGTTGAAACAGCACTGGGCTGGCAGTATTCTTAACCCGGATGCGGTCAATACAGGGGATCGAGAATCAAGCATAGTGGTTCCGTGGAAAAAGCATACAGCAATGGGCTCTCTCTCGGACCAGTTAATAAAATACTACGTAAAGGATTGAAATTCCACTTAATGTATAATAAAATTCACTTTATTTTAAAAATGACGACTAGTTTCGCAAACCCATTCGGGGGCTTCTTCAGGTCTGAGACTGACGGTTAGCTGTACATTCTACGAAATCTCGTATTTTTTAAATTACACAAATATTTTAAGCTAATGTTTTTAAAGGTACACGTGATTTTTATATTTTAGATTTAAGTGGTTCTAATTTTTTATGTTATTTTTTATTTAGATTATTGGTTAATTACTAAGAATATCGGGCTGTCAAGCCATATTTGTGCTATAACGCTACCTGGGCCGTCGTCTCTATTAAGTATACAGTTTGGGTTTAGTGTTTTACTTTTTAATATTTCAATGGATTCCCTTATGTTTAATTTTAGGTAATTGTCTGTTTTGCTGATAATTTTTGTAGTTTCAAAACCGGGTTTATGGTTGGTGTCGGCAATGTGTTCAGCTAAGGCAGATGTGGCTGTTCTTCTGTTTCGAACATTGGCCTTATGTTCGTTGAGTCTATATTTTAAGTTACGTTTTGTCTGGCCAATATAAAATCTATCGCAGCTACAATTAATTTTATAAATACCGTAATTGTCTAAAGGGTTGACTTTTTCTTTAAGTGGTATGAGATTGTTATTTAATTTATTAATGGGTCTATAAATGGGTTTTTACTTCATTTTTCTGAACTCATTGCCGATTTTCTTTGAGACGTTGTCCAAGTAAAGGAGTATAATGTATTCAGCGGTTTTAAATTCGTTTTTGAAAGTGGTGTTTTTTCTATTAAGCTCCTGTGGGTTATTCGGTCGATGCCTCTATTTAATATAGAATTGTCAAAACCCCGATTTTTTGCTATTTCTTTGATAAAATTAATTTCTTGGTTAAAATTTGCTTGGTTGGAGCCAATTTTTGTTGCCCCGTCAATAAAAAAAAGGAGGTTAGTTTTTGGCTAAAGGGGTGCTGATAGTTTTCATGTGGTGGCATGGCTACTGAAGAAGGTTTTCTGTATACTTGGATGCTCAACTTTTTATTCAGTTCTTTTTTGATTAGAATGTCTAAAAATGGCATTGATCTATCTTTTTCTATTTCCAATGTGAATTGTATGGCTTGGTCTATTGAGTTGATAAATTCTAAAAATGTTTGTAAGTTATTCTGGCCATGCCGCCACAGTGCTAGTACATCATCTACATATCTCCACCAAAAATCAACTTTAAATGGGGAATTTAACGGTATACGGACTAAATACCCCCAAGACAAAAGACCCCCGGTCATAATCCCCCCATTTTTAAAAACGTACAAAATCCCCCCTCTCTCAAGACAAAATTCCCCGGTCATTTTCCCCCATCCTAGTTAAGAGTACAAAATCCCCCCACTCTGTAGACAAAATCCCCCCACTCTGTAGACAAAATCCCCCCCACTCTATAGTCAAAATCCCCCCACCCTCTGGACAAAATTCCCCGGTCATAATCCCCTGACAATAAAAAATACAATATCAATATTATCCAAAACACTGGAAGCCTCAGCGATCTGGTGGCGTAGTGGATAAGGCGTTGAACAGCGGAGAGAAGAATGGTGGGTTCGATTCCCCGAAGGTACGTGAGTATTATCAAAATATAATTTGAATTATTTCGTTCAGTTTCATTCATTTCTAGGGTAGAAATAGGTTTACGTATTAATAATTAGTTATTAGCGTGAATAATGGAGAAAAATTGCAAATACGAAACCATTTTTGCTTTCGAATTGTTAATTGGTTGTGTCACTGACATTCAATATTGACATTCAGTTTGACAAGTTTTTGATTTTATTCGGGTTCAGTTGGGTTTGGTTGGGTTAGGTTAGGTTAGGTTGGGTTAGGTTAGGTTAGGTTTGGTTAGGTTCGGTTAGGTTTGGTTGGGTTAGGTTAGGTTTGGTTAGGTTCGGTTTGGTTAGGTTCGGTTATGTTGGGTTTGGTTTGGTTTGGTTAGGTTAGGTTGGGTTAGGTTGGGTTTGGTTAGGTTCGGTTAGGTTGGGTTTGGTTAGGTTAGGTTAGGTTAGGTTGGGTTAGGTTGGGTTAGGTTAGGTTAGGTTAGGTTAGGTTTTGTTGGATTTAGTTAGGTTAGGTTTGGTTTGGTTAGGTTAGGTTGGGTTAGGTTAGGTTAGGTTGGGTTAGGTTAGGTTAGGTTGGGTTAGGTTAGGTTAGGTTTTGTTCGGTTAGGTTTGGTTAGGTTAGGTTAGGTTAGGTTAGGTTAGGTTAGGTTTGGTTAGGTTGGGTTAGGTTAGGTTAGGTTAAGTTAGGTTAGGTTAGGTTAGGTTAGGTTCGGTTAGGTTAGGTTAGGTTGGGTTGGGTTGGGTTGGGTTGGGTTTTGTTTGGTTAGGTTAGGTTAGGTTAGGTTGGATTGGGTTGGGTTGGGTTCGGTTAGTAATATTTTGGAAATATTGTAACAATGGTACGCCTTTTCCAAAATATTATTTTTTAGATTTATTTTCTTCCGAAGTAACATTACATTTTAAAATATTGAGATTTCCCTCCATTTAGGCCTCTAGTTATTGGCTTAATATTTTTTAAGATTTCTATAAAAGACAATGCATATTTTAGCACTTGCTCATTAAACCATGGAAATTATAGCGACCAACAAAGGTACGCCTTTTCCAAAATATTATTTTTTACATTAATTGGTTGGAATTTGTACTGGGGCTGGGGGGAATTTGTCCTAGGGCTGGGGGTATTTTGTCTTCGGCATCCATTCGGGGGGAAATTGTCTGGGGGATTTTGTCTCCTACCTGAGGGGATTATGTCCTTTTCTTCTCTTAAGGGGGGATTATGTCCAGGGGGATTATGTCCTACATTCGAATTTAACAGAGCAATTCTTCCTAATTGGTCCATTTATATATCACACAGTAATGGGCTCAAGGATGATCCCATAGCTAAGCCCTCTATTTGAATGTATTCCTTGCCATTTGCTTTAAAAAATGGGTTTTTAACACCAAATTCTACTAATGTAATTATTTCAGTTATTTCTAAATGGTTTAGCTTTATGTTAACCAGCCGCTGTCGTAATGTTTCTATTGCGTTTTAACCGGGACGCTTGTGAAGAGCGAAACTACGTCGAAGGACACGAGTTATTCGTCTTTATTTATTTCTAGTTTTTTGAGTTCTTGAATTAACTCTCTTGAGTTGTTGAGCGAATGTTCGTGCTTATTTGCTAGGAAATTGAGTTTTTTAACAATTAATTTTGCCATGGGTTGGGCTGAAGAGTTAATATTTTCGACAATCGGTCTAAACTTTAATGTTGGTTTGTGGATTTTTGGCAAAATGTACATTCTAGGGGCTGCATAATGGGTGGCGATAAGTTGTTTCTTGTCTATCGGTGTTAATGTAATGCAATCTTTAATCGTATTTTTTACTTTGGCGTGGAAAGAATTGGTTGGGTCCCTTTTTATTCCTTTATATGTTTTGGTGTCACTGAGTGTGTATTCTTCTTTGTCTAATAGGACAATGCATCCGCCTTTATCTGCGCGTGTTATAATTAGGTCACGGTTGTTCTTCAGTTCTTTAAGGGCTGAGAATTGTTCTCTTGGAAGGTTGAGTTTAGGTTTGTTATTAGTTTTTATTATTTTAATTCACTTTGTGCTAAGCAGGGTTTATTAAGTTTATAAGTCCGGTTTCAATTTCCGTAATGAGGTCTTCTTTATTTAATGTTTTAGGGGCTATAGCGAAATTTAACCCTAGTTCTAAGATTACATTTTGGTTTTTTGTTAACACATGGGACGATTTGTTAATTATTTTGTGTGTAAATACGAACACATAAGAACTCCGATGTTGAAGTTGAAAATTGAACGCATCGGCAAGCCTTGTCATACACACGGCTCGGGGTTTTTATCGACATGTTGACTTTTGGCAACTAGGTCGGTGAGGAAATAGACAACGCGGTAGATTATCTTATCAGTTCAAATCAAGACGTTATTATCAGTTCGAATCCTTGCAGAGTCCCTTACTAATTTGATAAGTGTAACCAGAAGTGGTATGATACTAGAAGTATTGAGCTAACCAAATTCTTCACTCGGCATTAGTGAAAAGACTTGATAAAAAACAAACGGTTGGCCCTCTAGTGGCGGTTTCAGAATTTTCCCTCCAAAACGTGAGACGCTCGCGGTGGTAGACTGCCGAACTAGTGTTCTGCGGCTTTAGGTTGAGGGGAAGGGGGTGGGAAATGTTTTTGGAACTCGACCAATTTTTCTCTCTCTAGTTTTAGCGCGTGGGAAGCGGCATAAAATCCTCAAATTTGTTCACTAGTGCCAGGATCTATTACCAATGCTAGAGCCCTTCACTTCTAGTCTCATACCACTTCTGGTGTAACGGAGTGAAATTTGAAAATGTCAATCGCGAACAATGGATGAAACGATTTTTCTTAGTTGAGAAATACAATTTGACTGTCAAATGATGGTGTATTTAAAAATATTGGAACACAGGCGGGTCAAATTTGCTGATGTTACATACTTTTTTTTAGAATGAAAATACGAGCCTATAATTCAACCAATACTGAAACTTAAACAAGAATTGATACACCACTATCGTCGGGTCACATGAACTCAAAACAATATGGAAAATTTTAAAATGCTTCTAACAAATGAATAAGTTTCAATAAAAAGTGACGTGAAATGATTAACAATGCAAATACAAGTTACGCATTTCGCGTAAAATACACTTGAATGAGAAAAATTAGAATGAAAGTCGTGCTATTCTAGTTAAATGCAGTTGAAAACGATGTAAAATGAATAAAAATGTGAGACATATTGATGTTAAGCAGCTAAATGTAGCTTAAGTTTAATTAATTAACTAAACGCCAATCAAACGGTCCGTCAAAAGACTAAAAAGTCGTTTAAAATGCTGTTAAAAGACTAATTTTCAATTTAAAGTGATGTGAAAGGGCAAAACATGTAATTAAAAGTTAGTTTTCTTATGGGCCGTTTATTTACCATCCGAGTTTCTCTATTCCCGTTCACCGACCTCGTTATTTACATTTCTTATCCTTGAAAATGCGAAACAGGCCTATCAATAAAGAGAAATTGGCGAATGATAAGTTTAAAAAAAAATTAAAATTTATATTTAGGAGTATTTAATTCGGATATTAAGTTGAAATAACTCCTAAAATTTGGAATATGCCTATATATTCAGTTAAATAGTATTAAATTTGAATATAAATAACTCCTAAAATTTGGAATATGCCTATATATTCAGTTAAATAGTATTAAATTTGAATATAAATAACTCCTAAAATTTGAAATATTTTGAAATTGGCATAGGCCGTTTATTAACCATGAGAGTGTCTCTATTCCCCTTCACCGGACACGTTATTTACATTTCATAATCCTTGAAATTACGAAATATGTCTATACTTTCAATAAAAAGAAATTGGTGAATATTTAGTTGAAATAATTTCTAAACTTTAAAATATAATTAGAAGCATTAAGTTGAAGTATATTGGCTTGAATTTCATGAATATGACGGCGGCACCTTTATCTTAAATAGTTCCGCAACACCTGCTTCAAATTCCGTATCATTAACGTAAGTCGAAAGTAAACAGAGGCAGTAGCGTCGCTAGGGTTTGAAATTTTGGGGGGGGGGGGCTAAATCTGGGCAAACTAGTTATTATAAGAACTAAATAAAAAATTGCATAATGGGTTCGGTAGGATTGCACTTTACGTGACCCACCCAACTAACAATGGTTTCTAGTTAATTAGACTGTGGGGAGTCCGAAAAAAATAGTTAAAAAATTATTTGGCCGCCGCAAGTTGGTTAAAAAATTTTTTGAAAATTTCAAAATCCACTCACTTACCCTCATTGAAGCCGCTATCCGCTTAACGCATTTTGCACTCAATCTTGCAAAATAAGCCGGGGGGGACTGTGAAAAATTGACGTACTCGCGCCGGAAACATTTACGTACTCGCGCCGGAGATATAGCTATGGAATTTTTTAAGCTTACTGAAACTGTTCATTTCTGGTAAAATGACGGAAATATAATGCGAGAAAAACTGCTATGTTTTGGGAAAATCGTTGAATTTTTGGGGAATTCGATAAATGATAACGGTGAATTTTGGTAAATGCCGTCAAATTATTCTTGAATTTGATAAATCTGAAGGACAATATTTTGGAAAAGGTGTCAAATTATTCGGGTATTTGATAAATGTGAAGGACAATATTTTGGAAAAGGTGTCAAATTATTCGGGTATTTGATAAATGTGAAGGACGATATCATGGAAAAAGGTGTCAAATTAATCTGAATTTGATAAATCTGGAGGACGTTATTTTGGAAAAGGTGTCAAATTATTTGGTTGTTTGATAAATGTGAAGGATGATATTTTGGAAAAGGTGTCAAATTATTTGGGAATTTGATAAATGTGAATGACGATATTTTGGAAAAGGTGTCAAATTTTTTGGGAATTTGATAAATGTGAATGACGATATTTTGGAAAATATATCAAATTATTTGGGAATTTGATAAATGTAAGGGACGATTTTTTTGGAAAATGTGCCAAATTATTCGGGAATTTGATAAATGTGAAGGACGATACTTTGGAAAAGGTGTCAAATTATTTGGGAATTTGATAAATGTGAATGACGATATTTTGGAAAAGGTGTCAAATTATTTGGGAATTTGATAAATGTGAAGGACGATATCATGGAAAAAGGTGTCAAATTAATCTGAATTTGATAAATCTGGAGGACGTTATTTTGGAAAAGGTGTCAAATTATTTGGGTGTTTGATAAATGTGAAGGATGATATTTTGGAAAAGGTGTCAAATTATTTGGGAATTTGATAAATCTGAATGACGATATTTTGGAAAAGGTATCAAATTATTTGGGAATTTGATAAATGTGAATGACGATATTTTGGAAAAGGTGTCAAATTATTTGGGAATTTGATAAATGTGAATGACGATATTTTGGAAAAGGTATCAAATTATTTGGAAATTTGATAAATGTAAGGGACGATATTTTGGAAAATGTGCCAAATTATCCGGGAATTTGATAAATGTGAAGGACGATACTTTGGAAAAGGTGTCAAATTATTTGGGAATTTGATAAATGTGAATGACGATATTTTGGAAAAGGTGTCAAATTATTCGGGAATTTGATAAATGTGAAGGACAATATTTTGGAAAAGGTGTCAAATTATTCGGGTATTTGATAAATGTGAAGGACAATATTTTGGAAAAGGTGTCAAATTATTCGGGTATTTGATAAATGTGAAGGACGATATCATGGAAAAAGGTGTCAAATTAATCTGAATTTGATAAATCTGGAGGACGTTATTTTGGAAAAGGTGTCAAATTATTTGGGTGTTTGATAAATGTGAAGGATGATATTTTGGAAAAGGTGTCAAATTATTTGGGAATTTGATAAATCTGAATGACGATATTTTGGAAAAGGTATCAAATTATTTGGGAATTTGATAAATGTGAATGACGATATTTTGGAAAAGGTGTCAAATTATTTGGGAATTTGATAAATGTGAAAGACGATATTTTGGAAAAGGTATCAAATTATTTGGAAATTTGATAAATGTAAGGGACGATATTTTGGAAAATGTGCCAAATTATTCGGGAATTTGATAAATGTGAAGGACGATACTTTGGAAAAGGTGTCAAATTATTTGGGAATTTGATAAATGTGAATGACGATATTTTGGAAAAGGTGTCAAATTATTCGGGAATTTGATAAATGTGAAGGACAATATTTTGGAAAAGGTGTCAAATTATTCGGGTATTTGATAAATGTGAAGGACAATATTTTGGAAAAGGTGTCAAATTATTCGGGTATTTGATAAATGTGAAGGACGATATCATGGAAAAAGGTGTCAAATTAATCTGAATTTGATAAATCTGGAGGACGTTATTTTGGAAAAGGTGTCAAATTATTTGGTTGTTTGATAAATGTGAAGGATGATATTTTGGAAAAGGTGTCAAATTATTTGGGAATTTGATAAATCTGAATGACGATATTTTGGAAAAGATATCAAATTATTTGGGAATTTGATAAATGTAAGGGACGATATTTTGGAAAATGTGCCAAATTATTCGGGAATTTGATAAATGTGAAGGACGATACTTTGGAAAAGGTGTCAAATTATTTGGGAATTTGATAAATGTGAATGACGATATTTTGGAAAAGGTGTCAAATTATTTGGGAATTTGATAAATGTGAATGACGATATTTTGGAAAATATATCAAATTATTTGGGAATTTGATAAATGTAAGGGACGATTTTTTTGGAAAATGTGCCAAATTATTCGGGAATTTGATAAATGTGAAGGACGATACTTTGGAAAAGGTGTCAAATTATTTGGGAATTTGATAAATGTGAATGACGATATTTTGGAAAAGGTGTCAAATTATTTGGGAATTTGATAAATGTGAAGGACGATATCATGGAAAAAGGTGTCAAATTAATCTGAATTTGATAAATCTGGAGGACGTTATTTTGGAAAAGGTGTCAAATTATTTGGGTGTTTGATAAATGTGAAGGATGATATTTTGGAAAAGGTGTCAAATTATTTGGGAATTTGATAAATCTGAATGACGATATTTTGGAAAAGGTAGCAAATTATTTGGGAATTTGATAAATGTGAATGACGATATTTTGGAAAAGGTGTCAAATTATTTGGGAATTTGATAAATGTGAATGACGATATTTTGGAAAAGGTATCAAATTATTTGGAAATTTGATAAATGTAAGGGACGATATTTTGGAAAATGTGCCAAATTATTCGGGAATTTGATAAATGTGAAGGACGATACTTTGGAAAAGGTGTCAAATTATTTGGGAATTTGATAAATGTGAATGACGATATTTTGGAAAAGGTGTCAAATTATTTGGGAATTTGATAAATGTAAGGGGCGATATTTTGGAAAATGTGCCAAATTATTCGGGAATTTGATAAATGTGAAGGACGATACTTTGGAAAAGGCATCAAATTATTCCCGAATTTGGTAAATGTAAAGGACGATATTTTGGAAAAGGTGTTTACACTTATCAAATTGCCGAAAAATAGGCACTCTTTCCAAAATATAGTTGCAATGACTTCCAAAATATTGATGTTGACGTTTGATAATTGACCAATAGTTTGTAGCCTTTTCCAAAATATTGCTGAAATAACTAGACGCCTTTTCCAAAATATTGAAATAAATTGACGCCTTTTCCAAAATATAGTTGAAATAAATTGACGCCTTTTCCAAAATATTGAAATAAATTGACGCCTTTTTCAAAATATAGTTGAAATAAATTGACGCCTTTTCCAAAATATAGTTGAAATAAATTGACGCCTTTTCCAAAATATTGAAATAAATTGACGCCTTTTTCAAAATATAGTTGAAATAAATTGACGCCTTTTCCAAAAAATTGTTGAAATAAATTGACGCCTTTTCCAAAAAATAGTTGAAATAAATTGACGCCTTTTCCAAAAAATAGTTGAAATAAATTGAGGCCTTTTCCAAAATATAGTTGAAATAAATTGACGCCTTTTCCAAAATATAGTTGAAATAAATTGACGCCTTTTCCAAAATATGGTTGAAATAAATTGACCAAAATATAGTTGAAATAAATTGACGCCTTTTCCAAAATATAGTTGAAATAAATTGACGCCTTTTCCAAAATATAGTTGAAATAAATTGACGCCTTTTCCAAAATATAGTTGAAATAAATTGACGCCTTTTTCAAAATATAGTTGAAATAAGTTGACGCCTTTTCCAAAATATAGTTGAAATAAATTGACGCCTTTTCCAAAATATGGTTGAAATAAATTGACCAAAATATAGTTGAAATAAATTGACGCCTTTTCCAAAATATAGTTGAAATAAATTGACGCCTTTTCCAAAATATAGTTGAAATAAATTGACGCCTTTTCCAAAATATAGTTGAAATAAATTGACGCCTTTCCCAAAATATAGTTGAAATAAATTGACGTCTTTTACAAAATATAGTTGAAATAAATTGACGCCTTTTCCAAAATAAAGTTGAAATAAATTGACGCCTCATATATATTGATGTTGACATTTGTTAACTGCCCAATAATTTGCCGCCTTTTCCGAAATATTGTTGAAATAAATTGACGCCTTTTCCAAAATATTGATGTTGACATTTGGTTCTTTCTCAATAATTTGTCGCCTTTCCCAAAATATAGTTGCAAAAAAACTAGACTCCTTTTCTGAAATATTGACGTTGACATTTGCTAATTTCCCTATATTTTGACACCTTTTCTCTACGCCTTTTATTTCAATTTTTTTTTTACAAAAAATCATATTTACCAAGGATTTGACACATTTTCCCAAAAATAATGTTGAGTGAATTAAAAAAAATCCCGAATAATTTGACGGCTTTTTTCAAAATTTACCGTTATCAATTATTGAATTCCCAAAAAATTCAACGATTTTCCCAAAACATTTCGGTTTTTCTCGCATTTATATTTCCCTCCTTTTATCAGAAATAAATGTTTCCGTAAGCTTAAAAAAATCCATAGCTATAAAACTCCGGCGCTAGTCCTGCAATTTTTCAAAGACCTCCTCGGCTTATTTTGCAAGATTGAGTGCAGAATGCGTTAAGCGGATAGCGGCTTCAATGGCGGTAAGTGCATGGATTTTAAAATTTTCAAAAAAATTTTTGACCAACTTGCGGCGGCCAAATAATTTTTTAACTATTTTTTTCGGACTCCTCATGGTCCAATTAACTAGAAACCATTGTTAGTTGGGTGGGTCACGTAAAGTGCAATCCTACCATGGGTTCATTGGAAAATGTGTAGACCTTTAAAACTATCCGTAAATTTGTGTCAACGTGAAATTATTTGTATTTTAAAGATAAACAACCTTTCATTGATAAAGAGTACGGAACCGAACTCGTTTTAAGTTTATTTTTAATTTTGGTTAGCTTTTAGTCCACACTATTGGGACTCCCTTCGAAAGAACATGAAACATTTTACTTGTCTCCATCTGTTTTTTTTCTTCAAAATTGTACTGTTTGATATTGAAATTCATCTCTGATGAGATTAAACTTAACGAATCTATCATTATAATCTTTTATATATTGCTACAGAATTTTAGGTTGCTAACAGCAATTATTTGGTAGGGTTTACGGATTATTTTGGGGGGGGGGGGGCTAAGTTTGGAATTTGGGGGGCTATAGCCCCCCCCCAAAAAAAGGCCTAGCGACGCCACTGAACAGAGGTGTTGGAATACACTGTTAGGCTTAAAATATATTATTGGAATACACTATGTTAAGCTTAACATTATTACTTACGTTATTCGATTTAAATATATCTGACATTGTTAGTATATAACTATTATAAGACAGATAATGAAAATAAATGATGAAAAAGTGGTCGGAAGTGTTGTTAATCTACTAAAATACGGATCAAGCTGACGTCAAATGAAATCATACGATTCAAAGCGAACTAATGTGACTAAAACTGTAGATCAAAGTGTTGTTAAATTACTAAAATGTGTATTAAATCGCATCCAAAGGAACTAAAAGCAGTTAGACGTTCATGAAATGACTAAATTACAATTGTAAGTATTGGCAAAACACCAAAAATAGGTTTAAGTTGTGTTTAAGGTCTAATAAAAGTCCCGCTATTCGACTTAAATGTGTTTGATATTGTTATTATATTACTGAAATAAAATTGATAATGAAGTTGAATGTTCAAAAAGTGGCCGAAAGTGTTGTTAATTTAATAAAATGCGTTTGAAGACGCTGTGAAACGAAAACATTCAATTGAAAGCAAACTAATATGACTAAGAAAGCGGATAAAAGTGTCGTTAGTCTAATCAAAGCTTTTTGAAAACGTTGTCAAATGAATAAATATCAATAAAAATTACTGTGAAATGACTAACATAACGAATAACAGTTACATCATATCTCTAAAATGTACTTGAAAGCGATGGTAAATAACTTAAATGTGATTGAAGTCGTTCTTAAGTGACTGAAGCTGAAAATCCTTTCACGATGCTGTTAAGCGGATCCCTAGTTTTAGGAAATGTGACCAGACTGGTTTATATTCCCCGGTGGGATTTTTGAAACATGTACCTCGCGGAATAGGGACAGAGCACCTCAATTTACATAGAATTTAACAAAGTTTCGCATATTCTCCCAACCCAAATGGAATATCAAACCATCCGCAAGATTGATGACAAACAATCCATGCAGAGAACGGTGAAAATCCCAGAGTTCTTAGATCTGAGGGGGCGCTTTTTTAAATAGGCGGGTGGTGACCCCAGTAAACTCACGACACTTGGATAAATTGTCCTGGGCCGATCAAATGTTTTTACATCTCCAAGTGACGATATCGTGACGGAGAGGTATTACACTGGACGTATCAGGGTGTGTGTGTCTGTCACCGCTTTTGCAGTTCCCAAATCGGAGTTCACAGAAAGCAATTTTTCGCTTCCCATTACCATCGTTAGGATTAAGAAATACGAGGCGATCGGCTAGGGTTACAAGAAACGTCTAGCCTCCCAATGGCAGTGCTTCCACTGCAAACAAAAGCTAGGGATTTTTTTCGTTTAAAGCATTCCAAAGTAACTCCTGATGCGTGAGCTGAACTAAATTGAATTCGAATTTATATACTTTCCCTCCATATCCAAAGGGATATAATAAAAGTATTTACCCCATCGCTAAATATAATGATGGCAATATAAAGCTTCACGTAATTGCGGGTTTCCTACTAATTTATTGAGAATCAATCGCCTTATATACTCTAATTTTTTAAAAATTGTAAAGCTGGATTTCTACTTGGCCGAAAATTACGACGGAAACACGTCGTAACTGGTTTCGACGGAAATATTTTACGTCGGGCTCGACAGAATTGCCGCTCGGTTCGTTTCGGTCGGACTTAAAACGTGTTCTATTTTTACCGTCATAGTCGACTTAAAAACATCGTTCAGCCAATGAGAAATCGAGAATTCCAATACGTCACAGAGTCGCGCGCAACAGCAAATTCCCCAGTTTGGTGGATTTTCTGGGTGCCATTTTATTTTTGGGCCTCGGCCACGATAAACCTCTCTAATAGCTATTCGCTTTCGCACTTTCTGAAAAACCATGCCCCTCGTAAAAGCAGCAAAGCTGCTTCGGAATCAAAAAAAAGGTTAAAAGTAGATAAAGAAATATTTATAGAAGAAGTTAGAAAATACTCTTATTTGTATGACTTAAGTCATAAAGACTACAAAGATACGTTATTGAAGGAGGATAGGTGGGCCTCAATTGGAGCCCTTTTCCATATTAATGGTACGCTCTCTTTTCATATTTTAAATTTCTTTGGTCTATATATTACAGGTGTTGAGGCATACAACACTTGGAAAGCCATAAGAGACCGCTACACTAAAGAAAAGAAAACCCGAGGGGGTAACCATTAGCGTTTTCAACGTACACCATACTATATATTACTCGGTACTACGAATATATTACGAAATTCTTGGTAATACAAATAATACACGATACTACGAATATACATCCAGATATTACACGATAATTCCTCATACCACGAATTTACTTCTAAATATTACGGAAAAATTCAAAATATTACTGGATATTTCGAAATTACACAATTTATGGAATAATCTCCCAACTTCAAATATTACACTATACTACGAATATACTTACTTTTTCAACCCGTTATTTCCAATATTACACCAGCTCTGAAGACTGAAGGTACTCAAAAACGAATTTCAACGATCAAACATAACTATTATTATACACGGGTGTGAAGTAATTTAGAAAATTAAAGAAATTTACGGAGATAGAAAAACAGGATAAATTACCTTTCCTTGATGTCTTAGTTGATAGGTCCAATAATTCTAGGAGACCAGACCACTCCCTCTACCAGAAACCAACCCACTCTAATAAATTTCTTAATTATAATTCATATCATGCACATCATATCAAAAATGGCCTAGTTAAAAGCCTTAGTTATAGAATCAATAAAATCTCTAATCAGCCATCCAAAGACCTTGTTAAAATTCGGAACCAATTGTTAAATAGCCAATACCCTAAACCTATTTTAAATAAATTCCTTAAACAAAACAATTCTATTACCAATATTACTACAACAGCCAAAAAAAATAAGGAATCTGAAAAATGGCTTTTCTTACCTTATTACAAGGGATTTAATGAAACCCTTCAGAGGAAGTTAAGACCTTTTAATATTAAAATTATAAACAAAAAAGCTAAGGATTTAAGGAGTGCCTTAGTTAAATGGGAATCGGAATCTGATAGAGATAAAGTTGATATTTTAAATACCTCGGGCATAATTTTTAAAATTGAATGTAAAACCTGTAATAAGGTTTACATCGGGGAGACAGAAAGAAAACTACTTGATAGAGTCAAGGAACATAAAAGAGATGTCAAAAACAAAAAAGATACAAATGCCATATTTGTTCATCTAAAATTAAATACTTCACACCAGATTAATTGGGATAATATCTCTATTTTGGCTAAAGAAAAGGATTATTTTAAACGTAAAATTACTGAAAGCATATTTATAAAAAAATTTAAACATAACAATTTTAATTTAGAAGCCGGAATCTCCTTAAAAAATAATTGGAACATTAATAATCTATTAAAATATAAAAATAAAAATAAATAAATTCCCGCGCCAACCTGGCACCCTCTAGATGTAAATAATCTCCTAGGGATAAAATGTTATACTCCCCCCCCTTTTTTAGATATATTGTTTTTTAGTTTTTTAGTGTATAGCTTATTAATGTGAAACTCATTATGGTTCACCAGACTGAACGACGAGCCGCGGCTCGAAACGTCTCATTTTTTTAATTTGGATGTTTTAAATAAATTATTATTTAACTCTAATTACACGTGGTTTATCTCCGTAGATTTCTTTAATTTTCTAAATTACTTCACACCCGTGTATAATAATAGTTATGTTTGACCTTTTTAAATATTTCAACTTTTTAACGCCAAAAGCTCTAAATAGGTGGCATTAGAAACTTTTTACAAATTGCAATGGAAGAAAATGCTGTTTACATGGCTTAAATGGAGAGTTTCATACTTATAGGGAGTTCTATATTATTTTCTTATGCTTAAAATAACGAAATTTGAAATGTTTAGTATTGATCGGTAGGTAGTCGGATATGTCGACCTCTCGACCCTTGTTGTAAATTTGATAAAAACCCATGCTAGTTGGTAAGGCGTTGAGCAGCCGACCTAATCCTTCCATACACCAACCGACTTAAAATGTAACTATCAGCCAACTCTATTTGTTTGTTCTCTCGTCCGATTTCAAAGCGGAGCTAGTAACTGAAGTTGGATAAGAGTAGGACTTTAGTTGTAAGTGCCGATTAGACCATAAACCGACGAATCTACCTCGAACCGACTCAAAGGCGGAAGAAGCTTCATTATAACTAAATCTGAAATCTTTAGTATGATCGGTAGGTAGTTGGATATGCAGACCTCTCGTCCCTTGTTGTTATTTTGATAAAACCAATGTTAGTTGGTAAGGAGTTGAGCAGCCAACCTAATCCTTCCTTACACCAACCGACATAAAATGTAACTATAAGCCAACTCTATTTGTTTGTTCTCTCGTCCGACTTCAAAGCGGAGCAGGTATCTGAAGTTGGATAAGAGTCGGACTTTAGTCGTAAGTGCTGACTAGGCCATAAAGCGAAGAATCTACCTCGAACCGACTCAAACGCGGAAGAAGCTTCATTACAACGAAATCTGAAATGTTCAGTGTGATCGGTAGGCCGTCGGATATGTCGACCTTTAGACCGTTATTGTTATCTTTTATTTGATATAAACGCATGTTAGTTGGTAACGAGTCGAGCAGCCGACCTAATCCTTCATTACATTAACCGACTTAAAATACAACTATCAGCCAACTCTATTTTATTGTTCTCACGGCCGACTGCAAAGCGGAGTTGGCAACTGAAGTTGGATAAGAGTCGGAATTTAGTCGTAACTACCGACTAGACCATAAACCGACGAATCTACCTCGAACCAACTCGAACGTGGAACACTCGTGTTACTGGGGTAGTGTATGCTCAGAAGACTTTTCCTCACAAAGGGAACTATTGCGTCATTACTCAGTTCACCAAAATGTACCAAATGCTTGTTTTAAGTGCGTTTTGTTAACCTGTGATAGAAGATTTAAAACATTAAACTCTTTAAGAGTACATATTTCAAGGGATCATTCCACAAAATTTAGTCCTGAATTTGGTGCAGTTTCAAGATATAGGACCGATTTAAAGTGTTTAGTAAATCTCTGTCAAAAACAATTTGATAGTCCAGACATACTAATAACCACCATTTAAAGAACAATGAAAAGGTTACATCCCTTTTCACGATTGTGAATTATCTTTTTCGAAAAAGACTACGTTTACTGCACACGTTTCAAGAAAACATCGTTATCGTGAGGAACAACTTTTAAATTCTGACATTCTAGCTAAACCACGTGTTACCGAAGCCAGCACAAGTCATGAATTTGTAGATATGGACGTATTTTCAGACACTACCGAAGTTTTACAAGCATCGGATAACTGTCTTCAAGTTATGGCCCTCTTTTTGCTAAAACTTGAAGCCAAAAACTTAATTCCAGCTTCCACAATTCAGGAAATAGTTGAAGAAATGATAAATATTTCCGATTTGGAAAGAGAAACAGTGTCAAAAGTCGTTCTAGCTAAAGTTTTGGAGTTAAATGTTTCTGAGGTGGAAAAAGAGAATTTAAAAAACGTTCTGACAAATAGTTTTTTTACAAAGAAACATTTAGATGCAGAGTTAAAAACTGATTACTTAAGGAAACAATATTACAAAACCAATCTTAGATATGTTAGCCCAATAACTATAAATCTTGGACACGATGAAAATAGGAAACCTCACTACATGCAGTATGTTCCTATTTTGGAATCTCTGAAATCATTACTTTTGCATCCATCGATAATCAAAAATTTAAACGAGTACAATAACAACGGGAAAGATGAGTCTATACTTTGCAACTTTTCTGATGGCTCTCTATTCAAGTCTCATGAGTTAAACCGAACTAATAATCCCCAAAAAATTGTGCACCTCATTCTATTTCAAGATGCATTCGAAATAGTTAATCCATTAGGTTCTAAAAAGGCTTTGCATAAGCAAGTAGGCTTTTATTACACAATTGGAAACCTTAAAAACTATTGTCGGTCATCTGTAGATCATATGCAACTTGCTTGTTTGTTTTTAGAAGCAGACTTAAAATATTTTGGCTATGAAAATGTTTATGGACCATTAATTGAAGATCTAAAAAAGCTAGAAAATGGTCAAGATTTATCTATTCCAGGATTTTCAGATACTCTGAAAGGTTATGTCTTTTGTTTTACTGGTGACAATTTGGGATCTCATGGTATAGGTGGCTTTGTAGAAAGTTTCCGTTCTGGGTATATTTGTCGCTTCTGTTGTATAAAAAAGGAAAGTAATACTGACTTGAGAGCTATTTCTGAAAACCGCACACCTGAAGCGTATGATGAAATAGTGGGTAAACTGAGGCTAGATAAAGCGAAGGGTAATGAAACAGAAAATGTATTTGGAATTAAGAGAGAGTCAGTATTTAACAGTCTCAAGTTTTTTCATGATTGCAATCCGGGCCTACCCAGTTGTATCGGTCACGATATACTGGAAGGAGTTGCTTCTTATGATATGAGACTGTATATAGACAAGTTCGTAAATGACGGTTACTTTACGATTAAGCAACTTAACATTGAAATTAAAAGTCTTAAGCTTTTTGGCAATGATTTCTCGAGTGGTCCAGCTTTGCTTAAAGAGAGTTCCAAAAAGCTATCTGGAAATGCTAGCCAGAACTGGTGTTTCGTGAGGTTTTTCCCCATTCTGATTCATGAACTAATTGTGGACAAAGATACTGACATCTGGAATTTAATTATACTTCTGAAGGAAATTTGCGAATTGATTTTTGCACCAAAAATATCTAAAAATCAAATCGCAATTCTCAACCAAAAAATTGAAGAATATTTGTACTTCAGAACCTCGTTATTTCCTGAAACCCCTTTAAGGCCAAAACACCATTATATGGCTCATTATCCTGAGCTTATCCTGAAGTTTGGACCTCTAATTTGGCTGTGGACGATCAGATTTGGGAGTTTTCACTTTTATTTCAAAAAAATGGCTCGTAAAATACAGAACTATGTTCACATCCCGAAAAGTCTTGCTATTAACCATCAGATGCTTCAAGCTTACTATACTGCTGGTAATCTTCTCTCGGATGAAACAAATGTACCCCACACAAATGCATTTGAGTTAGATTTAGCACTTTTTAATGATCAGGTTAAAAAGAGTATCTCAGGTGCTGGAATAGATTTATCTGTACATGGTTCTGCTACTACATGCGCTACAAAGCTATGTATGCGGGGAACAACATATGAAAAAAATCAGTTCCTGTTCTTACGGGAGGAAGAAAATTCCTTAGTTATAGGGCAGATAGTATTTATTTTGGTTTTGAGGGAACAAGTTTTTTTTTTGTTTAGTCTCTTCAAGTGCATTTATTTCAATGAGATAGGTGTATATGAAATAGCAGAAGATATGAAAATAGCTGAGTGTGTACCTTACTCGGCATTACTAGACTACTACCCTCTAAACGTTTACAATGTGAAAAACATGAAAGTTTTGAATTTAAAACATTCCATTGTGTTTCCTTAGGTTCATTTATTATTTTACATAAACATTTTTGTGAACTGAGGACGTATATTAATGAAGCTTCCTTGTATAAAATATACAGCCACTTCATTAAACTCAATAAATTTTCATTTCTGAAATGCTTTTTTTAATGACAATTGTTTTACGGAAATGTTTCGTTTTTGTTACATTGGCTAAACTATAATTATTTTTTCTCAGAAATACTGAGATGGACGAAGTTCTAGATGCCATATTTCCAGGCCTTGGAGAAGAGACCAAAATTAAGATTTTGGAACGATTTGAAACACTGGGTGTAAAACAACAGTCAGACTTGCAGTATATTCTGGAAGATGATGTCAAAGATATTATGAAGCCAATTGATACACGCAAATTCCTAATTGTTTGTAAAGGTAGAAAGACAACACCGCTTATCTTTTGTACTCTCAAGTTTAAATCGATTTTCTATCTTTAACATTAATATCATTTATTATAGCTCAAACTGAAACACTTGATGCTCCAGTTGTGCCTGATAAACCTACTGGCTGTACTCCGAGACACAATACCAACTCGTCTGGCGAAATGAACCTCTAATGAACATGACATCAGCTAATAATTTTGGCTTTTCACCGACCAATTTTATGGCCTATCACCTTGATACTTCCACCCTTCCAGCTGAGGTGGAAGATGCCTTGCTAGAAAATAAAAGACAAACACCACCACAGAGGATTGAACTTGTTCGACGAGTGGTTGCAGATTCTTTCAAATTAAGCACAAGGCCACGAAAAGCGGATATGGATATTCTGGCCAGGAAAATTGTTTCTCAGTATCCAAATAGCTTACAAGACAAGATTGGAAGTGAGATAGTTGGAAACGGCTACTCGTCTCTTTTGAACCAGTTGGTGGCCAAAGTTGATAATGTAGTAAGAAACCAGCCCATCAGAGTGCGTAAACCCAAGAAGCCCAAAAACATTACTGGCCCGGAAAATACTAATAACTCAACCTCAGAAAATGCCGATAATCTAGACGCAGCTAATAACCAGAAACCAAAAGCAGCTAGAGTTCTGATTCAGGATAGCTATGGTTGTGTTAAATGTTCACCGTCAGTGACTCCAAGGCAGCATTTAGAAATGCAAGGCAAAGCAATCCAACTAAAGAGACTTTTTAGGGAAGACCGTTTTGACACTGAAACCATGAACTTATTTCTTGAAACATACAATTTACAAAGACTCTTGATAAATGAAGGGAAAATGACCGTGTTGGAAATTCAAGCGGAATTTCCCCTGTTGTTTAATGAGAAAGGCGTCTTGGCTCATGCTGAAGAATTAATGGGTTTTGATATGAAAGAAAAAATGGTTTCAAGTTTGGAAGATGAATCCCCAAGAATCTACTGTTTCTTCAAGAACCAAGCCAAGTAATCTCGTTTTTTGGAAGAAGCGTTGGATGAGATTTCTTCTATAGAAGATTCAAAACCTGCCGAGGTTCAAGCCTTATTTTTCATGCTCGCCGACTATTTCCACGAGAAGCTAGAGTATTTTTTTCATTTAAAACCTGTAAGTTTTTACAATTGTTTTTGGAGGTTTGAGAGAAAACTAAATTACATTTATCGATAAAGATGACAGAAACGATTTCTAGTATAGAAGAATCTAAAACACTTCCTTCAACTCCAGTTATTATAGCTTTTGGTTTGTATTATCTATTTATGGTCGTTTTATCTCTATAGTCTTGAACTTTTAATGCTATTTTATTTGAATTATTAATAGGGACTTCGAGATTTCTTGAAGCTGAATTCGTGATCGCAATTGATGGAAAGGTGGTCATCAAAGATATCAGTAACTTCGTGACAGCGGTTACAATTCGGTTTGCTTCTTTTTATGTTTTGAACATACAATACCCAGATAATTGTATGCTGACGCTGGAATACATTCAAAGGTATAGCGACTGCTGTGCGTTTACTTATTTGCTATTTAGTATTCAAATTAAATTATCTTTAAATGTTCAAAGATGTCTATTGAAAATAAATCCGTCAACTGGAAGTAAGGGAAAGAGGCGTGGCATGAATAGAAGAGTTCTGGGTCTTGTTAACAAAATAGCTATACAAACATCTGATGTTTCTGGCTAGTTGGTCAGCTTCAAACTTATTTTTTTATTTTTTTGTCTTATTATTTTACTTTAATTTGAAATCATTCAAATTTTTGAAGACATTTAGCAAAATACTGCTTTTTTGTTTCAAAATTTCATTGCAAAAATAAATCAGTTTTGAAGCTAAATTTTTAATGTTGATTGTTTAATATGGGTTTGAACATTTCTGATCCCCCATGCCTTGATAATGAATGTTGAATTCCAACAAAGTTTCTTATGGTAGGTATTTTGTGATATCTAATTAAATAACTAGCTTTCTATATACTAATAATTTGTTTCATTTCAGGACTTTTAGTCTATCATTCAATTAAAAGGATGGGGAGTCGGATTACCGTTCAAACCTTTTAATTTTTTTATGCATACGTAGTCCTTGTTGCAAAAGAGACGAAAAAATTGTGATTGAAATTGTGGGAAATATGTTTTCGCGACTATGATTTTGATTCAAATTTGGGAAGATTTCTTAATTCCTCAACATGCTATATAGGTTCAGTTCCTTTATATAAAAAAGACTTGGCTTGCCCAAGCCTAAAAAACAAAACGATAAGACTTTTCCCACTTGACTGAAGCCAGTGAAGCGCGGATATTATTTTTTTTCTAATGAATTTTAAAGACAATCCGTATTTTCCTATACTCTCTAGAATTTAATTCAATCACCTGACTTTACTGGTAATGGATTCATTCCCTATAAATTAATTGAAATAAAAAATTACTTATCTCAGATTTTTCAACAACAATTCCATTTTCCTAAAACATTTTATCATGAAATTTATTTTTTTAGGGGATATCTTGTTACCATCTATTTATAATTATAAAATTTAAAATTATAATTGAAAACCTTGAAAATATACCGTAAAAACACTTTATTTGCTGTAGTCACGATGGGCTACCGTCATTTAATTTTAAAATAATGGGATGTTACCAATAGTTACTTAGTTAACTGTAATTTTATTTGAAAATAATAGTAGGAAGGAAGGCAGAATTTCACGTTGGTACAACAGTAACGTTCCAGTAAAACTAACTATACTATACTTGCACATATATCAGGTTTTCAATTGCAAGCTATACGTGAAAAATAACGTCGTTGTTTTTTACCGTCATTTTATTTGAAAATAATAGTAGAAATCAGGTGCAATTTACTGTTGACACCACAGTAACGTTCCAGTAAAACTCACTATACTATACTTGCACATATATCAGGTTTTTAACTGTAAGTTTCACGTTAAAATTAATGTTGATGTTAACAGTCAAAAAAACCTGTGATTTAACGGTAACTTTCCTGGTAATTTTCTGCCAGTAAAATTTCCGTAATTTCAACAGTTATTTTTTACAGTGTACGGCCAAGTTATTATCTCCAGGTGAACCAACATTTTATTCGACTTAAAACTTCTCAAGAATGTTTTTCTGACTTGGCCATTAACATTCCAAACTTGCATCCTTCTTCTTTGCGCCCGTGAAGGTGAAGAACGGAAGTTACAAGTTTAACCACAAAGGCTATTCAAGAATATTTAAAAAATTTGATTTAATATTTTAATTTCGATTCATATCTGGAATTAAACGAATCTTTGAAATGCTAATGGCCAAGTCAGAAAAACATTCCTGAGAAGTTTTAAGTCGAATAAAATGTTGGTTCACCTGGAGATAATAACTTGGCCGTATTTTAGATCTCACTTCTTTTTACGGCCAAACAACTTTGCATATTTTTACAGAGATGTTTTTGTTGGGATTGAAATTACCCCATTTTTCTAGGCACTGAAAGATAGCAGAGATTACTGGGGGCAGTGGAGATAGAAGAGATTGGGCCACTGGAGCGCAGTCTTTCAGCGCTTGTGTTTGGGGCTGGGCCACCTTTGACAGATAAACAACATTCTGGGTCTCACAATTTCAAGGAAACGCAATAGAGCTATATCAGTTGAAGGGAAGAAACGTCATAGTTGGGCCTGCCAATAAACGGAGCCGGTTTTCACTCACCTTTCGTGCGGGCCGCTGATGATCTCTTTGCTAAATTTCGCCCACAATAAGGCGCCTGGGCGGGGACTGGAGAAACCTCAACTCAAAAACTCTCCTTACCCCTAATTGAAATGCCGCTACATCATAAATTTATAGCTTATCATGAAGATAAGTGATCTCAGGCGCACCTATCTCGGCCAAAAGCGGAGAAACCAGCTATACCCGTTCATTGGTCAGAAGTAAATAATCTCGAGGTGTGCAGCATGATAAATGACTAAGGACAAAAGTTATTCAATGAATGTAACATTTTTCAAAAGCAACCATTGAATAAAATTAGGCCCAACCATTTGTATCTGCAAAGGAGAGAAGAGTTGTGTTAACGATAAATTATGTTACACATCGTGGTTTAATGGACTGACATACATTTTCTGGATGTCTGGAGCGGGTTGTTTTATGATTAATGGCCTCTACTCCTTGCGAATTATAACCCGAAATGTTTAAATAAATCTGAAACACTGCTATTGACACAATTTTCTTTTCTTTTGGGTTTTTGTTAATTTTTTGGTGTTTTCCAATTTTGTTATTTTTTGGGTTTTTAAAGGTTTTTTTTAAAGGTTTTTGGCCCCAAAGGAAATGGACCGTTTTAGCATTAACCCTTTTCTCCCATTAAGCTTACTTCGGCCACAAACATATGGACCGTTTCAGCATTAAGCTTTTTATCCCACTTTATACAATGAAAAATCTCCTGAACTCCATTACGTTATCTCTGCAGCCAAGGTCTGTATATGCGCAAAAAATTGCACTATTAGGTTGGCTCGTACAGACCCTAAAAATCTCGGTTTTTCGGAGCTAGGCGCGAGAGGTAAAAATATCTCAAAACATACGAAACAAGGCGACGCGTACCGCTTGAGGGTTGAGAGGGCGAAGTGTCACGTGTGATGAAAGTGGGGAGAGAGAAATCTTTCGCTAAACGGTTAACGGTTCCTGGCCGATACTTTTGGGCGCGTACCGGCAAATATCCTCCGCGAGATCTAGAGTCCGAGGCTCCGACAACATACTTCGATTCACAGCCCTAGTCGGTAAAAGTTGTTCCGGGTAAATATATACGAGAATCCCAAGTAAATAATATAATAGAATACCATTAATATTATTTTTGGCTTTGAAGCTAACGGCCAGTGATTTTGTTTTGACTATAATTTGTCACGTATTAAAATATCCGGTAAGCCTCGACTTCGGCTTGGGCACCGGTCGATTCAGCTTGTCATGTTTCACGAGATAGAATAATTATAATATTAATAAAAATCAATTATAATTATTATAATCAATAGTTTGCACTAATTAATATACTAGAATGGTTATTGTTATTTTGTACCATGTGCAGGCATCTGAAATTAAACTTTATTCCAACTTCTAGGATTCTAGTTACGGATTTTATGAAATTTACTGTGCCTATATTTATAATTATTTTTACTCATATAAACACATTAACCCATCAACTAAAATTCATAATTAAAAAATACTCGCACAAAAATAATTTGTACAACATTTACACTATAACGCTGTTTCTGAAAAGACTGGATGGCTGACAGACATACGTAAGATATTTTATGAGCCCCCTACGTGCTAGCTTTGTAAACCAACGCGCTGGTTGTCTGGAAAATCGAAAACTCGACGCGCGAAAAGCGCGTATGGGCCCCCCTTGCTCTGCAGCAGGGAAATCGAGGTCCATTGACAGAAAGTCTGTTCACACACCTTTAATAGCACGAAACATGGTTGCATAGAAGTGCAATCATGTTTATATTGAATTCGTAGCATATTCTGCACAATAGATCTACGAAACCTTGGTGCAAAGGATCATTTACAGGAGCAACCGGAACCAGACCAGCCGGAGCAGGCGTTACCAGTTGATGTCGAGCTCGATGTCGATTCATGAATGAGTAGAATGTTTTCTTCACGGCTGGGTACAAAATAGAAGCATTGGGAAAGAAGAGTCTTCTTTTTTAGTCCTGACAGAAGTTTTCCATCTCCACTATATCTGATCCATGATTGTGATTTATCTTCAAAACTAAAATTCCTTGTTCGGCGGTTGCTATCGCACGGCAATATTGATCCACATTCTCGACCCCACCTGGAACCCCATCTTTTTCTCAAACGGTTTAAACTTTTCTGGTGAAGATAAACCTCTATTTTTAACGTAACCAAAGTTATCAGTTAAATACACGTATGACCCAGTTTTCCTTCCGTCTATAATCTCCAGCTCCATCATTTAGATTGTAAATGACTAAAGCGAGATGTCTCCGAGGTGGTTGTCGGTTAAGTTGAGAAAGTTTAAATTAGTATGGTTATTGGAAAAATCTAAACTAATTCGGACGTTTTAAACAAGGAGTGGAGAAATTCGTTCCGGACTGAAACAGAGCGAAGGCGGGGTTGTGAACCGCGAAGTAAACAAGATGGTTCCGGCCATATTAACGTTTTGCGCTGGCTAGCTAAATTTATTGTAAGGTGACCCCGGCCTTTATATTTTACTGGTTATTTTTCTCTTTTAAATATCAAATATCATTCCAAATAAGAATAAAAATAATCTAACATGATTTTGTGTTATAGATTAATGAAACAAATAAACTTCTGCCCTATGAACTGGAACCATTTTGTTGATATATATTTTTTTATTTAATTTAATTTTCTTAATTTTTAAATTGTGCTTCAAAAAATATTGAACCTGATATTTTTATTGCACACCTAATATTTGTGGGATAATAGATGTGTTTGGGTACAAAAATTAGTCATTGATTGCACGCCTATAGCAAATGCAACAAGCGCTAAGATTTAGCCCCGAGTTATTTTGTCTTGAAGCTTGAAGCGATAAAAATAAAGTAATTTGCATTAGCCCTACCGAACAATGCTAGGTGTGACACGTAAACAGATGGTGGAGATTGAGAACAGAGAAAACAATACTGGAATTAAAGGCAGGCCCAATAGATATAACCGCCAAAAGCAATCTCATTCCTTTTCTGTTAAAGACGTACTAAACTTTTGCGAATTAATCAGAAGCCGAAAACGAAAGACGTTACAAAAAACTCATAATATTTGAGGGAAAAAAATTTATTTAAAAACTATTGCGTAAAGCATTTATCTTTCTTGCTTTTAAACAATTTAAGTATTAAAAATGGGGTAGAAGGGATGCCCTGCCTGCCAGCCAGCCAAGGTCGAACCTATACTTTTGCAGAACCTCTAAAACGCGCGAAAGTAAAAACTTGGATAAACGAAGGAAATTTATTCTCACGCTTAAGGTACCATCGCAAACGAGCGTAATCGGCTGTACAGAAGCTTAAACTGATTGAACACTTTCTGCTTTCAAGTTCAGCTTTGTGCTTCAGAATCGGAAATCCGTTTCTGATTGTTTTCTACAATTATCGCATCGGCGCACTTAAGTATTTCCAAGGATAGAAGCAATGAAGAAACACGATCCTGGGTACTTTCGCAATCACGCAAGAATGTGTCCCATACTATTTGACAAGCTTTTAGCAATGGTTCAGAACTCATTGAAAAAGTATCCCACATCACGGGAACCCATACCTCCTGCGCACAGATTGGCAATAACATTAAGATGCAATGACTATTCTATGTTTGTCGTTGAAGAGACTTCGGTCCAACTCTCATCTACAGCTTGGTTATCTTTGAGCTTTTTATCAATTTTATTCCATATACTATACTTAGAAATTGTCTAACCACCTTGATTAATTTTTTACCCATTTTTCCACCACCCATGGCAGAAAAATAGCTCAACTAACTAAATATAGACTAAATTGAAGAATTAACAGAACGACAAGATAATAAAATGACGTAAATCGGATGTGGGTTTCCTAAATTTACTCTTAATTGGTCAAAATATATCACGTGGCCCCAAGAGGAAACTGGAATACCTAATTGAACAGCAGGAATACATAGATTTACCACTTGGAATCTTTAAGAGGCCATTTTATGGGCCTGGGTGCTTGACTGAAAGGGGAAGAGGTGTAGAAACCGTCACTGTTGACGTCATGCATAATTTATTTGACCTTAAAAACCACGTGACATTGACGTAATTTGCGACCTGCGCCGTGACTCCCGCGACCTATGCGCGGTGAACCCGAATGTAAACATGATACGTCGTCTGATCGAGTAGACCTAGGATTACGTTACAAAAAAAGGCGAAAATACTTCGAGACTTGCTTTCAGTTAAGAACTCGATATTACTATTCTCTCAGGGTGGAGTAACAAAAAAAAACATCAGTATCCCTATGCAAAGGCTTAGGGTTTAAGGGGAGGTAAACGTCATCGTTTCTCGAAATTATTATAGCATTCGTTTTCAATACTGAATTTCGAGCTACACTAACTTCTAAATCGTAGACTTTAGTTACAGTTAGAGAAATTTCAGCTTCAAAAATGTCGTTAACGTCAAACTGTTACAAGTTCTCGCACTCCCTGACCATTTCCGAGACGAAACTGATGCAGACGATAGTATAAAAGGTCATGATCTCGATCTGTCCCACACATTCGCATAACCAATGAGACGCGAGGAAGGAGGAGCAGGCGGTTTAAACGTTTTTGGCGCTTCCCCTCACAGTCAATCAGATATTTGTATGGGGTCTATGGCCTCTTTAAGATTTAAAGTAGTATATCTATGTATTCCTGGAAACAGATACGAGCTGAAAATGGGATTCAGCGCCTGCTTGCATAAACGTTTAAACAAATCCGCGTTATTCTAGTCTACGAAAGGCCACGCTGAAACTGACAATTTTAAACTGCTTCAGCTATCTGTTTTCACTTTACGCTCGTTTGCGAAGTTACCTTTAGCTTATTCGGTACGGCAGCTTATTCGATATATGTGTTCGAGCTTTGGTTTTCAGCACACGCAAACCTTGGTCTCCATGTTGGAGTGACTTTGTGGTAATATATAACGCAGTTTTAAGCGTGCTGACAACATATACGAAAGAAATATTTCGAGACAACAGATGAAAGAAATACTGATATTCAGGATTAAAAATCTCGAGGTTTTAAATTCTGTAAATAAGTACATCCTTTGTTTGTTGTCTGCACGCACAAATCTACATTAAGGATTACCACTAAGCCGCTCCAAAATAGAACCAAAGCTGGAACAGAGTATTTATCGAATAAGATGCCGTGGAGATAGGGAGTTACCTATAATCTAAGCAGCGTGGGAAATAAAGCGATGGCACAGGGCAAATGACCAGTTTTAAAATTGCCGGGACCAGTTTGAAAATTAAATCGGAGGGGGTCAATAAGAAAATTCAAGGGTAACCAGAGTCGAGACATTTTCTCAACTATTTTAATTACCCACTTCTTTAGTTTAGCAGACGACGCGCCCTGGTCAATGGTCATGGACCAGTTTATTTATTTCAGGCCAGGAGGGTTGCTGGCCCAATGTCCAGTTTAAAAAATATCCTTATTTCCCACCCTGCCTCTAGCGTGAAAACAAATATCCTCATTCCTCACTCTCATCCTTTCCCCTAGTAAAAACATTACAGATGTTTTTTAAAAAAAACTCTGCCCCCTCGCGGAACCTTTAATTATCATCATTAAATTTACTATTTCAATAAAATAAAATTGCTTAAATAATAAATACATTAGCAAAATATATATAATTATTTAACTTTAAATCAGCACGATTCATTAATTTAAATTATAATGCTAAAAAAGGGTAGATGGCAGTCTATATATCTAGATTTAAAAATTTGAACTTACTGAAATTGGAGACTTGGAGTAATGTTCTCCCTAATTATCTTAATGTTCTTTTTTTTGAGGAGCTTAAGTTGTAGATTTTAATTTGATTCATTCATAGTAACATTAATTTAACCTTCAATACCATGATTTAATTTTTAATTTATGGTTGAGTAGGCAAGTTTTTAGAATAATAGCTTAATTTAAGGATGATGTCAGTTTAAAAATCTCATTAATTGAATTCCCCTTATCCCACTCAATCTCATCGGAAATTTCAAAAAACTGTATACATTTAAATTTAAATTCAAAATTATGATTAAATACTTTTTGTTTGATACGTTGATATTATCGCAATCAATCCTTGAGCACATACTCTACAAGCAAAAAGGATTCATACCATTTGCACAAGGAGACCAGGAAACCTAGAGCGTAAAATAGCAGACGATTTTGTGTTAGTGGTAGGAATCCTCCATGACTGGAAACTATGAAGTATGAATACCTTAACCAGACGTAGTTTGCACACTATGTGCCCTCTATTGGAGCTAATCAACACTATGGTTAAATTTATTACTTAAATAATATAATTATTTTAAATATCATAATCATATTAGCGACTTATAATTAGTTAACTTTAAATTAGTATGTTTCATAGATTTAAATAACATTTCAAAAATATGTTAGGTAAATAGCGCTTTCATGTAGAAATTTCATATTTCGGTGGATTGAGAGATGAACACGTTGATTTCGTTGTTATAATTAGTTTCATTCTGATCATGAATTTCATTTTATATCGTTGAGTTGTTGATTTTATTTTTATAATTATCACATACGTTACGGTTATTAGTAGATGTACCCAGCAAGATTTTTAACTGAGAGCGGAAAGCGGAAATTCCCAAAATGATTATTTAATTTTGCAAAGAATCTGCTCATTATTTTAGGTCAGTTTCAATGATTAAATGATCATTTAATCTTTTAAATTTCCGAAACACATAGTGAGCATAGATTCCGTCTCAATTTTGGAAATTGCCAAAACAAATAGCAAGCAAGGGGACGCCTCAATCTAGTTGTGGTTTTAAAACTTTGACTTCAGGAATGATTAATATCGTTTATCAAATCGTTCCTTTTCTTTAGTGTTATTAGTAGGTGAACCAAGCTAGAGCGGAAAAGAGAAATTGCTGAAATGATAGTTTTAAAACGCTGATTCGAGTTTTACAGGAATTACTGAAATGATAATTTAATTCTGCAAAAATTTACCTATAATTTTATGTCAGTTTCATTAAGTGATTATTTAAATTTGATCTTGCCAAAACAAATAGTGAGAACCATACCTCCGTTCCAGCCTAGCTGATTCGAGTTTTACAGAAATTACTGAAATAATAATTTAATTCTGCGAAAATCTACCTATTATTTAATGTCAGTTTCATAAAGTGATTATTTAATTTTTAACTTGCCAAAACAAATAGTGAGCAACGACACCTCCGTCCCAATCTAGTTATAGTTTTAAAACGCTGAATCGGGTTTCATTTTGTTAATAAATTTAATTTTTTTTCATTAAGTTGTTGATTATTATTAGTAAATTAATCTAACGAGAGCGCGAGTTCTTACTTGGATAAAACCATCACCATGATCACCCTAACTTTAAGCAGACGAGTCTTCAGAAACGAAAGCGCGCCTTCCGTCGGGGAGAACTTTAATTTATGTTTTGATTGATATGATAATATTAACTGTAATGTTTAAGTTCCTAAGTAGAAATTTAATCTTCCCTATGATTAAAAAGATATATAATAATTATAAATTACAAAAATAAATTGCAACAAATACAGCGCTAAAACCAGTCTGGCACGCTTGCGAAGTCTGTCTGTCTCTCCTCTGTCCTCTCCCGTCCGCCTGCCTCTCCCCAGTCGAGCGCGTCGGGGAGGGGGGGAATCCAGATCCTTCTTCCTATCTCTTCTCTTGACTATAACTTAACTCGGTTTATGTACTAAGCGAGCGTGGCTCAGTGGTTAGAGGCTTGGAGCGGGCGTCTTCAGTGACGTCATGTATGTGTATGGATCAGGAGATCGCGGGATCGGTTCCCGGTGAGGACGAAAAATAATTTCAATTGAAACAAATTACTTTACGCTACCTATGAGGGGTAACGTGAACTAAGGGTGAATTGTCAGTTAAAAATCGCGGGCATTTCAAAATATTTATGACGAAACTCATCAGGTCACAGCTAAAAACGAGCCAGCCAGCCAGCAGGGGTCAGAACAATCGTTTCAGCTCTAAGAGCGCAAAACGAAAAACTATTCAAGCTAGCGCTCTGGAATAAAGTGCGTTATAAAAGTTTTGCATTCCTCTTTCATATTTCACCCGTTCCAAAGTTGTCCTTTGCATATTTATACCGGAAACCGGAAATGTCAAAATTATCAACTTTGAAAATATTGGATTCTCGAGGATATAAATGCGATTTTTGGATTCCTTGGGGTTGATTCATATTTAAAAAGTTTTCACCAAATTCAATTCGGATGAATAGGTCACGAGTAATCAGCCTTTATTCAAAATCTGGCAAACTTGGTTAGAGTGGCGATAATTCATAATCGAGTATCGAATCCTTGTCGTAATAACGCTTGTTAGATGTTGTGACACTTTATGCATATATATATGTTTGGTCTTGTGGCGCAATACTTTGAAACAAATCAGACGTTCATTAAAGGGATGGTGAAGTGGAAAATAAAGACATTTTTTTATGGATTCTCTATAAGACCAATCTGCATCGTGAAAAATCCAGGAAATAACACGGAACGATTTTTAAACGACAATTAGTTAATTGGATAATTTTAAATAGGGATCATCGACCAATCGCGTAGCGCCCCGCCTTTTTATCAACAATTTTCTCTTGGCACGCTCCGTGTTGAATAAATTTATCGCGAGACTTGAAAAAATTTGCGTGATGTGACAATTGTGGCGCGAGACATGGAGTGTGCCTCGAAAATTTTGTTAACGAAAAGGCACGGCGTTACGGGATTGGTCGGAGTTCCTTTTTTGAAATTATTCTTAAAATCTTAACCTAATTTGAATATTAAAATCAATGGGAGGTATTTCCTGAATTTTTCATTATGCATACTGGTAGAAGAATCAATAAAAAAATCACTTTATTTTCCACTTCCCACTCCCTTTAAGAGAAAGCTCGCGTCTTTTGAAGAGGAGAAGCGGTTTGAAAATATTGTTATTTGGGCCATGATATCATAATATTTAGAACTCACATTAATTACGTTTCGGTCTTCAGCCCGATTCATTGCAGCCTAGAGAAAATCTCATTCATGATGGCGTATGCGCTTCACGAGATCCCTTCAAATATTCGACTATTCCAAATAAGAAAAACCTTGAGAGGAGAGGGCTTCTATGCTAGGAATGTTCGCTACGCGATTGAGCTTCGCTAAACGGAGCCTGAGGTTGGCTATAGCCTCCCGCGTTTAGCGCAAATGTGAGGCCAGGGATAGATTTAATTTTAGAAGTGGGAATAGAGAATAGAGTAATCTAGGAACGCGTCAAATTCCCGGACCCCCTTCCACGGAAAGGAGGGGTATGAAAGAAGAGGCGTGTCAAAGCGACAAAGGTAAAAAGGAATAACGTATTTTTTTCCGATCCCGTCAGTAACGTCATAAAAACCTAGTTTAAGTGAGCTAATCTGAAATTTTAAACTTTTTATTACGGGTTGGAGGCAGGGGGCTCTATACTGGGCTATGAGTCGGACTGAATTAAACGCTAACCGTTCTCGAATCCTGCTTCTAAAATTAAATCTATCTCTATTGAGGCTTAATAATAAAGCCGACCACAACCAAAGCATGGGCAAAGGCGTATTTTACAACTGACGTTCAAAGCTACCGATGGAAAAACCTAAAAATTAAATGAAAAAAAAATGAATGCCGGTAAGAATGATCACAACTGAAAATAACAGCTAACAGCTTAAAACGAACCCGAACGGTAAACACTTGAAGTTGGCCTCTCTGCGCTGCTGGTCTGCTACTCCTTTCGTTTATTTTCTATGGCAAAAATAATATCTTTGGGAGGTATTGGGATATTAGGCCATTTTTTGTTTTAACTTTTTAAGACTTTTATTGTGTAGGAAAGAAAAAACGACCCTGTTTAAAGAAACTTTGGACAAAATTTTAATATTTAGTTAAAAATTGCAATTTTTTTATAAAATTTGGACGAAAATATTTAAATAACAAGACTTCCTTTGAGTTTCAAATTGAAGAATGTTCGTGTGCTTTATTGAACTATTTTTTACAAAAAAGACAGTCACTTTCAGTTTCAATTGTTGCTTTTATTGGACATCCCCTAGTCGTTAAAGGAAGGATGAAGAGGAAAAATAAAATGATTTTTTGATCGATTTTTCTTATTATGAGTCCATTATATGCACAGTGAAACATCCAGGAAATACAGTCTCCAAATGATTTTAAAATTCAAATTTGGTTCAGATTTTAAAGATAATTTGAAGTAAGCACCACCGACTAATAGCTTAACGCCCTGCCTTCCTGTTAACAAAATTTCCGTTGCACGCTCTATATCTCGCGCCACGATAGTCACATCGCAAGCAACTTTTATTAAATCTCGCGATAAATTTCATTCGGCATGGAGCGTGCCACGAGAATTTTGTCAATAGGAAGGCAGGGCGTTACGCGATGGGTCGGAGGTCATTATTTCAAATTTTCCGTAAAATCTGAACCTAATTGGAATTTCAAAACCATTCGGAGATATCTCCTGGATGTTTCACTACGCAGAATGGTCTTATAATTAGTAGAAGAATCGATAAAAAATTATTAGATTTTTAATTTCACCATCCCATTAAACACATTCTCAATCGTATTCTAAAAGACAGACATAAACTCTAATGAAATTAGGAGGTAAAGCATTGTAATATTAAAAAAACAGATGCGAACTGTTCGCTGGTATTTTTTTCTCCGTATGAGTAACCAGCCCACGTCGTGCCCGGTATTAATATTAATAACCTGATAGTTATTCTTGACTAACTTAAAACATTGTTTTAGTGTATGGTTTCAGGCTCAACAGGACAATTGCCCAACCCATACGTCCCGACTCGTTGCAAGATTTCTGGAGAACGAAGGAATTGAAGCTTTGGATTGGCCCGACTTGAACCCGATTTAGCGTTTATGTCTGTCATTTAATAAAAGATTAAAAATGTGTTTAACTGCTGAGGGAGGTTAAGCCAAATATTAAGCTTAAATTGAAACTGAAAATAACAGTCTTGTTTGTAATAGATAGTTCAAGAACGAAGACGGTATTTCCTGGATGTTTCACTATGCAAAATGGTCTTATAATTAGAAGAAGAATCGATAAAAAAATCACTTTATTGTCCTCTTCATCCTCCCTTTAAGGGCTAGAGGATGTCCAATAAAATATCAAGCAACAATTCAAGCTGAAAGTGACTGTCTTGTTTGTATAAAATAGTTCAATAAACCACACGAGCATTCTTCAATTTGAAACTCGAAGGAAGTCTTGTTATTTGAAAATTGTCGTCCAAATTTTTTAAATATTTTTCAACTTTTAACTAGTTATCAATAATGATATTAATAGTTATCCAAAATTTCTTTTAAAAGGCTAGTTATCTTTCCTACACAATAAAAGTCTTAAAACACAAAACGGCCTAATATCCCAATACCTCCCAAAGTTAGTATTTTTGCCATAGAAAATAAACGAAAGGAGTAGCAGACCAGCAGCGCAGAGACCAACTTCAAGTGTTTACCGTTCGGGTTCGTTTTAGCTGATAGCTGTTATTTTCACTAGTGATCATTGTTACCGGCATTCATTTTTTTTCATTTAATTTTTAGGTTTTTCCATCGGTAGCTTTGAACGTCAGTTGTGAAATACGCCTTTGCCCATGCTTTGGTTGTGGTCGGCTTTATTATTAAGCCTCAATAGAGATAGATTTAATTTTAGAAGCAGGATTCGAGAACGGTTAGTGTTTAATTCAGTCCGACTCATTGCCCAGTATAGAGCCCTCCCTCTAACGCGTGATGAAAAGTTTAAATTTTCGTATTGCTCAATTAAACTACGTTTTGCTGACGTTACTGACGGGATCGGCAAAAAATACGTTATTCCTTTTTACCTTTGTCGCTTTGACACGCCTCTTCTTTCATTCCCCTCCTTTCCGTGGAAGGGGGTCCGGGAATTTGACGCGCTCCTAGATTACTCTAATCTCTATTCCCACTTCTAAAATTAAATATATCCCTGGCCTCACATTTGCGCTAAACGCGGGAGGCTATAGTCAACCTCCTCTCCTCTGAAGTTGTTTCTTATATGGAATAGTCGAATATGTCAATTTGAAGGGATCTCGTGAAGCGCATATGCCATCATGAATGAGATATTCTCTAGGCTGCAATGAATCGGGCTGAAGACCGAAACGTAATTAATGTGAGTTCTAAATATTATGATATCACGGGCTCATGGCCGAAATAACAATATTTTCAAACCGCTTCTCCTCTTCAAAAGACGCGAGTTTTCTCTTAAAGGGAGTGGGAAGTGGAAAATAAAGCGATTTTTTTATTGATTCTTCTACTAATCATGAGACCAGTATGCACAATGAAAAATTCAGGAAATACCTCCCATTAATTTTAATATTCAAATTAGGTTAAGATTTTAAGAATAATTTCAAAAAATTAACTCCGACCAATCCCGTAACGCCGTGCCTTTTCGTTAACAAAATTCTCGTGGCACACTCCATGTCTCGCGCCACAATTGTCACATCGTGCAAATTTTTTCAAATCTCGCGATAAATTGATTCAACACGGAGCGTGCCAAGAGAAAATTGTGGATAAAAAGGCGGGGCCCTACGCGATTGGTCGGAGATCCCTATTTAAAATTATCCATGAAATTTCAAACTAATTGTCGTTTAAAAATCGTTCGGTGTTATTTCCTGGATGTTTCACGTAGTAGATTGGTCTAAATTCTAATAAAAGAATCAATAAAAAAATTACTTTATTTTCCACTTCACCATCCCTTTAAAGAACGTCTGATTTGTTTCAAAGTATTGCGCCACAAGACCAATCATATATATATATGCATAAAGTGTCATAACATCTAACAAGCATTATTACGACAAAGATTCGATACTCGATTATGAATTATCGCCACTCTAACCAAGTTTGCCAGAATTTGAATAAAGGCTGATTACTCGTGACCTATTCATCCGAATTGAATTTGGTGAACACCTTTCAAATATGAATCGACCCCAAGGAATCCGAAAATCGCATTTATATCCTCGAGAATCCAATATTTTCAAAGTTGATAATTTTGACATTTCCGGTTTCCGGTATAAGTATGCAAAGGACAACTGTGGAACGGGTAAAATATGAAAGAGGAATGCAAAACTTTTATAACGCACTTCATTCCAGAGCGCTAGCTTGAATAGTTTTTGATATATAGTAAAATATGTGCGAAAAACGCAACGCGCAAAGACTTTTTTAACAGTCTGTACATTAAAGATGTCTCGATAACAACCGGATGGCAGTAATCTATGACAGACACACTGAATTTGGAAATGGAAAAAGTGGAAGAGAAACAAAAGTTATTTATATGGTCTATTAAACAATTGCTTAAAGCTTCGGGACACTAAATAAACGTTTTAAGAAGTCGGAACATTATAAAGTTTGATTATTCTATGAGAGCGGTTGCTCTCTTAGATAAGACTTCATACTGACTTTAATGTATAAGGAGGGTTTTTGTTTGGATGTAACTTTTTTCGTATTATGTTTACTGTTTTGAAAAATTTCCACGGATCTACAATCCAGGCCCTTAATATGTGGTTAAAATTTCAAAGAGATCCATTAATAACTAAGCTTTAACTGTTAAATTATTTTGAAATGTGTAAAACTTAAAATTTTAAATGCTAAATTTTCCTGAAATTTTAAAAACTTATTTTCAAAATTATCTGACTTGAATTTAATTTGACAAATATAACATGTAAGACTGACGCATTTTGGGTTCAGTGCGTCCCGGGTGGGACGTCCTACCCTATAGATGCAGACTTTCCTGTGTCAGCCGGTGAAGGCTTGACCCCTACCTCATCTGCCAACGACTACTAACTCTCATATTAATCAAATCATACTGCAAACTTAATAATCACATCCTGGCCGTTGCGTCTCGCCCTATTCGCATTTAAACCTTCTTAACCAAATTATGTTCTTACGTTTCAAACAATTTCTTGAACATATATTCTATACTAGTTTGCTATATCCTATATGGATTTGGTTTTTGAACATGTTGCCATATACAATTACAGATAGTCTTTTATTACAGATACAAGTCTTCGAAACACAGGTAAATAAATAAAAAATGCGACATCACAATGTGGGAAGAATTTCATACATCTAAGATATTGATTTATGAAATTTTCAATGAAAATTATGCCTTTGTAACGATCAGTTTAAGACACAAGAGTCCTCAACGGATTTCCAAAACATTACTAAGTAGAGGAAAACAAAACATTTCATATTGCCTTGTTTCCCTAAACCAAAATGTTTCCTCTCTGAGTCTACCGAAAGGACAACTATCTACCGACTCATTTACCTGACTAGAAGTGGAGCCATTTTCATTATTGATAAGCAGCAGCGGGCATTAAAACTAAAAAGTATTTATTCAAACGTTATAGAAAGTTGTTTAAACAACTCGGTAGCTAATTAAACACTATTCTCTCGTTGTACCTCAATAATAGCATTAATAATTGCTAGCTTTTGTCCATACTGAAGCTGATTTGTCTCTAGCCTCAGAAAACGAGAATATGCACAAAAATGGGAGTTATTGCGCAATCAATCGTGTAACTAGGGCCATTAAGTCGGGGTCGTGTCCCAAGGTTCTATTAAAGGACCTAAAACTATTTAACTGCGACTTTAACTCTCGGATCATTCTAAATCGTTAAGGCCTCTCTAGAGAGGTTCATAGAGAACTCGAAACACAACGTCAATTTTAATCCTATTCCTCTTAGCTCACGCGTTGGGTGTCTTAACTTGTCGGTCCAATCCGAACCGATAAGACATCAATGGGAGGAATAAATTTAAGCATAACTATGGCGAGCCAAAGCGGACAAAATTCGAAATTCGCTCTTCCTCCTTATAATACCCTCGCTCCCTCTCTTTAAACCTCGCACCCTCCCTTCAAAACCTTCCCTCTCTTTCAAAACCTCGCTCCCTCCCTTCAAAACCTTCCCTCTCTTTCAAAACCTCGCTCTCCCTCTTTTAATACCCTCGCTCCCTCTCTTTAAACCTCGCTCCCTCCCTTCAAACCTTCCCTCTCTTTCTAAACCTCGCTCTCCCTCCTTATAATACCCTCGCTCATTCTCTTTAAACCTCGCTCCCTCCCTGCAAAACCTTCCCTCTCTTTCTAAAACTCGCTCCCTCTCTTTAAACCTCGCTCTCCCTCCTTATAATACCCTCGCTCTCCCTCTTTATAATACCCTCGCTCTCCCTCTTTATAATACCCTCGCTCTCCCTCTTTATAATACCCTCGCTCTCCCTCTTTATAATACCCTCGCTCCCTCTCTTTCTAAACCTCGCTCTCCCTCCTTATAATACCCTCGCTCTCCCTCTTTATAATACCCTCGCTCCCTCTCTTTAAACCTCGCTCCCTCCCTTCAAAACCTTCCCTCTCTTTCTAAACCTTGCTCTCCCTCCTTATAATACCCTCGCTCCCTCTCTTTCTAAACCTCGCTCTCCCTCCTTATAATACCCTCGCTCTCCCTCTTTATAATACCCTCGCTCCCTCTCTTTAAACCTCGCTCCCTCTCCTTATAAAAGCCTCGCTCTCCCTCCTTATAATACCCTCGCTCCCTCTCTTTATAAAAGCTTCGCTCCCTCTCCTTATAAAAGCTTCGCTCCCTCTCCTTATAAAAGCCTCGCTCTCCCTCCTTATAATACCCTCGCTCCCTCTCTTTATAAAAGCTTCGCTCCCTCTCCTTATAAAAGCTTCGCTCCCTCTCCTTATAAAAGCCTCGCTCCCCCTCATCATAATAGACTCGCTCCCCCTCTTTATAATAGTTTCGCTCCCCCTCTTTATAATAGACTCGCTCCCTCTCTTTACAATAGCCGCGCTCTCTCCTCGGAAAAAAACGGTCGCTCTCTCCCCCCAAGATAGCGTCCGGCCTTGCTTGTTTTTTATCGTTGCCTTCCAGTACATTTTTTTGTTGGGATGCGCTATTTTGCAAAGCCATACAGTTGCGGTGAAGAAATTCAAACAGCTCGTGCTACTTTGCAGACCGTAGTTCAGGAGACTCATACTGTATAGGTTGGAATTATATACAAATTATTACGGATAATTACAGATAATTATAAAATAAAGTTCAAAATAAACTAAAATCTTATTATCCATATTTTTTTCATGTAATACCATGCCAATTTTCTGGGTAATTTTAAAATAAAGTGACGTAGCTTATGTTTAAAAAGACAAAGCTCTGGTGCTTAACTATGCAAACGTTAGCTCACACGATTGTCAGATATTGAAGAGGTAATTTCGGAAATTACTCGGATACAAGCATGCTTGTTGTAGTGTTTTTCGACAGTCATTTAGGCGGTCCAAAACAGTCCGAAAATTAGTGAGTGCACTTTTCGGCAAATTGCAAAATGAATTAATTAATCTTCATTAACAAATTAATTCTAATATCAATTTTGTCTGTAAGTTGTACTCAAGCATTTATTGTGCAACTTTAGAAATAATTGCTTTTGTTATATGAATTTAATTCACTTTAAGGTATGTTTCCATTTCTCCCCATCTCACATTGGTGGTTGCCCATTTCCGCACAGTTTTATTTTTCACACCTTAAAAACCCATAGCCCGTTTCCGCACAATTTTTCATAACCCAGTTCCGCACAGTTTAATAAAAAAAAACAAAAAAAACCAATTTTACTTTCTTTTAGAAACCTTAAGCTTGGGCTGCTGACTCATTGGAACGTAAATAGGAAAAATATGAGGTTTTATGATTATAAAATTTTCGATACTATTTAACGATAGATTTAATTTTGATACAGATTTTACAAACGGCATTTAAAAAATGCTCCTTTTACTTCTATTTTTTTAACAAAAACACATTTAATTTAATGCTAACGTCTATCAATACACTTTTCTTTATAGATAGTGATATTGCAATGGTCAAATCACAAGTTTAATAGGATACCTCTATTGTAGCATGACCTAACTGAACCAAACCGAACACTAACCCAAACCGAACCCTAACCCCAACCGAACCCGAACCAAACCGAACCCTAACCCCAACCGAACCCGAACCAAACCGAACCCTAACCCCAACCGAACCCGAACCAAACCGAACCCTAACCCCAACCGAACCCGAACCAAACCGAACCCTAACCCCAACCGAACCAAACCTAACCTAACCGTAACCGAACCAAACCAAACCTAACCCTAAACGAACCTAACCCCAACCGAAGCCGAACCAAACCGAATCCAACCCTAAACGAACCGAACCTAACCTAGCCAGTACCTAACCGAACCAAACAGAACCTAACCTAACCTAGCCAAAACCTAACCGAACCAAACAGAACCTAACTGTGTGGGAATGGGTTATGGTAAAAAATGGTGAACTAAAATTTTAATGTAGAAATGGGTTATAAAAAGTGTGCGGAATTGGGCTATGATTCTCGAAAATTGTGCGGAAATGGGCATCCTCGCTCAGATTTCCCAATCGGATTTTTTCTCCCAATTTTTCAGATTCCCATTTTCCCCGAAACCACGTTCCTCCCAAAGCTCATAGATACAGAATTTAGTAAGGTGGAATTGATTAGGTTCGTTGCAGTTGTAATTGATTACTTTAGGCTATGTTTGGTTTTAATTGATTAAATTAGGTTAGATTTGGTCGGAATTGATTAAATTTGAAATGGCTGGATTTGCTTGGCATTGATTAAAGTAGATTTGGTTATGTTTGGTTGGAATTGCACAAATTAGATTAGTATTGGTTTGATTTGGCTGGATTTGATTTATTGAAGTAATGTTTCACTGGGTTTGAATAAATAAATTCAGGTTAGGTTTGGTTGAAATTGATTAAATTAGGTTAGGTCAGGTTTTTTTTTAAATTGATTAAATTCGGTTAGGTCAGGTTTGGTGGTAAGTGAATAAATAAGGTTAGATTTGGTTGGAATTCATTATTATAAAATTTCCGTCAGATGGCGCGGCGCTCGAGCCCTGGCGGTGATTCTGCAAACCCGTGTATGGCGCCCTAGACTCAATGGGAGTAGTTTTCAGACCGTCCGCAAGTGGCGCGGATTAGAACTCGCAAGAAGCTCTTTGGAATTCAATAGAACACGCAAGAAACTCTTTGGAATTCAATGGAACTCGCAAGAAACTCTTTGGAATTCAATAGAACTCGAAAGAAACTCTTTGGAATTCAATAGAACTCGCAAGAAACTCATCCGAATTCAATAGAACTCTCTCGTATTCAGAAGATCTCTTGCGAACTCAGCAAAATTCGAACTCAGGGTTACACAAAAAAATGAAGTGTCTACCCCCTCGCAATTAAGATTGTACGAACTGTACTTTTTGTTCTAATATCTTTATACTTTTGGTAATACCATAAGTTATTTATCCTACTCTAGGTACACAAAACGCTATGCTTCCTATGGCAATAGTGTCTGTCTGGATTCCTTTACAAAGACCCTATACCCTATCCGTAACATTTATCAACTCAACATTAATACAAAATTGTGCTGTATGAGCTAGCGCTTCCTACATATTCTTTACTACGCTTTAGGCCTGAAACCTGCTTTGAACTCGCCAGAGAGAAGAATTTTGGGGTTCGGTTTGAAAAATGCTTTCACCCCAATACCCTACGCGAGAGATAAAAATACGAAGTTTTGAGATAGCGGGAGGGAAGGTTCACTTGCCAGCTTGACTACTAACAGAAAAACTACTAGTGAACTCTCCCAAAATATAGCTCCACACATTTAGTAACCGTCTCGGCCGTTCGGTGGCTGCACCTCGGCAGAATTTTCTCTCTTTCGATCTTAGAGCCATACAAGTTCTGACGTCACGCTACCCTGCCGAAGATACCAAGCCGAAACCCCGCATTTGTGTACTTAGAGGAGGATAATTAACTTATGGTAATACACAGGTTTTTTCTTCGTACTCGGAGAATCTTTTTGTATCCAACTATGTTCAGCTACCTTTTCGTCGGTATTTGAAAATTTTGGGAAAAAATGTAACGGAAATATTCCGGTAAATTAAGTTTTTTAGGATACGGCCCGCTAAAATGATCTGCTCTACGGGACTTTGACATTAGACATAAAGTAGTTGGCTCGGCCCTTTGAAAGTGTTTTCTTCGGATTCAACGGTTCAAATATCTTGAAAATTTACAGAGACGTGTAATGAAAGTTTCTAAATTGTCGTCCAAAGTTTCAAAGTTTAAAACCAATAGTTATTTTTCCCGAAATTCCTAAAAATTTGGTTTTTGAGTGAGCGCAACATTATTAATTGTTTCAATTTCAACCAAACCTATCCTAATGTAACCAATTACAACTGCAACGAACCTAATCAATTCAATTTTTACCTACGGGGACATTTTTTACAACTCGGCAAATGAGTCTTACTTGAAGAAACTACAAGTAGCCCATAATAATGGTGCCCGCTTCGCAGCAAAAAAGAAGAAACGCTCATCAGCAACAAATTCGCGAAAACAACTGGGATGGCTATCACTAAACCAGCTGTATAGACGAAATACTCTTATATTTATGTACAAGGTATTCAAAGGCAAATGTCCAGAATACCTCCTTGACCACATTATAAAGCCGTCCACGCTACACAAGTTTTCAACACGTGAATCTGACCTCAACTTCCATGTTGAAAAATTAGAGACATCACTTCGTAAAAAAAGCTCCAAACATCGCGGTGTAACTATGTGGAACGATCTTAAACCGGATATAAAACAAATTGACTCTTTTAATAAATTTAAGGACGCGATTACCAAACTGGTATTGATTGTGTAAATTGAGTTTTTATTTTATCTTAATTTTAATTTAATTAATGGACCTCTTTGAAAATCAGATTCACTGAAAGAGTCATCCAAATAAGCCTTTTATTATTATTATTATTATTAATTCCACCTTACTAAATTCTGTATCTAAGAGCTTTGGGAGGAACGTGGTTTTGGGGAAAATGGGAATCTGAAAAATTGGGAGAAAAAATCGGATTGGGAGAAATGGAAATCTTAAAAATTGGGAGAAAAAATCCGATTATTAAATCTGAGATGGGGAGAAATGGAAACATACCTTAAAGTGAATTAAATTCATAACACAAAAGCTATTATTTCTAAAGTTGCACAATAAATGCTTGAGTACAACTTACAGACAAAATTGATATTAGAATTAATTTGTTAATGAAGATTAATTAATTCATTTTGCAATTTGCCGAAAAGTGCACTCACTAATTTTCGGACTGTTTTGGACCGCCTAAATGACTGTCGAAAAACACTACAACAAGCATGCTTGTATCCGAGTAATTTCCGAAATTACCTCTTCAATATCTGACAATCGTGTGAGCTAACGTTTGCATAGTTAAGCACCAGAGCTTTGTCTTTTTAAACATAAGCTACGTCACTTTATTTTAAAATTACCCAGAAAATTGGCATGGTATTACATGAAAAAAATATGGATAATAAGATTTTAGTTTATTTTGAACTTTATTTTATAATTATCTGTAATTATCCGTAATAATTTGTATATAATTCCAACCTATACAGTATGAGTCTCCTGAACTACGGTCTGCAAAGTAGCACGAGCTGTTTGAATATCTTCACTGCAACTGTATGGCTTTGCAAAATAGCGCATCCCAACAAAAAAATGTACTGTGGAAGGCAACGATAAAAAACAAGCAAGGCCGGACGCTATCTTGAGGGGAGAGAGCGACCGTTATCTTGATGGGAGAGAGCGACCGTTTTCCTGAGGGTAGAGAGCGACCGTTTTTTCCGAGGAGAGAGCGCGGCTATTGTAAAGAGGGGGAGCGAGTCTATTATAAAGAGGGGGAGCGAGTCTATTATAAAGAGGAGGAGCGAGTCTATTATAAAGAGAGGGAGCGAGTCTATTATGAAGAGGGGGAGCGAGGCTTTTATAAGGAGAGGGAGCGAAGCTTTTATAAGGAGAGGGAGCGAAGCTTTTATAAGGAGAGGGAGAGAGGGTATTATAAGGAGGGAGGGCGAGGCTTTTATAAGGAGAGGGAGCGAAGCTTTTATAAGGAGAGGGAGCGAAGCTTTTATAAGGAGAGGGAGAGAGGGTATTATAAGGAAGGAGAGCGAGGCTTTTATAAGGAGAGGGAGCGAGGTTTAAAGAGAGGGATCAAGTTTTAGAAAGAGAGGGAAGGTTTTGAAGGGAGGGAGCGAGGTTTAAAGAGAGGGAGCGAGGGTATTAAAAAGAGGGAGAGCGAGGTTTTGAAAGAGAGGGAAGGTTTTGAAGGGAGGGAGCGAGGTTTTGAAAGAGAGGGAAGGTTTTGAAGGGAGGGTGCGAGGTTTAAAGAGAGGGAGCGAGGGTATTATAAGGAGGGAGAGCGCGAAATATCTAAGAAGGGAGAGCGAATTTCGAATTTTGTCCGCTTTGGCTCGCCATACGTAACTTTGTTAACCTTCAAAAGATGCTCTTGGAAGGTTGAAATGAAAGCATCAAAATTTCGCAAGATATTTCTCATAGTTTAATTAAGTATTGCGAAAAAAAATATTAAGTTATTATGATTCTTTATGGTGGAGGAAAACCGACCTAAAACTCGAATATTTTGAATGGATGGCGCTCAGATGAGCGGGGATAACTCCACTCGCCTACCTTTGAAGTAGGGTTTATAGGGGAAATTTATAACCTTTTTTCCTATAAGCTATACGTAATTCGAATTCAATTCTTCTTATCCATAATTGGAATTCAATGATTATCACCTTCATTACAGGGAACCAATTTTCGTTTAAAACTATCGCTGGGTTTCTCGAAGTCACTTAATAAACCACCGTTGTTCAAAAAAGCTGACTGGATTCTAATGTGGCATTATCACTAGCATTATCACTAGAAATATGGAATTTTTCACACTTAGGTTTAACACGCTTCTGTCAGAACAGGTTATGTCAGTCTGACTCTGCGTATTCTTTAGTAAAGCAGTCACTGTTTCGTTTTCTGTATGCGTTTCATTGGGGCTAGGCGCATATACGATAGGGTGTGTACAAGGCTTAGTAGATAACAGACCTAAATCTTCACTTTTCACTTGAGTGCCCTTGACAGAAACCTCTTTTAATGGAAGATCACATTGGGTGAATTGATTTTTCAGTCATACCTATATTTTTACGAGGCATTTTTTAACAATTGAAGTTTGTTTACCCGGATTTTTGTTAATCGAAAAACCGGCAACCAAAAACTACAGAGTCAGTGATGCCAGATTGCAAAAAATTAAACTTCCCTACCTAGCTTTTTAACTTCCCCTGTGTGATCAAAATTTCCCTACCAGAAAACTACATTTAGTGATGTAATTGCTTTGAAGTAAGATTGGCTGCTCTAAACGGAGGAAAGTTCGAATACCACCAATCTGTTTTGACTTTATCTTTTTCGCGTCGTCTGCTCAAGAGTTTTCTTTAAAAAAACAGGAAAAAGCGCTACAGACTTCAAATTCTACCCTTTCTGTACGTAGAAGCCATTCACTTTTGTCATTACCAGGTATAACATTATCTAAAAGCGGTGCCTCCACAATGATCTAGGCCTATGTGTGTCGATTTTTATATGGGGAAATATCCAGTTTGATAGAGGAAATATTTTCACCCAGTATGTGTACTAGATGGCGCTTCTACCTCAGTTTCGAAGGGGGTCTTTCATAAATTGTCGTTCATATTTTAGGGGCGAATTATTAAAAATTTATATAAGAGAAAGGTTTCACCCTTAAATTAACGTAATAGCATGTTTTAGGGGCTATTTATTTTTTATTGAATCACGGGCCTAGATATCTTGGAGGCTCCGGTTGATTATTCTGAGGCCATATCTTTCATACACGTATTCCTACAATATTCGGACCATTTTTATCGTAATCCTCGATATTCAATCTAAAAATTGAGCCCTTTAAAAGGAATTTGAGCCGCCCAAAAATTAGATAAAAATGTCTAAAGAAAAATGGTTTACATTTAGAATCGTTCACATTTACCAGTACGTACCAACTCTACCCTAAATTCCTAAAATTTATTAAAGAGACATACTCTTGAATTTGAATGTCAACAATATCTATGTTTAAAATGATTTTAGGAATGAAGTTCCTTAAACCTTTTAACTAGAATTAGGGTAAATTAATGCCGATTAATATAATTAATATCAATTATAATTATTTAAAAAACTTCTTAATTGCGTATCGACTCAGAGAGGTTTATTTTGGTTTCCCAAATTATTACAATTCACAAAAGTTCAATTATATGTTTACGGGTATGTAAAGGGCACACACTGAATGACAAAACTTTTGCTCCAAAAAGAAACTGCTTTAAATAACCGACAGAATAGCGAGTATTTTCTACTCGAAGTTGGAACGATAAATTTAAAATGGATTGTTGGACTCTGATTTGTCATTTTTATCATTTGACCAATAACAATTTCATAGGAAATGAAAAAGTTAAAGCAATTCCATATTCCTCTCATTGGGTACGTTCAGTAACCCTCTTTGATGATGTAAGTTTTTCCCAACTGTAAGCTTTTTCTCGTTTCCGGTTTTGACGTCATAATGCTCGGCGCTTGCCCATCAAAAAATCATCTAATCGATATGATTTTTGATGGTATGACGTAGCGCATGACTGTTGAACACTTGACAGACGAAAAGTTAGCTCGGGACTTAAAAATTAAATTCAAATAATCCAATTCCAACAGTAATTGTATTAGTTTTCTTTACAAAGCTAATTCTACCATTCAAATGGACATAATTTTCTTAAACAATTTCATTATTTGCGAGCTCGTTAATAATTGAAAAGAGACATTTCAAAATTTCCTGGCCACCCGCGCGTTTTGTTCAAAAGGTTTCATGACACGTAAGACTGAGTTGTCTCTTATTTACCTGGCGCTCTCATAAAGATGGTTACTAACCCTTTACTGTCACTCGCTATAACTCACTAAAAACATTCCACAATTTCAGCATGGATGTCCGCAGAATTCTACTTAGCTACCGCGAGTGTTCGAACCTCAAACACTTCTCGATAAATAAAAAAAAATTAACACTGAATCGCATCCTGGTGCTAGAACTGATTTAAATACCCCCTCCCCTGAATATCTCATCCAGTAAGCCCCTTCGATGTAAGGAAGGTGGTAGTCAACCCCTCAGTATCGAGTTGTACAAGAAGGTGGACCCTTAGCCGTCTCTGCGCGCTCTCAGGACCCAAAGTGCCAAAAAGTGAGATGGAATTCAGAGTTTTACCCTTGCAGATAAGAGGCTTATTGCAAAACAAAAGGAACAGACCTTGAAAATGAACAGTAAATGTTAATTTTCGCCAAGTTGGTTTCTTTAAAATTCGGACTGCACGCTGACTGTGATTCTATGAAAACGAACGCTGCTACTCGTTTTGTTGCGCGATCTGACCTATGACGAAGAGGAGATTAACGATTTATTCCAGGCTTCACGAAGTGAACGTACATAAAATGTTTAATATCACTAAGAGGTCCGTTTGCGTGCCGTTACTATGCATATATAATGAACAAATGCACTCTTTGTTTACCCGGAAGAGAAAAATCGTCATCTTTTAAATATTAGAAATGGGCCTCATTACAGCAAAATGAGTATATTCAAGAAGGGATTTATATAAGAAGGCATAAGTCGCGAGATTTTACGCTAATACTCTTACGCCAGTGTCAGTGGACAAGAAAGCCGCATCCCTTTAATGTCCGTCATTGCTCTGCGCTTTCCTGTTGGATCCCTTGGGGGTAGGTCATACAGTCGCGAATGCCGTATTCCGACTAGAGAAAAAACAAACCTCGAGCAAAGAAAACAGAAAATGGAGGCTTCTGCCGTTGCTTAAACGGTAAGACGCTTGTTTTTAACTGGCATTAAGAAGTTAGTGAAAGATTTTAAACCTATCTTGAGAGATTTTGAGTATGCGTCTCTACGTGAAAATCGTTCATTCTAAAATTATTTCTAAATCGAATCAAGTGTCCTGTATTTATGATTTCGTGAGTTCCAAAAACCAAACCAAGGCTTAACGAAAAGGTAAAAGAGATAAATGGTGGAAAACATAAAGTAAGATAAAATATTAAAGTCTCGCTTCCGATTCCTACCCCACCCATGAAGGGGGGGATTGCCGACTATCAAGCGCGCACCGGACGCTATCATATGCCTTCTTATATAAATCCCTTATTGACATATTTCTATTCCTTCAGATTTTAGTATTATTACTCAAACCATTACTATGCATATATATTCTTCAAATGAGCTCTTTCTTTACCCAAGAGAGAGATAATGATCGTTTTAAGTATCTTGATTTGAAATGCGCGATCATTACAGCAAATGCGTACTCTCAATTATTTTAGATTTTAGGAATATTAAGGGGATTTAGATTTATGGCAGATACCAGAAGGTGATAATACAAGAAGGATGACACTCTGAATCCTCTTATTACTTTAGATACGCAACGTCATTTTTTCCAGCCTCTCACATTTTTTGTTTGCTCTCCCACTCATCAAACTTCAGATGGGCATGGCTTCGCATTAGGCTGAATTCTATTTAACTGATTGGTACTAAATCCTCAGATATCAACCCACAGACCTTGAATGTCTCGACGTGGGAAAAAACATCCACAAGTGCGCCTAGGCAAATAGTTAAGCAGCACTGATAGAGTAATGACGAGGGAACTATTTATCGCATATGTGATTCGGTTTAGTACCCTTGCTCCAAAATGTTAAGGGATGTTGGGAAGAGTTACGTTACACTTAACCCGCTTTGTGGTACACTTCTCCCGAAGGAAAGTATTATATACTTCTGCAGTTACAGAGATAAAGAGAAAAATAAGAGAGTATAATGCTTGGGTCAAAATTTAAGTTTAGCCCTGCTTTCTAACTTGCATGAGGGTCTTCCTGTCTTTTCACTTTTCTTGGCCTTCAAGTGGCCAATCAGGAGGCTAAAGGTTAGATATTGTGTTTCTGAAAAGCAGCGCGAGACTGGATTTTTAATAATAATAGCTACAAAACTATTTAAGGCATCGAAATTCCGATAAACCTATCCATACCTTACAGAGCGAAAGAAAACTCATAATATACTGCTATATTTGGTTAACCTCAGTTCAATTGAACAGTGTTTCGGAAAATAACTATTTAGTCGGCGAACCTACGAATCAAGTCGGGACCAATTGATTTTAAAACGGCATTTTTAAGTCGGGCATAAGGTTATATATCGGACAGTCATTAGTCGCCACTATTTTACCTTAGTTTTTCAAAGGGCCATCGCTAGTTAGCTACAGTACATTCGGCATTTTTTATAAATATATTTTTTTCTTTAATCAAAATAAAATTTTAACTTAGCAAGTTAACTTTGGAAACATGAAAAATCAATAAAATTTACGGAAACCGTTTTAATATTATATTATTGATCTAATTTGATCCAAAAATTAATGTCTGGCCATTTCATTCTCTCTTTAATGATAAAACTTGCGTGTAACTTTATCGTTCTGTTTCATTACTTGTTCAATTTATCGTCAAAATGTTCAAATGGACAATTTTCCAAGGATGAAAGTTCAAAAAGTTGCACGGATGGTATGTATACAATGGCAAAATTAGCCATTTAAATTAACCCATTTGGAAGGGCCTAAATAAATACTAAGACTAGGTTGAGATATGAATATAGTTTTTCATCAAATTTTCAATAAACCCGTTTGAATAGTAGATGAACAATCTTTATAGGAAGAGGATAATTTGGGAATAACGCGGATGGTAAGTATAAAAATAAATAAGCATTTATTGACTCAATTTTTCGAACTATCCAAGCAAATGCTTCTATTTTTTTAAATTTCAATACTTTTCTGTTCAATTAAATAATCCATATTCCTTAGCAAATACCGAACGGGAAAATATAAATGAAGAGAGCTCGGAAAACATCGCGTATGGTAAATTCCAAGGCTAAATTAGCATGCTTGACCCTTTTGGAAGGGTCTTATTTACCGCTAAGACTTGTTTAAGATTTGTATATCTTAGTTTTATTTTATTTAAAATCTAATTTAGAAACGAACTCTGCTCAACACGAAACGGCTATTATTGAAAATTTCAATATCAATGATGGTTAGTATAAATTGTGTTTGTAATGGTGGAAAAATAGTACAAGTTACGGGCCAACTCTTTTTTTTTATTAAAATTAAAGCTGGTAACCGAGTCCAGGACCATCTGATTAGCAAGTTTTTTTGTAATCCAACAAGGGTTGTAAAAATGTGTGACGTTTCCGTAAATAATGAATTGATTTTCAAAGTTTTGATATTAAGCCTATGCAGCAATGAAATTTGAAGATTCCCGAAAACATTATTTTTATCTTTGAAGAATTTTCCATCCTCAAAGTTTCCTGAAAAATACAGTTTCTCTAATAAAGCTAAATCGGAACGGTGTTCATTACAGTTTTGATTGATATCAATCAAGTAGATTGTTAAGCGCTCCATAATGGTATGTGTGACTAATTTTAACATTAATATCAAATCTTTCTTCAGATGGTGTGATTTTAATGGTGATTCTAGGAGAGCGGTCGCTCTCTTAGATAAGACTTGATACCGCCTCTAATGCTAAAGGAGGGTTTTTTGATTGGGCGTAACTTTTTTCGTATTGTGTATGCTGCTTTGAAATTTTGTCAGTGAACTAAAATTTGGGCCCATATTTTATGGTTAAAATTTCAAAGAAAACCAACTAATAGTTAATTCTATAAAGAAAAAAGTTGTTAACGGGGGTTTTTGAATCCATAAAATTAATCCGACATTCGGTGAAAAGTACTATATTTTTCCATAGACATAACATGGGAATTTTATAAAGTGGGGGCAACTCCGCAGGGATATCAGGAAAACTAATCATTCGATACGTTTGGAAACCATCTTAAATGAAAGTAAACAGTCCAAGGTAGCGCCTTTTTCTTAGTTTCATTAAAATCAATTAAGTTTAAGTATTGATTTTATCATTATAAACTCATACTTCTAGTTACGTTGTCTTGGGTATTGAAGTAACGGCGTTTTACCACTGTTAGAGTCACGCATTTTAGCCCTAATTTTTAATTTTGGACTTACGTCGTTTTTGTCGTGATTCACGCCGTCAGAGGGAGATTAAGCAAGAAAAGCATGGCGTTAGAGCTCTCGGTTATAACCAAAATTTTGGATTAGGAATTAAACTGGAGGCTAATTAGGTCTGATTTTTTATTACTTTCATAAGAAAATGTCTTTAAACATTACTAGAATACTAGAAATTACTTTCAAACGTAAAAATCACCAGTTATTAAGCATAAGCAATTTCGCTAAGCCTCGGTCAAAATAGCGTTATGTAGAAGTTATATGCAACATCATCTTCGGTTATTTGGGATAAAAGCCAGACATTACGAATACTGTCGGTAGGTCCAAATAAATTATAAACTAATAAATTATATACTAATTAATTATTACTCTTACTGGTAGATCTATCAATTACTACAGTGTTATTTGTGACAGCTAGGTCACATTAATAAGCTTTAGAGATAAATTTTACACCTTAATGATGAAACCTCCGATGACTAAACATTGGGATAAAAGCCAGACATTACGAATACTGTCGGTAGGTCCAAATAAATTATAAACAAATTAATTATTACTCTTACTGGTAGATCTATCAATTACTACAGTAATATTTGTGACAGCTAGGACACATTAATAAGCTTTAGAGGTAAATTTTACACCTTAATGATGAAACCTCCGATGACTAAACGTTGGCGATAAGTTTTCAAGGGAAAGGTACAATTGCACTACATCTATGCACATGAAATAAAGGTCTTGTAATGTATTCAAAGAACTAACACCGGCCGCTTTACAATCCATATCTAGAAGGCCTTCTATAACGGCCGTAAAAGAAATTTTCCCAACTATAGAGAGATTTGTGATACTAACGTATGATCGGTGTAGTTCTGACGAAAAAGTCAACCAGGCAAGAAAAACCTTATTCACACAAAAAATCGTGACATTGAAAATATACCACCTTCGGCACACGCGTTGCTCCAACACGTGCTTCGAGAGGCTTTTCAGGGTGGGAACATTTGATGGCAGACATTGGAAAAACAGCCGGATCTATCGGACCCGTTTAGCTTTGGGTGGACCAAACTGGTACAAGCAGATAATATCATAGAATAATTCCACCAGCCGCAGAAGCTTGTCGCGAAATGCTAAAATGTGGGTTCCTAAAAGGTTGTCATGGCAAGTGCAAATGCGTCAAAGCAAATTTACCTTGCACCGCACTTTGTAAATGTGGCGGATGTGAAAAAGAATTTAAAAAGAAAATAAATAAATGAAAAAGAAAAATATTGAAAGAGGGCTACTTAAATGCATTTAAATTTGTCTCTTTTAAGTATTAAAATCAAAATTTTGTACATTCTCGATATTTTAAATAATTCCATTGCTTTAAGAAAATATTATATCTATCCGTTAAGGCTGCATAAATTGCGTATGTTTTCGCTTTAGAGACGGCCCCTATGGAAATGCCTCTAGCCAGTCCCGGCGGGGCGCCTTTCGCTCTGCATCGAAGTTTGGGGAATTTCATAAATTTCAGAATTCAAATATATATGTCATTAAGGGGACTTTTGAAAGCTTGTCACAAATGTCACAGATGAGTTAGAGGTGGGCTCTAATCTCGAACTAATTAGGAATACCCTTATTTATCATTGTGCAAAGTTTCATGCTTTCTTCACAAAGTGCATGATTTCATATAAATTTGTCGTTTATCCTCTAGACTATATCGAGACAGGGACTTGCAAAACTTAAAATGGGAAGCCAAATTGCCAGGGAAATGAAAATGACAGGTAATTAATATTATATTAAACGATCACGGCTTTACTAGTCCCGCCATCATTTTGTATGTTTACCTTCTCGGCTTCTCGGCTCCTCGCAAGAGTACCCAAAAGCGCGCTAACTTGAAGCGCCTCTGTGAACGATAGGCCTTGCGTAGAGAACAAGCTTACGCCGAAACCGATTTTTTGCGCGAGATACGACTTCATACTTCGGAACCTACTTTCCGCTTCAGCTAGAGAACCTCGCGCTTGTGTAAACGAGCCTTTAGAATTGAATTTTTGAGAAAGTGCGCAGGCACCTCTTTTTGGAGCCACCGTATTTGAAGGTAAGCGAATTTCGTTATATTTTTATTCAATTAAACACTATCAAGATTGGTTTTGAATTTCTTAAGTGGCTATTCCCTTGACTTTATTACCTATCATTTATTTGACCTTCAATTTTTGATGCGATCTAGGCGATATACGAGGGGCTATCCACTTTAATTATGTTTTGCAAATTCTTTAGTAGTTATTCCCTAGTCTATATTCCGTAGTATTATTTATTTAACCTACTCTAAGCGATATAAGAGGGGCTATCCACTTTAAGGATGTCTTGGAAATTCTCTAGTAGCTATCCCATAGACTATACTTATGTTTTTAATTTCACCTTCCGAAAATTTTTGATACAATGCACGCGATATACGCGGGGCTCGGGCTACCCTCAAGATGTTTTGAAATTTCTTTAAGGGGAGAGTGAAATGGAAAATTAAGTGATTTTAGCGATTATTGTACTATTATAAGACCAATCTGCTTAGCGAAACATCCATGAAATAATTCTGAGTAGGAAAAATTATCGAATAATTAAAGAGGCTGTCAAGCCAATTTACTTTAATAATGTTTTTATTCGCGGGAAGGAAAGCCGAATCAGGTACATTATCGTACATAAATGAAATAATAACAGTAATCAGAATAACAATATCCCTTTTTTTACCCCCTGTGTGGAGATATTTTGAAATTTCATCAGTGCATATCTCCTAGCGCATATCCCATGGTCTTTCTTAAATTTTTTAACATAAACTATGCAATATACGAGCCGTTTAGGGAGGTGTTTTGAAATTTCTCTAGAGGATATCCCCTTCAGTATATTGCCACAGTCTTTTTTATGTAATATACCACTAACCAGCCATAATCCTTTTTTCGGGATCTATTTTGACATTTCTTTAGTGGTTATACCCTCGCGCATATTACATTGTCTAATTTCTTAAAGTAGGGATATATAATAGTATGAAAGGGCTATTAAATAGTATAATTGGGATATTAAAGGTAAAACCTTATCTGTACGAATTCAGTGTGTTTCGAATGAAAGTTCCAATTACTGGGGCAGTAACCAAGCATATAGTTGTCCAGTGAAAATGGGATAACTCCCGGAAATGGACGAAAATCCAGGAAAGTATGGCCAAAAACTTGGAGCGCCATGTTAAGGTATGCAGTTTTCCATTAAGAATAGTAGATTTTCATAAATTTTATCATTTTCTTGATTAATGTGATTTTTCTATTCCAAAAGAAAACCCACGGATCGGGTGTTCTTAGAGCACGACAGCCGAAGAGATCCGCCGAAGAATTGCTGGCACCAACAAAAAAGGTGGTGAAATGCAAGTTTCACTCATTTCAGCAAAACGTTTTTGAGGTCGCATTAATGGCTATGGTAACGAAGGATGGCGTACCCTTTTCCCTGGTGGATAAAAAGGGATTCCGTGATGTCATCGAAAGAGGAGGACCCCAGGTCACGGTACCCAATTCAGTGGATCTTCTTTCCAGGTTAAAAACTTTTGTTGGAAAGAAAACGCCAAGAATGGTACGTGATACAGAAAACAAAATTTATCTTAAATCGGATACTTTTTTATAATTAACATAAGTATTTATTGCAATTCTAGTAGAGTGTAGATGAAAAACACCTCGTCCTAATTCGTTGGGGCGAAATATTGGAGATAAATTTCATCGACGAAAACTGGCAGTATAACTCCTCAACACTAGGTTTTTACCTCTCCGAGTGACGTATGTCACGGAGAGGTTCTGTAACGATCGTGTGTGTCTGTCTGTCTGTCTGTCTATCTGTTGTTACACCCACGTGACCGCGTTCGCAGTTTCCAAATCGGAGCAAACGTGTTCGCCATTTCCGAACTGCTTTCACAGTCACGGAAATGGCTCCTCTACTTGAGTTCTCACACTACCATCTTCTGGTCTTTGTCCATCCCACACGGACACCCGTCTGTACATACTGGCTTCTAATCACCACCATCTTCTGGTCTTTGTCCATCCCACTTGGACACCAGTCTGTACATTCTGGCTTCTAACACCACCATCTACTGGTCTTCCGTCTATTCCACATAGACACCAATCTGTCTCATTGGCTTCTACTCCATTATCATCGTTTGGTTTTAGGATATACGCGGCGATCAGCTAGGGTTACGAGAAACGTCTAGCCTCCCTAAGGTGGGAACGCCACCAAAGGTTTTCGCAATTGCGCTTTTTCCTTACTATTAAAATGGAAACGAATCGTATATATACCCCAAAATTTGAAGAAAGCGGGCAAGAGGGGTATCCTTCACTTTAAACGTCAATATTAGCAAAGTTTGAGATGATAATAGGTATAACTTTATTTTAAACGATTTAACTATTATTAATGTTAATTATTGAAGATTAAAATAATTAAAAATAATTATATTTATTTAAATATTAAAGATAATCTTGTTTCTCAACTCAAAATTAATACGGAAAGAGTTAAAAAGCAGTCTATGTTTTTGTCTGTGTGTGTCCGTCCATTGTTACACTAGTGCGTCGCGTTAGCAGTTAGCCTTGTGTTGATGTGTTAAAAAATCATACAGAACCTTAATATTCCCTTTTTCCATAATATAAAGTGAATATGTGGAAGTATTTTTCGTAATTATGATGCATTTAGTACTATTGTAGCTTTAAAGCTCTGTTTCATTTTGATATTCCAAAGATTTTTTTTAATATTGTTATTTGAAATGGCTGTTTATATATTACTTAAGCTATACTACAGCTGTATATAGAATAATCCTTGGTTTAGTGATTTCATGAAGAAAACTAAGACCTAGACTCCGGCGGGTATATTAAGTATCATCCGCAATAGGCTTAGTGAAACAAAGAGTAAATAATTGAGGCCTGAGGTGAAGTAAACTTTGGGCTTTGATTTTCGTGTCTGAAATGAAGAGACATCAACGGTTCAGAGTGAGCCGAAAGTTAAATACACTATTAAATAATCAGGTTAAGATTTTATAATAGAAGAAATGATCATGGTGGCAATTAGAATAGTAAAAGGGCTAATGGTAAACGGGTAGTAGCTACAGACTTTTTATTCTCTTTATGGTGCGCATTGACTATTAGTGCGTCGAGCTACAATTTAGCTTTGATGTTATTTAACGTTAACATTCATGTTGGCAAACTAAGAATATTGTTGAGGTGAGACGAGACGATAGTGTTTACACTGCAAACCAGTTGTGAATGTAGCTATCAGAATATACGGTAAACTGTTGAAGCGTAGACTTCATTCCCTGTTCTTTTCTCCATTGACTGATTTCCATGTGTCCAAGATTTATCCTTATTGGATGTAAAATGTCGTCTGCTTTACTGTATTATTCGCTATGCTTGGAATACTGCTTCAATATTTCGTAAATTTTTACTTCAAAAAAGAGAAATAATTCCATATCTAGGTAAATAAGTTTGTAGTAGTAGACCTCTTGACTCGGAGAGGTAATATTTTGGTTTTCCCAACTTGTGTTCATCTCATGGCAACTACACCGGAAAATAATTGGCAGCGAATAAAGGGAGCCTTGCAAGAATATGGGGTAGAAACCTCCGGAGTATGTAGATTAAAATTATCACCATACATGGGATTGTACCCAGAAAATTAATTACCATAAATTATTCCTGTATCTCGGGTGTATTCAGTTCTACCTATGGAAGCGCCAAAGGCATTAGAACTAATAAACGAAGGAAAGTCCTGGGTTCTGCCGTTATCCCAAACAGAAAATGGTAATTTGAACCACGTGACAACGCTTGAAAGTTGAAACTAACTTTTTTAATTTCCTGTAGGTTTCACGGCACTGGATGTGATAGCGAAGGAAGCCAGCTGAAGTGCTTGGCCCATGTCATGGTCGAGGTTTTCCTACTGCAGGTGGAAAAGTCCCCGGAAGCGAAGAGGATTTTGGAAAAAGTGGAGAAATTGGTCTCTACCTTAAGAAATTCGCCGAATTTAGCCAAAAGGTATCCTTCGGTGAGTTGAGGAAAAGGTTTCACCTGATTCCTAGCGGTTATGGATGCTATGGAATCTCTAGTTAAGGTACTAAAAAATACGCAGATATTTAATTTTGGGAGGATCCGGGATAAAATTTTAACAGCAATTTCTATATGATCGTCAGTTCCATGCTTCGCAATGAATAAAGGCACTGTCAATTTCAAAAATGACTTTAATTTTCTCTTATTTATTATAGCACGAAGAAGGAAAAGAAGACGAAATACATTCGCCGCTAGACTTTATTGAAGATAACGGTAACAGTCACGTAGAAGTTATGCGGGAATTCCTTGGCCTGTATAAGCCAATAAAGGAAGCTACAGAAATCATTCAGTGTTTAGAGCCTGTGGCTGCAAAGACTCTGGGAACAGTTTTGAGCACGTTTGTTCAAATTAGAAAGGTTGAATGCGTCCACTTCCAAGATGTCCAAAAAAATCTCGAGAAAGATTTTGCAGCAACTTTCGCAACCGTTCTCAATGACGAGAGTTACATTTTGGCATCATTTTTGGACCCGAGGCAGAAGCGATAAGTGTTCATTGGTACAATTTTCATTCTTTGTTATGTTGCTCAAGGATATTTTGTACAATTTTCATTCTTTGTTATGTTATGCAAAATAATTTTGTATGTGTTTATCTTTTAGGTAACTACGTCCATCCCGAACGGAGCGACGAATTAACCGAATTTTGCGTCCCAAGAACTGAAAGATGACGAGCCTGTTGATGTTGTAGTTGACCCCGGAAACTTAATCTTTCTATCCCTAAATCCAGTTGGTTGCACAATCCAGCCTTAAACAACGGCATCGATAGCAACGTCTTAAGCGGAAGTCACAAACTATTTGAAGGAAGTGTTAACACCGAAAGTGGATAAAAAAGTAACATGGCTGCATTGGATGATTGGAGGGCCAAGGAAGCAATAATGCCAAAGTTGGCGAAGCTCGCCAAGAGGTACTTGGCGGTTTCTGTTTCCACGACCCTAATGAGCTCTGCTGTGGACGGAGCCCGAACTTTGACCAGATACCAGCACTCCGGTCATAACGCAGAAACTACGGCAACCTTACTGAAACTTATTGCGTTGAGTGCATCATAAAGGTTGGCTCGGTGCTTTTCCGTTTCCCCCATTGTAATACATGCACTTCTATGAAATGAGCGAATAGCTTATCTTTTATCTTCTTTCTTCTCTTTAGGAGTGCGTCCGTCGTCGAGCCATGCATTGGCGTAAAGAGGGGATTAGGGCTACTGGCGAAACCCCTCGGAGTGAAGCGCGTACCCGGTACACTTCCTCCAAACAAAAACGCGTCATACATCGAGTAAATTTAATCTTAAGAAGTACGCCGCCACGACGTTCTTAAGACAAACTACTCGATTAAATTTTTTTTTTCGGTTTTCGTGCCGTGCGGTCGCATTTAATTTTCTCTCCGATAAGCGTTATCTTATCAGTATCTTATCAGTATGTTATATCGTGAAACGGGGTTCGCTTAGAGGACTGCAAAGGCTTTGGGAAAACTCCAACTCCATAGAAAGCCAAGGGACTCCCTCATTTTTGGTCGGAGTTGGAGTTGGGTAAAATAAATAATTTGGCTTTGGGTGGCTTTGGGAATATTATCTCTGAAATGGAACGGAGTCGGAAGGGAGTGGAAATATTTCGAAAACTTATACGGGAGTCGGTCGGGACTGGATTTTTGTTGGATTCAGGTGGCTTTGGCTGGCGTTGGCATTTATAGTATCCAAATGGAGTTGGTGGCATTGAGAGCCAGCCTTATTTTATTCAACCGGAGTTGGGTGGCATTAGTGATATTAGTCAATTTTTCCTCTTTGAATTTCCCACGCGGTTGTTTTGTCGCAAGCGGGATGCATGAAGTTCAACCCCACACAGACGGGACATGACGGTCGCGGCTGGTACAGCCGTCCCTCCGCAATAAAAATCAAATTCAATGCTGTGCGAGAGAAAACGAAACTATTTGTTCTTTTTAAGTTAGAGAGTCATAAATTTTTCCGTCGCCTTTGATTAAACGTAAAAAGGAAAACTACAATTATAAACAATGTTCGAGTTTATAATAAAAATAACTGAAAAAATGCAGTGGGATAACGTTGGAAAACCTTCATAATATATAATTTCATAATATACCACAGGGCCGGCTGGAAATCGTTGGGGTAAATATAAATGAAAATTGGTTAGGTTAAATGCTTTTGTGTTTGGAGTAAGAAAGTTTGTTGAAGCTCTCATTGGCTTTGGCAGAGATGGGAACACTTGTCGGATATCTCATTAGTTTGGTCAAGGATTAGAAAACTTGTCGCATATCTCATTGGCTTTGGCAGGGATTATTAGAAAACTTGTCGGATTTCTCATTGGCTTTGGCAGGGATTGGAAAAATTGTCAAATTTCACATTGGCTTCGGCAGGGATTGGAAATATTATTGAATTTATCAATTGGCTTTGGCAGGGATTGGAATTCGTGTGAAACTTCACAATTGGCTTTGGTAGGGATTCAAAAATGAAATGAGCTTTAGGTTGGTGTTAGGGAGGAGTTGAAAATATAACAATGGCGTTAGGGTGGCAGTGGCGTTTGTGAAAATTTTACCATTGGATTTGGCAGGCTTTGGGAATGACTTTTTTCAGTTTGCAGCTCTCTAGACTTTCGCTGGAATTTATTTCATTGGATTATTTTCGCTACTGTTTTTGTCGTGTAGTGGTTCTTTTGAATTACAGTTATGCGATCGCGTCTCGTCTCTTTTTGCTGGTTGCTTTTTGCCGTCGAGTTTTTTATTTAGCTTATCTCTCAATGGACGGTATTTTATCAAAAGAAAGTCTCCGGCGGTTAAGCAGGGTTATGACTTTTGCGGTAAGCTTTTTTCCGTCTCCGTGCTGTTACTCTCTGGTGATGTTGAGTTGAATCCCGGGCCTTTGCCTAAAAGACAATGCAAAGCTTGCCAAAAACTGATTCGTAAGAATCAAAAACGTTTTCGCTGCTGTGTCTGTGTGTTTGAATTTCACGCGAAGTGTGTATACCCTAATGTCTTAAAGAAATCTTTTCATCTACAAGATTCATCTTTCGTGTGTCTCAGTTGCGGACTCCCACCTTTTAGCGACTCATTCTTTACGGAAAATAGTGTTTGTTGTAAGCCAAGAAAGGTTGCGGACCACACAGTGGGAAAAACGTTATCCCGGTCACTAGTTTCGTTTCATGTGGCGAACGTGCGTAGTTTAAAAAATAAATCTCTCGACTTTTCGGTTTTTGTGGAGCAGAATTTACCGGACGTTATCGGTCTTACGGAGACCTGGCTTAATCGTGACGTGTCTAGTACAGAGTTTTTTAATGACGATTATGTCGTTTTTAGAAATGACAGAGAATCTATAAGGGGTGGTGGTGTTCTTTTGGCAATTAATCAAAATCTCACGCCTGTAGAAACCGTAATCAATACTGAACTTTTTAAAACTGCCTTAGGCAAAAGTCTTGAGATTGTCTTTTATTCTGCTAAATGTGAATCTCGAACAATTCTTTTTGGGTGCGTTTATGTTCCGCCACCGGTCACTCAAGACTATATAATGAGCTTATGCTCTCTACTTAACGCTATAACTGATATTATCAACGGTCATGATATTTTTATTTTGTTTGGTGATTTTAATTTGGCATGTTTGGGTTTAACTAGACCTGTCCCGGACAGTCTTCCTGCTATGGATTTTTTCGAATGTATTTCTAATCTTGGACTTACTCAAATTGTATTCGATGTAACTCGAAACGGCAAAATCCTCGACTTGGTTTACATTAATGAGCGCAGATTTATCAATGATATTCAGGTAGTTGATAATCTTCACGGTTGTGATCACCATGCGATTAGCGGTAGAATTTCCTGTGAGTACGTACGGGCTATGCGTGCTCCTATGCGTGTTTTGCAGTGGAAGCAAGCGGATGAAACTTCTTTAAATGGGCTAATTAACCATGCACCTTGGCATCTTGCCTTTGGTGGAAATATTTATGAAAGTTGGGATTTTTGGTCGGATTTATTTTGGTCTTGTGTGGAAGACGCAATTCCCTCAAAGATGGTTTATTCAAGAAGGTCTAAGCAGCCTTGGATTTCTGGAGACATTGTTCACCTCGCCAATCTCAAGCGAACTTTGTTCAAAATATACAGATCAAAACCAACTAGTGTCAATAGATACAAATATAGAAGAGTTTGTAACAGGATTAAAGCTAAAACTCGTTCGAATTACAAAGATTATGTTAATGGCTTGTCCTCTCAGCTCAAAACGGAACCTAAAACATTTTGGAAATTCGTTGCACAAAAAACTAAAATCCCAATTCCTAACTTTATGAATATTGATAATACGCCTATCACTGACGCGCAAACGATTGCGTCAATGTTCAATTCTTTTTTTCAGTCTTGTTTTACTAAGTCCAGTTCTTTTTTAACGGACAATGAGTTTAACAACACTGCTGATGCTGACTTTATCTTTACTCCCAGTTTGGTGGCTGCGGCTATTGCGCGCCTTAAGTCTAGCTCTTCAGCTGGTCCTGATGGCGTGTCCTCTAAATTAATTAAGCTGTGTGCTACGAGTATTGCAGAACCTTTGTCAGATTTTTTCAACTACTCTTATAGATTGGGTAAACTCCCTTTAGCCTGGAAAAGAGTTAATGTGGTCCCCCTTTTTAAAGGTAGCTCCCTCAGTAGGTCCGAGCTGGCCTCTTATAGGCCAATCTCTCTCTCATCGGTATTTTGTAAGGTAATGGAGGCAATAATAAGTGATCAAATTGGAAGTTATTGCTCTGAAAATGAGATCCTTCCGCAACGTCAATTTGGTTTCCGCAATGGGTTCAGTTGCTCAACGCAACTAGTTCAAGCCTTTCACTCTTGGGCCTCTATCTTAGACAAAAGAAACCCGCCCGACGTACATGTGGTCATTTTCGATTGGAAAAAAGCCTTTGATTCGGTACCTCATGATAGACTGGTGATGAAACTTAAAGTCTTGGGAATTAAGGGGAATACTTTACGTTGGGTAGCTGATTTTCTTAGGGAAAGGACACAGCGTGTAGTTTATCAGGGTAAATCCTCCTGTTTTCTTCCTGTTACCTCTGGAGTCCCTCAGGGTTCAATACTTGGTTCGCTACTATTTAACCTATATGCACATGACCTACCACATAATATATCCCCGCATAGCACTCTTTGGCAGTACGCGGACGATTCTTTTTTATCTCGTGCGGTTACTGGCCAACAGGATTCCCTTAATTTACAAAGGGACATTGATGCAATCGTTGATTGGGGCACGGTTAATCTTTTGAACTTGAATATTAAAAAATGCTCCTATATTATTTTCACTCGAAGGAGACAAATAATTAATTTTGACTATAGGATAAGTGACACTGTCTTGCCTCGTGTTTTTAATTGTAAATTACTAGGTATTATTTTTACGAGTGACCTTAAATGGGCGAATCATGTTTTTTACATAACTGCGAAAGCCCGTCGTATTTCGGGTATGATACGCAGAATTTTCGGCCGTTCCAAGGCTAGTTTGATTTCATTTAACGCTCTTGTTATACCTTTACTACAATACGGGGTCGAGGTATGGTCACCCTATTTGGTGAAAGATAAAAATTCAGTGGAGAGAGTATTGCGGCATTTTACTTGATTTTTTTTGGACAGCCTTGTATAAACTTGCCTGTTAATAGTTTAAATTACAGAATGGATTATTGTACGCGTCTTAAACATTTGAACATTTTACCTATGTATCTTTTACAACAAAAAGCCTGTCTCACATTTTTATTTAGAATCATTAATGGTTTTTATTATCTACCTTTATTAGACTATGTTAAAATCAATGAACGGAATGAAATTTTAACCTTTTATATCCCCAAATGTAGATGTGACGCGTTTTTATATTCATTTTTTAGTCGCACCATAAGACAATGGAATGTACTTCCTTCTAAAATAAGATGTCGTACGTCGGTGTATACTTTTAAAAATGACCTCAGTATGCACCTTAAAGCGCAGCCATATCAGGTCTAATGCATTTTTTTGTGTTAAATTAAATTATTATTCTTTTTTTTGTGTGTGCACTGGTAACTAGTGAAAAAATGGGACTTGTCCTTTACCTAGTTGCCATCAGTAAAATGTATTTTTTTTACTGAGAAATAAAAATTATTATTATTATTATTACCTCAAGGGTGGAAACGATAGCGTAGATTTTTTCTCTTTTTTCTTGGGTGCTCATCTCTGGATTACAACTTTACAATATTGGCGTCTTAAACTTAGGTTTAGAACATAACCTACTTAAAATTTGCTTCCTAATATGATAAACCGACTAAATTTAGTCTTAAGAAGGACACCGTCACATCCAGCTTAAGACCCAATAATTATTTTTTTTTCAGTCAATGAATGGTTCTGGATTCACCAACTGCGGGGATTTGTTTTTAAGACCTGGCGCATTTGATACATTAAATTTATAATAGTTTTAAGAAACGACGCTGCCACGTAAAAGCTTAAAACTAAATTATATTCCTGCGTATTGCTGTACATCCCTCTGGAAAGAACGTGCAGGCCGAAATTACTTACCAGTTTGCTGATTTGTGACGTCCACTTGGCCGCTTTTCTTCTATGTCTGAAACAATCTCTTCTGGCGTAACTTTTTAAAAGATGGTTAATCAAGACTAACACTATTTTACTTTTATTATTAATTAATCTAAGAAAAGTTGGGCTTTTCCGCCTTATAACTGTAAAGACACCGTAATCAATTGTTACGTTTAAAACATGACAAGCAAACCCTTAATATAAGCTTATTAAATTATGTCCAAACTAATGAACGTATTCATGTTAACACGAATGTATTCAAGATGTTGGATATAAACACTATTTTTCACTGTTCGCAAACTTGGGTTTAATAACTTTAATCTTAAATGGCATAATTTTTAATCGTTTAATGGCCTTAATATTTTTCTAAAAGTTTAAAAAATCCAACAGAAACAATTCCTATAAGATTACGTAATATTTTTCCTTGAATTTTAAGCTGAAAGGACATTTTTTATGTCTATGTCAAAAGAGACAGCCGGACGCTGGCGCTTAAAATTAACCTTCCATTGTTTAAACCGGTGCATTTCACTAGTAACTTGCCCCTCCGGTAGAAGAATCAACAAAGCCTCTCTTTTTACATTGGTCACAGCAGGGAGTTTTGAAGATAATTGCTGTGTCTCACCCGAGGAATTCAGCGTCGCCCATCGTTCAAAGCAATTATTATCAATAGCATTAATAGAGTTATCTTTTCGGTAACCGGAATTGAACTTCGATTGTGGCATAGCTTTTAGGAAGAAAACTTCAAAATATCCCCCATAATCCGAACGGGATAAACACCCGCTCACCTGAGCGCTATTTGAACCTTGGGTCGGTTCCCTTCCCCCTTAAGATACGGCTTTTAAAAATCCAACTTAGGCTGTGAAAAAAGAGAACGCGGTGGCATCAGTCCGACTGAGTCAGTCCTGTCGTGACGGGCCTTTATTATGTGTCTTGTTTATATTATATGCCAAAGCTTTAAATGGAAACCTTCAATAAAGGGAAAGTTAACATTCAAAAGATGTACCATATGCCCCTATCCACAGTGCAAATTTATTATTAACCATTTCACCATAAATGCTCAGCAACATTATCAGCGTATTTTTATTAGGGTTCATCTCTTGGAGATGCTTTTACATGAGTTCACAGGATATCATTTGCTGTGTTTATTTTTATTTAGTGTTATTTAACTTTAATTTTCACTTGTATTTAAAAAAAACCATTTACATGTAACTTTAGTAATTTTTCTCCATATGAATTGTAATATTTAAAGTAAAAACTTATAAATGTATATAGCGTCGACATTGTTTTCAAAGTTATGGACGAAATAAATCATAAAAAAATTTTATATTCAAACTTCATTTCCAAGAAATATAGTTTGTAGTTTTAAATTTAAAATTGAAACATTTGAATTAAGTTACTTAGTATAAAATTCCAAGATATCGGATGCATCCTTCGACAGACAAAATTCCAATTGGCGGGCATTTGTTTTCCACCGAATTTAAATTACCAATCACGATGCCCGACTACCCCTCATAGGCGTCCCCAGGGGTTTCTATCGGAGGGGAATGCTGGTAGTGGGGGTCCCCGGGAACTTTCGCAACACCAAGATGCAAATTTCCTTGATCATGTGTTTTTAATGGTCCACGCTATAAATTCAGCTTTACCTCATACGCAAGAATTATAAGCCATAATAGCCCCCGTATTGGCAAACAAAATACTGTCTTACATTCATCGAGGATGAATCCGAAATGTAATTCAAAATTGTTAAAGTACAGAAGAAACATTCACCAATTATAAATTGTAAAACAGTGAAACCCACGAGTTAATTAAAAATGATTGTACTATTAGCCTGCAAGTTCTCAAAATACAAAAAATCCATACTTGTAAAATCGCATGTTTTATTTTCCAAAAAAAAACTATATGCTAAAAAAATACTAAAAGGGGCGAAAAACACTCGACGTCATGCAACGATGTCCCAGATAGACTTAGGAGGGGAATACGTAGCGAAAGATTGGCTAAGGAATATATAAATAAAATGAAAATAATCGAACTGGACTTTCCCCGAAAACGAATATAGACTATAACCCAATCTAGTACCCTTATGGTCTTTTTGTGGGAAAAATAATGGGATTGAACGTGTTTTTAATCCTAGGCATGCATTCCAAGAACGATGAAAGAGGGGGGAGAGTGAGAATGTTTTTGAAGAGTGTAAGAATGACTCCTCCGCGAATGTTGTTAATCCCTCAACCTATATAGGCTGCATAGCCGCAGCCTCTCCTCAGGGAGAGAAAGGGAGATGCCGCGTGAATAGCGCGAGGTGTCTCTCTTTTGGGTGGGGGAAGTAAATTTCCCAGCCAACGGGGGTAGTATCGCCCGGGCCACCGCGAGCTCTACTGCGCAAAATCCAAATTTTTTATCTCATGTAGGAACTATTCGTGATGTCACTTCGCGCATGCTCAATGATCCACCGAATGACCCAGGGAGAGAGAGAGCGAACATAGTATTTCATACCCCCGTTTTCAACCCCTTCCCGCTAGATACGAGTTCTGTTAGCATTAGGCGGCTTCTCCCTTTCTTCCCTGCTCTCCTCAAGGTAGAATTCTTATTCTAGTTACGCGGAGGGGAAAGAAACGCTCGGGAGAATTCATTTGCAAGGGGGAAAAATGTTTTCTTCTTTCCCCCACTGTCTCTTTCGTAGTTTTGAGAATGAGAATGTAAAATCTCCCAACTATCATTCTCTTTCTACGAATATGAGCCCGGCTTGTTGAAACCAAGTTTTGCGATTTTCGAAAGGAAATTTAGCATACCCCTCAATTTCCCGGATTTTCCCACCACTGCAGTCACTTCATTTTGATTAGCAGTTATCTTCTTCATTTGGCTTCATTCTGAAGAAATTAAGGAATGACATAAAGTTATTAATTTTTTAGATACTTCCGTATGTCTGCTGCCCAATTTGACCATGTCTTATTCCCAGTCCGCGACAAAATAACGAAAAAAGATACCAATTTCAGAAATAGCGTCTCTCCCGATGAAAAATTAGCTCTCACTCTACGGTATTATTATTGAGATGTGTTTCTATAGTGGCATTTTCTAACATCAGGTTTTTGATTTAGATTTTTGGCAAGCGGTGACATGCAAGTTAGCTTGTATCATAGCTACCGCTTGGAAAAAACCAAGGTTTCAAACATAATAAAAAAAACATGCCATGCTATTTGGAAAACCATGGCTCCTGTTTACATTAAGCTGCCGTCTTTAGAAGAGGAATGGATCAAAGTGTCTCAAGGTTTTGAAAAACAATGGAGCTAACCAAATTGTATTGGAGCGATAGATGGCAAGCATGTGCAAATAGCTTAACCAAGAAACTCGGGCTCTATGTTTTATGATTACAAAGGAACGTTTAGTACCGTTTTGTTAGCTCTTTGCGATGCTCATTAAAGATTTTTAATGGTCAATGTGGGTAGTTATGGCTATCAAAGTGATAGTGGCATTTATGGAACATCAGAATTTGGTATTCGCATGCAAAACAACGATCTAAATATTCCTGAAGGAATAATTCTCCCAGGCTCGCAAACCGAATCTCCATACTACATTGTTGGAGATGAGGCCTTTCCTCTCTCTCGTGATATCATGAGGCCCTACCCTGGAAAGGGTGACTTGACCAAAAGAATCTACAATTTTCGTGTTAGTGGAGCTAGAATTGTAATTGAAAATACCTTTGGCATCATGGGCGTTCGTTGGAGAATATTCTCACGGACTCAAAATGGTAGTCTCGAAAATATTGATGGGCTTGTAAAAGCCGCAGTATGTCTATATAACTACCTTATGACGGATGAATTCGTAAAGCCCTCTACATCAAGAAAGTATGCGCCAGAAAGGTTTTCAGATTACGTAGATGAAAACAGAGTCTTGAGAAATGGAAACTGGCGAGAAAATGTAGCATCATGCGTGATAAAAGATCTTTCCGAGAGGAATCAACCGAATAGACATAGTCGTTTTGCTGGTGATTTGAGAGATACATTAGCCAAATATTTATGCATCGAAGGTGCCATTCCTGGGCAAGAAGAGAATGCAAACAAACAATATGGTCTATCATGACTAGTGTTTGTCACAGAATTTTAGAATCTAACTTTTATCTCGTGTTTCTTTTGGTAAATATTATTAAAAATTCTCGTATTTCTTTCTGTAAATATTAGATATACGTTAAATATCTTAATTTTATATATATATATAATTGTTTTGAAAATTTGTACTTCATTTGTAACGTCATTAACACATGCCAGCATTGCGACATAACCAAATTGACTCATTTCAGACTTTAGGAACTAAATTGTAGGTGATACGAAAGCATTAATAACGAACATAGATTACTCGGTCGATTCAACCTCATAAAACAGTTTCTCGATTTGAAACCTTAAATAAATCTCTTTTTTGTAAATATCCTCATATCTAAACAACAAGCTTTTAAAGTATAAGACATTAGATTCATCATTTTGACCCCATTTTCTCTCTATACTCCTTATAGCGGCATCTAAGTAGGAAATGATCTTATAATTAACATCGATAGCTTTCCTTCTTTTAGAGTTAGGTGGCTTAAGTTGGTCACTAATAATTTTGGCTTGACGAGCTTTGATATGAGCTGGAGCTGTTCCACTTTGACCTTAACAACCCATGACGGCAGCTGGAATATTTTCTTGTGTATGTTCTTGACTAGCTACGATATCATTTGGGGTTATATATATATATATGTTCGAGTCAATACTTTTACCCAAATTGTTGGACACTTCATTGTCATGTTCAGTAAGCGTTAAGTCAAGGTCCCTGTTAAAAATTCATAAGAACTTTTTAATTGAATGGCACGTTTTTATCCAAAATCAATGGGGCCATTGGGAAAAAGCATCATAGCTTCTCCTTTGATTTTGAGATTGCAAAACATAGGAATACTTACTCGACTGTTTCACTATTCGCCATTTGGTCAAATATCACACGTGCTTCGTTATCATCTCGCTGGCTCAGCTCAGCAGAAATATCACTATCATTATTTTGAATCACTTTCATTATCATAATATTGCTAAAGGTTCTAATGAATTTGTATGGCATAAATTATTAATTTTCACAACTGGACAACGAATATAGCATAATTTACCTTCTAGGTTCTACTGTTGCACCCAGAAACCCATCCAAGATTGTGTACAATTTCCACTTTGATATCGAAACATCATCGCTACCAGCTCCGCTGGATTGTTTTTGAAGATATTCCCTTCGTAGTTTCAGATATCTATCTCGCAGCCCTTTCCATTTAGTAGCTTCTTCATTCTCTAATAACATATGTAAATATGAAATATTATATCTACGCACATTATATGAAATAAATACTTACTTGAATAATTTTAACATTGTTGCAATTGAACTCATTCAATTGTCTTTCATATTTATATCTTTATAACTAGCATTTCTTTTATCCCAAAGGTAATGATATTTTCCAATTTCTTCAACCAAGATTTCCGAATCTAGTTTAGTCACTATCACAGTATTATTACAGTTCTCTAATCAATAAATTTGAATCAAATGATTGTTAAACCTCGGGTTGAACACTGAAAACTTCAAAATGGCGGCTCCTAGTAAACACGCGCTCGGTGTTAACCACGTGATTAGCGTACCCTCAATGATTGGTTCGTGCCAATTAAAAAAACGCGGCTTGGGAAAATTCGCAAAAAATAGGACCCGCGACGCAAAATCGCGAAATTCGATAAAAAAGAGGCAAGGTTTTTCCTTTTCCGCAAAATAATGCGAAAAACGAAGAAAATTCGTTCAGTGAAAACCGGGTATTACTAATATAATAATAAAATTCAATTAACTTGCAAAATATGAGCGAAGATCAGATCTGGCTTTTTGTGAGAAAATGGTGCCTTTCGACGCGTCAAGCTCAAGCGGTTGAATGGACCCTGTTCCTTTATTTTTGAGAAGGGGTTTAAACCGATTCACGGAATAACAGATTAATTATTCTTCCTCAGGCACTCGGGTTAACCATATAACGTCACTATGTTTAAATCGTATACACCTAGATACTGTTTTGAACATGTTTAAACCCTGGCGTTTCGGTTTACGCCCACTTTACTATATGCTTAGATTTTAATCGTGTTTTCAAAGGCTTTTCATTGCGCTCTTTTGTTTAGGTTTTATCTGTTTAGCTATTAAACTCTTTGATGCTAGTTGGTGTTTTCGCACGTCAAAATTACCTGTATAAATTTTTAACATGTTTAATATCAATGGACGTGCTTAAAACCTAAACGTTGTTTTTTCTATGTGGAGATTAAATAAAAATTTATGATTTGAAAGTGAAGTTTTAATTACCGAGATAAATACTAATGTAGAATGAAACCGTTCAGTTTTACAACTTTGAAAAACAGATTAGGAAAGTTCAGGCTTTCGTTTGAGATGAAACAAGATCTTCTTGTAAAGGTGTGTTCTAATGGAAATCGTGACTTACAGATTTTATTCTAAATTTAACGTTATATAAGCCAAAACTACTGGTGTGTATCAGAGAATAAAATTTAAGAGAGAAATTTTATATTGTTTTGTAAATAATGGTTGGAAACCTAGGATTAGCGGATAATTATAGATTACGACAGTGTAGAGAAAACTATTCTATAACTTAAGCTTCTTTAGACAAAACAAAGCGAAAAATGTAGGTTTAGTATTTCGATATTGAGTCAGATACTAGTCTTTTTCTCGGTATCGTCCCTTTTAACCGAATTCCCAATGGACCGAAATCCCATTCGACCGAATATCCCGCAATGATTATAGATTTCCAGCCCAATGGCTATATTCCCGAAGGACCGAAATCCCAATCGTCCGAATATGCCCCTAAAAATACATGAATATAACTTGAAACACTGCAGCCGTCAGCGTTTTGGTGGTGTAGTGGATACGATGTTGGACTGCGAAGCGATAGGTTGTTGGTTCGAATCTCCGAAAGGTATGTTAATAATATATAAAACGCTCACTTTCCTTCCTTTCAAGACAAGAGATATATAGAATTAATAAACAAATTGTGCATAAAATGAAGTACAGTCTTAATGGTAGTTCCATCAATGTCTTTAAGATTTAAATTAAAATTTTAATATTTTGGTTTCGGGTGGGTTAGGTTCGGTTCGGTTAGGTTAGGAGGTTAGGTAAGGTTCGGTTAGGTTAGGTTAGGTTAGGTTAGGTTAGGTTTGGTTTGGTTTGGTTTGGTTCAGTTTCGTTTGGTTCCAATAATTCGTTGACACCTTTTCCAAAATATGCTCCTTTTAATAAGCTACCACCTTTTCCAAAATATTCTCCCATTAAATAGATACCACCTTTTGCAAAACATTCTCCTATTAATTAGCTGCCACCTTTTCCAAAAGATTTTCCTATTAATTAGCTGCCACCTTTTCCAAAATATTCTCCTATTAATTAGCTACCACCTTTTCCAAAACATTCTCCTATTGAATAGCTACAACCTTTTCCAAAACATTCTCCTATTAATTAGCTGCAACCTTTTCCAAAACATTCTCCCACAATTTAGCTGCCACATTTTCTAAAATATTCTCCTTTTAATTAGCTACCACCTTTTCTAAAATATTCTCCTATTAATTAGCTGCCACCTTTTCCAAAATATTCTCCTATTAATTAGCTGCCACCTTTTCCAAAATATTCTTCAATTAATTATCTGACATCTTTTCCAAAATATTCCTATTATTGCTAATAAATTGTTCGTGGTAAGAGGCGGGCTTTTAATACTCATATAAATAATCTTTTTACCTACAAACAAGGTTGGGTTGGGTTAGGTTAGGTTAGGTTCGGTTACGTTTGGTTAGGTTAGGTTAGGTTGGGTTAGACTAGGGTAGGTGAGGTTCGCCGTAATTAAAACGTAGTTAAAATAAGTGCAGTAATACATTTTCAGCTCACATTTATTTTAACAATAATAAGTTGTGAAATTAAAAATATATTTAATGCAAAAGCACACAGTATGTCTTCTTCCAGTTCAATAGAATTTCGGTCCAATGGGACTATAATAAAATCGCACCTTTTGGCTACGGTCGGTCGAATGGGACACCACAAAAAAGCCGTTCTGTCGAATGGGAATTCGGTTCAATGGGACCAAAGCTTTTTCTCGACTCGGAGAGGAAACCTTTTGGTTTTTCCAACTTGTCTTATGTATATACTTGTAATGAAAGCCTTCCCTAACTGTGAGTCGATTTTCCGCGTTGAGGTGGCTTTCGAAATTACCTTCATATCAGGAACACCTTCAATAGACCAGTATGTTGATGGATTTAGATTTTTGGCAAGCCAAATTCTGTAATTTTTTACTGAAAGTTTTATTTATGATTGTGTTTATTTTCAACGATTTACTGAAAGAGAAAAATGTATGCAAAGCAAACGGGGCTAGGCTAGCAATAACACCTTATAGTGTAGTTGTCGCTGTATGCCGGGAGTTGGGCAGGTATTTCTCCAGTTCATGTGGCACTCTTCGTAACTTAAAAGGGTTTACGAGACGCTGGAAAGCCTTAGATCGTTGTTGGGTGCTGTACAACCTAAGCACATTGAAAACAACAATGAGTTTTGCCCTTGTAGTTATATGTATCACTCACTCACAAACCTTTACTCTCGTTCCGCGTGATTAAAATTTTTCATGGAAGGGTGAAAAGGAACAATAGGGACATCAGTTACATCACTTTACCTTCCTGTAGCGCTAAAAACATACCAGAATAGGGTGGGGGTTCTATGTTTCTCTTATTCTGTAAAGTAAAAAACATAGACTAAAATTACCAATTTTGATCGCCATGTGGCATTAAAGTAAAGGATTTTTGAAATGATTGCCACATTAAAGTAAAGAATTTTTGAAATGATTGCCACATTAAAGTAAATGATTTTTGAAAATAACAAAATCATGATTTCAGATGATAGTTTTTAAAATATCTAAATCTTTTCTCAGTTCATCCAGAAACGAAGCTAAGAAAACGCAAAAGAATTGCAGCTTAGATACTGGACCCACCCACAAATGTTGTCTAAGAAATGAAAAACGAAAGTCTGACTTAGGTCTAATGAGGAAGGAATTTTTAAAAGTTTCATGGTGGACCTTGTTACCGTTGACGGTCTTCCCCTTGTCATATCCAGGAGGATGATGCCATTCTATGCACCACAGGTTCAGTCAAGAAGGACCATTACAAGAGACTTGGAAGGGTATGTAGCGAAGATAAAAGAGAAAATCCAAAGTGTTTTTTATACTTTTCCGGCGAAGTACTGGGGAATAGAGTTCCGTTTTATTTCCGAAATATAACTATTGGTTTTAAGAGGTTTGGAGGGAAAACATACTTGTGCCAACATATTATCCAGCTTAAAGCAGATTTTGAGAGAAGCCGACCTTGAAATTGGCTAAGTGAGTAAAACATTTTGAACTATAAAACATTTTTATGAAATATAGCACTTATAAAATAAATTACAAATCAATTTATTGGTTATGACAGTTTGCGCTGATAATGAGTCAAATATGATCAATATATTTAGCATGACTGACTTATTCGATGATGAATGGCTTTCAAACATGCGCCATTTACGCTTTGGAGAGTGAAGTCAACGAGGGTCAAGAATTGGAAGAAGCTGCCCGAAATTAGAACGACTCCGATTGACAGAAATACGTATCGTTGTAAAAGTATAAATTATTTTTTTAGAAATAAAAATTGACTATTTTCACAGATTGGAGTGGTTTGACCACCCTATTTGGTGACGAAATTGTCGAAGAGAGAGAGCCAAGAGATTCTCAAGCTAAAGAAAAGGAAGTTGATGTTGATCAAATCGATGATGGATCAAAAAAAATTAGTGAAGCAGAATCATCGTGTAGCTCTGAGATGGTGGATGATTTGTGCCTGTCACCGTCGGTCCCTTCTACTTTTTGGGAAGATATCCCTTTGGATCCTAGTTGGAAGAAAAAGGGTTGTGTAAGCCATACGCTCCATTTTGTAGTGAATGCCGGTATAAAAAGCGATGAAGTCGCCCTAGCTCTTACGGAAAAGCTCAATGAAATTTTAGTTTTTTTCCTAAAGTCGTCTACATGGACGATGGAATTAAAAAGAAATTCGAATGGGAAAGACAATTCCCATTGGTGGTGTTCGTTGTAACGCTTTTTTCTTTGCAACAGAGCGAATTTGCGAGGTATGATTTTATAGCGCTGCTGTTAACTGGGCAACATTTGTCATCACGACCTTAAAAGTACTGGCCTGTGCTGTTCGGGTGAATGGGGGTCAAACTGTTGGTTAGCATATTAATACCCACCCGCCATTCCTTAAGGCCAAAGAGCTGTTTGTTTTACCCCGAAACTAACGGCGGAATTCACTTCAACAGCTCCGGTTAGACCCTTTAATACTCGGCTCGTAGACTAGAATGCTTCTCGACTGTACATTGCTAGTGTTCAGACGTGGCTACAGCCAGAGCACCATCAATTCGCAACATAGCAAAGTGACTTAAAACCAAAGGAGTGTGTAAACACTTATTATCTGTATGAGGCTATGAGCCACCATTAAACGTTTTCTTAACCTGGCGCTAGTTTCGCTTTGGTTTGCTTGTTACACAATTTTCTGAAATTCTTTGTTTATAATCCCTCTATGGCCATAATGCTAATGATTAATAATACTTAGGCTGAAATGATCGACGCCGTTAACAAAACACTTCGCAAAGCGAAAATAGAAAAGGTTTTGGGTGAAAGTTTCCCAACATTAGAACACGGCATGATAGAAGAGGCCAAAGTAATAATCGGACTCCTGAAACCGCTAAAAGATGCGACAGATCGGCTAGAAGCCGAGGCAATCCTTTCGCCAGAAATCATTGGCGAATTAATGGAAACGTTTGATTCTATTTATCAATTTGACTCCGAAAATGTTGGAGTTATGAAAGCCGAATTGTTAACCCAAATGGAGGATAGATTTTCACCTACATTAAATGATCCAGACTTCAACAATACTTTATCCAAGACAAAAGTCGTAAATTTTTGGAGGTAAATATATATAATTAATCATCTACCTGCAAATTACAAGTATACATAGTTATAAATAAAGGAATTGGTAGACTTTCGGGAAAATAGGACATTCAGGATTTCGAAATTTCTTATACCTCAAATTTAATGTGTAACTAAGCACTTAAATAAAAATACCAAATAAATTATTTTTTAGAATACTACAGTGCCCCTGCATTGGCTAATTTGTACGGCCGGTTCAAAGCTCCCACAAAAGAAGACGCCAAAGACGTTTTGAAGGAGGTTTTCGATTTGTCAGTTAAGACGACCATTCCTGTTGATAAACCGGCAAAAAAAAAAGAGGAAACAGTCAGGACCACTAAGGTTCCTGAATAAAATGCAGGACGCGAGGGAACAGGTGCCACAACAAGAACTGGAAACCTATCTGGATGAAAAACTGTTGAAGCATCCAAGCCCACACGGTCCTGAAATCCCAGACAGATGGGAAATTTTGGAATTTTGGAAAAGTAACATCAAAAAACACCCAACGCTGGCAGCGATGGCAAGAAAGTGTTTGGCTATACCAGTGGCATCAGCTGACACGGAGAGAATGTTCTCAAGGGCTGGTAATTGCCAGATGGCTAGAAGAGCCAACCTGTCCTTGGAACACATCGAACAGCTGATGATTCACAGAGAATTCAGGCTAGGACAGATAACGCCCATCACATCGTGCAGTGATACAACCTGAGATGACAGAAAGAGTGTCTCTTTTTTTTCTTTTTTTATTCTTTTAACAGAAGAATATATTTTTTCTTTCCTAATTCATTTGATTTAATTTAAAATAGTTATGTATATGTATATATTTTGTGATTTGTAATTCTATGTATGTACATACTTATTGACTGAAAGTTTTAAATGATTTGAACCAAGTGTTTTTTATTTTTGTAATTTTTAAATTTTTCACGTTTCACATAAATTTTTCACGTTTCACATAAATTTAACTGTAAATTAATTTTTTACGTTTTGAACAAACTTTTAGTCTCATTTTTAAGTACTTTAATAATTAAATATAATATTTTATGTTACTGAAAGATTATTCTATTGTGTAATTCCTTCCCCATATGGCAACGTCATAACCCTCTATCACCTTAATTAGCGATATTCCCCTTCTGAGGTAATAGTATTCTCCCTTACGAAACTTCCCCAAACGTTGGGGATACACAGTTCACTCCTCTTTTCCGAAATTACTTTATAGTCTCTGTGACTGCTGGTATCTTGGGTTACGAAACCTTTAATATTAGAAAAGAATACACTGTTTGCTCTTAACGAAACGAGATCTCCAAGAAGTCTCGTAGTAAACTTAACTCAGAATGCATTTGATTAGGCGCTGCACCTGCGCGCGGGGGCATCAACAGCGCCCCCCCTCCTGCCATTCATCCCTGTGCCCAAAATGGTACCTGCGGAACCGCCGTCAGCGGCGAGCCCAGCCAGGAGGTGTGGTCGGTGACAGGGCTCGGACTAAGGCAGCAGAAGGCTCGAGCACAGCAAACTGGACCATAGGACTAATGGAGTTTCGCCCTGCCTTCCACCCAGTAAAACAAAGCATAATCGTGTTTATGACAGATTGCAGTATCAGATTGCAGAATTTTGCTTGCCAAAAATCTAAATCCATCAACATACTGGTGTATTGAAGATGTTCCTGATATCTATGTAATTTCGAAAGTAAGCCAACGCTGCAAATCGATTCCCAGTCAGAGAAAGCTTTCTTTAAAAGTATATACATGAGAAACTTTGTGGGTCAGGGACAATTTAAATTCATACGGAACTATAAAACAATGCGAAATTCTTAATTTTCGAGACGAGTATAAAAATGATTCAACACTTCAACAAACTGTTAAAGGATACGTTTCACAACTCCTCTTAGAACCCTAGTTTATATTGAACTTCAAAACTGTCCTCGTACCACGAACTATCAAGGCGGTCACATTCATCAGTCCCCATTACGATTGCAACATCCATGGAATAGGGTGCGCTGCCTTTACGCGTACATTACACCAAAGGCGCATAGATAACCACAAAGTGAGGAAAATTAACCCTTTAATGCCTTTTGCAACGCTATTAGTGTAAAATTAGAAGCAAAACGGCGACACAAAGAGGTGTTTGGTGAGCCTCATTTTCAACTACCAATCGAATCAGAGATAGATTAGCTCATCGTATATGTCACGCAGGGATGTTAGGTAATACTATTGAAAAAGTGGCTGCTCAACTTGGCTTAATGGTTGTTTTTCTTCAGCGCTCTTTCGGTTAAATCTTTGTGGAATTCTCCAGTTTCTTTAAGTTGAATTTTTACATTGTTTCCAAGACTTCGTTATTGTTTATATTGAAAAGCCACGAAAGAAAACAGTAGAAGCCGAAAAACAAACTACCCAATATAATTACTACGCTAATGTGGGCCACAATGTTGATTTACAAACAACAATGAATTTGGAATTATCCAAATCTTCATTCTGTGGAAGAAGATTCTGAAGCTTATTTATCTAATTCTGATGAGGATAGGCCAAGTTAGTCCATACTAAAGCCTCCTCAAAACAAAGCTACAATTAGAACTAATCGGGCGATGGCACAATTAACTGTAAGATATTTCACCGCCGCCAAAAATCTCAGATCTAATCGCATTGAAAATGACTGTAGCCACGATAAAGCTATGCTGTATAATGTGATAACCTCCTCAACTCTGAAGTTTTGTAGAATTTTAACAAAGTATCCAGAAAAGCTGAAGAAAGAAGAAAATTTAAATAGTACCGAAGAGGTAAACTACGCTATACTTAACATCAAAGATGAAACGGACTCGGCTTTATATAAGCTTTGGGGGTGGATGTTTAGTGGAGATTCTATCAAGGACATCAAAATCTAGAATTAATGTAAAATTTGCCATGAAAAAACAATGAATGAATGAATGGTTTATTGACCCTTTTAACAGATAGCAGATCATAAGCTTCATAAGGTTGCACTGCTTATTAAAATGAACTTTGTAGAAAAAGGAAGGATTAACAGATAAGAGATAATGGGAAAATGATTTATCTCAAAGCTTTTTTCTTGGATTCTTACCCTTAATCAAAATGTTCGTGAACACGCTATTAAAACAGCGTTGATGAATCATGGATCAGAAATGATTAAGAAATGCGCGGCAGAATGTTTCGCTTTTGTTGAGAGTAAAGAACAAAAGGCTATATTTAATGCTGCCTTACCAGAAGGCTTTAATTGGGAAGAAATGGAGCTCAACAATTTTTACAAAGAGTGGTGTACGAAAATGATACATGTCAGAATCCAAGCGTTCATTTCAAGCAACCTTAAAATAGGGATAGGTGGTGAAACTCCACGAGATGAGCTATACGGTTTTAAGGGAAAAAGTGCCAAAGTCAGATAAAAATCAAAGAGTAGCGCAAGTAAAGAGGTTACTTGTTAAAACATTAAGGTCGAAAATTTGAAAGAGTCCTCCCACATACCAATTAAAGCGAGAAGGTGCAGAAAGACTGTTCCTAATTCATTCAGCTCTAATTCACCAAAAGCAAGTTCAAGCAAGAAGAAGACAAAAGATTCAAAATTTAACTTTAAAAGGTCCAGTTCAACAAGTGGGTCAGACAAGGCTTTAGTCAGTCAGTCATCTCAGTCACTAGCAATTGCTAGTCAAACCACTAGTCAAGAAAGTTTTCAAGAGCCCCCAAAAACAAGCTAAAGTGAAAAATGGTGAAATAATTGTTCCTAACCGTATTTCACCAAAACCAACCACAACCATTATTCCAACTTCGATGATTCTCAAAAAAGACAGAACTGTGATAGATTAAAGAGAAAGAACTTAATTACTAGCGTCAACAGCTGTGATAAAAAGGAGAGATCCGTTCTTCGTAGGAATAAAATAAAAAAAAACGTGATAGTGATTTTGTTATGAATAAAAAAACTAGCCAAGTTTTATTTCTGGGTTTTGTTTTAAAAGGGTAAAATTAAAAAGGGCCCATTTTTATCAGTTCAAGGTCTGATTCACGGATTGCAAGTGTTGATCTCTGTAATGGTTATTGCCTCGGTGATGTCCTTCAACATTTGTTATTGTCTTAACAGCTTTTAATGCAGTGTTGAAATTAGTTCCCGTTAGTTTACTAGATGCTGCATATTTGATCTGCAAGAACAAACTTCCTATAGCGCTACCATTTATTCTAATGAGAGATAAAAAGCATCCTGGATAAAGATCGAAAAATCTTCAGCTAGGCCTTTTAACCCATAAATCATTACTCTTAATAAATCCCAGGTTTGCCCTGATAAAAATATCCCTTGTTGGGGCTGTTAATGTTTACATAGGGATTTACTTCCAGCACTTCTTCAGCCATTCTTGAAAATACGAAAAGCCTTCTTCTATCGCCAGAAGTCCCTTTGACGTAATGATAGTAATTCGCGGTGCTCCAAGAAAACCATTTTAGAATATTTTGTTGCAAGCTCTAAGCTATTTATAAGTTTAATGCGCTTTTGCGTTCCAATTCCGAGCCGTTTTTACTATGAGCAAATCCATTCCATACAGCTCGCTATGACGTCCTCTTGTTGAAGCACTTTTGAAGGTGCAACACTTAGTCTCGTCCAAGAGTCCCTCTCGATATAGCTTTTCAATAAGAAACGGGCTGATCTGAGCTGTTCATTCTTAGCTCGCTCTTCGTCAATTTTCTAGACATCCTCTACTTGTTTCCAACTTAAAGGGATTTCATTTCAAAATGTTAATGTCCATCTTCCCTTGGCACGTAAAGTTGGCCAATTAATATCTTTAATTCATGAGACGGGCATATAATCCAGTGCAATCTCATCCCTGCTTTTGAAAATGGGTTTACGAATAGAGGCTGAACACTGAAGTCGTAACTACCGTCATTTTCAATTATGAACCCAAAAGTCCCATTATCACCCATTGTAAGCTTTCTTTAGCAACATCACAAACCAGCCCTAATGACTTAAAATTATACATTTCAAAAACATCTAAAGTTTGATATAGAGCGGAAACAAGTGAATTTTGTTGGAAGGGGTATGGGGAAGTGAAATATGGCAAAAATTAAATCGAATTCTGAAGTTAAATCTCTCCACATAAACTGGTAAACGTATTGGGAGCTTTGGCCGTATTATATTTGTAGAGGTATGTTAATTATTTCCGGATAATCCTCTTCATCCATTGCCAGCCCCATAAATTCATAAGTTTTGCTGTTCCATATTACTTTAACAATGACTTTAACCTCGTCAAATATGGTGACGCCTACACCAATTGGAATTGGATCACCCAGCCTTCTTTTTCAAGTCAAATCTTTTGATATTTGATCTGTTTCAGCTAAATACTCTTCGTTAACTGCAGGCTTATGGTTTAATTTTCGGGGTTTTTTAAGGTAAATTAATAACTTTGAATCTTCTTAGTGCGTCGTAAGTAGCTCAACATCTGGAAGCAACAGCTAAATACATTCTTAAAGTGATAGAGTTCAGAGTATATACACGCGGGCTGGTTAAAATCTGATCTTGTTGGGAGAAAAAAGCTTTCTGGTCTGCCAAGTGCTTCTTCTTCGAGTCACGTTCCCAAGGTTGTCTTAAAATTTCTTTTGTGCAGCCTTCGGTTGCCTAAATGGTTTTTTCTTGTACATCACTGTATTTTTCACTATTAAGTTCGACTACTTGCGTCAATTCTTCAGACTGGTTTCTGTTCAGTTTAAAATCTCTGAGTTTCACTATCTTCCTCCTTAAAACTGATCTGGCTTGCTGTATTTGAGACATTCGTATTGTCTTACTCTTGAGAGTAATATTCTAAATTGGGAAGTTACTTGACAGTTTATGCCTTTTAAAGGTCCTGTTGGGTGACACTTTATAACTTTCCCTTTTTTTCCCTGGCTACACAATGAGAAATATTCCCTTTTTACCCTTTCTACACAATGAGAAATAGAAGTGCATGGATGACCTTTTTTGCTTACTGCTTCGATTAGCACCAACTATCGGGTCTATTTCTGTTGAGGAGTAAAGCTTACTTTATACTTCACATTTGTCTGACTGAAAGCGTTCAAAAGGATATTTTATGTGTATCAGACCTTTCGGTAAAATCAGACTGGCATTATTAAGCTTGTCGGGATTCACCCCAGGGCAAAATACATGACCTGCGCGATCTGAGATAATATTTAGCTTTGACATTAAAATTTCGCTGTCTATCAGACCATCAGGGTTTAGAATAGTAAAGGTTTTTGGGTTCTTGACTAAAACAACAAAGCTGCAATTGCCATTCACTCGCACAACCAAATTAATCGGCTGTTCACAAAACCCATGATCTTGATTTAAAGTCCCCAGAACACATTTTCTTGATATAGACAACAAAGAGGATCCAGAATATTCTTCTTTAATCTACAATGCAAAATTTCAAATAACGACTTTCGTGCGGTTCAATATCGTATTCCTGGAATTATTAAATGAACTCTTACCTCGTAAAGTAGTTCGTCAAATTCTTTTTCCAGCGTTCTGATGATACTATCAAATACCTCAGTTTAAAAAGGTTTCCATCTGGGTACTAGCATACTTTAAATCGGGTTTCATTACCTTACTAATATTTTTCTTATGCTTAGAAACAGCAATAGGTTCGAAATGGCATTGGGATAATAAACTATGTTTCTTCAATAACTTAACAGGATATTTTCCAGATTCTTTCTTTTAAACAACAATTTATTTGATATTACATGTCGTCGCTTTGGTAGGATTTTACTTTACCTACCTAACCCAACCAACACTTGATTCTGATTAATTAGGCCACGGGGAGTTCGAAAAAAATAGTGAAAAAATTCTAAACCCGCCGCAAGTTGGTGAAAAAAATTTTTGAAAATTTTAAAATTGCATGTACGGGGGGGGGTAAATATAATAACAAGGACTCGCGACCGAAATCAAGGAGCACATACTAATGAAATATAGCTATGAAATTTTAAACACCCACTGAAACATTTACAATTCTCATACCAGGGTAGAAAAATATTTGAAGCGAGCTCCAATTTTAAAAATAAACAACGATATTTTGCTAAATTATTATTTCGGAAGTAAATAAAGATAAACTATAATATTTTGGAAAAGGCGTAACATTATTTGGGAAGTAAATGAAGATAAACAATGATATTTTGGAAAAGGCGTAACATTATTTGGGAAGTAAATGAAGATAAACAATAATATTTTGGAAAAGACGTAACATTATTTGGGAAGTAAATGATGATAAACAATAATATTTTGGAAAAGTCATAATATTATTTGGGAAGTTAATGAAGATAAACAATAATATTTTGGAAAAGGCGTAACATTATTTGGGAAGTAAATGAAGATAAACAATGATATTTTGGAAAAGGCGTAACATTATTTGGGAAGTAAATGAAGATAAACAATGATATTTTGGAAAAGGCGTAACATTATTTGGGAAGTAAATGAAGATAAACAATAATATTTTGGAAAAGGCGTAACATTATTTGGGAAGTAAATGAAGATAAACCACAATATTTTGGAAAAGGCGTAACATTATTTGGGAAGTAAATGAAGATAAACAATGATATTTTGGAAAAGGCGTAACATTATTTGGGAAGTAAATGAAGATAAACAATAATATTTTGGAAAAGGCGTAACATTATTTGGGAATTAAATGAAGATAAACAATAATATTTTGTAAAAGGCGTAACATTATTTGGGAAGTAAATGAAGATAAAGCACAATATTAAGTAAATGAAGATAATTAGCAATATTTTTGAAAAGGCGGCCAATTATTGGGAAGCAAATGATGGCGAACAACAATATTTTAAAAAGGCTTCAATATGTTGGAAGGAAGTGTATATTAAAAAATTATACACTATTAACTGCAAAACTGTTTATACCGATGGCTATGCAGTAAAGTGTGGCACTTAGCGTTACCCGAGAAACACCACTTGGAGGTGGCCACACGTCGTTTCTCATGAGGAGCCGCTACAATCCAACCGGGAGTTTTGATAAGGCAGGCCCCCTTGCCTACTGCCGCTATAACCCAACCGGGGAGTTTTGATAAGGCAGGCCCCCTTGCCTACTGCCGCTATAACCCAACCGGGGAGTTTTGATAAGGCAGGCCCCCTTGCCTACTGCCGCTATAACCCAACCGGCGAGTTTTGATAAGGCAGGCCCCCTTGCCTACTGCCGCTATAACCCAACCGGGGAGTTTTGATAAGGCAGGCCCCCTTGCCTACTGCCGCTATAACCCAACCGGGGAGTTTTGATAAGGCAGGCCCCCTTGCCTACTGCCGCTATAACCCAACCGGGGAGTTTTGATAAGGCAGGCCCCCTTGCCTACTGCCAAAAACTAAGAAAACGTTGCCTTATTCGTCAGTGAATTCGGCAGTGTTTTCTTCGTTTTGACCAGCAATTAAAAATGCTGGTTCTGCCTCGGGATCGAGAGTAGCCAGCTCTTCCTCCGAGACCCCGATTTCAATTAATTCAAGGCCTTTTTTGCCCGGTCCAGGGTAGCAAGACTTTACGTCTTCCAAGAACCGAGCAAAATTGGTTCCAGGAGGAAGCCAGTTTCCATCCTGGTCCTTGAAAAATAGGCATCGGTACCAATAAGAAGCCATATAGCTACTTAATGACCTGTCTGTTCTGTGGGACTTAATGGCATCCTTCACGTGTCTATTTCGGTTCTCGATGTTGTTTGTATGGGCGCGAGAATCTTCCGAGTTGACAAACTCGTACTTATGAAGCACGGTAAGGTGCTCCCGAAAGCCCATTAACGTACAATTCATGTACATAGGGGCTCCGTCAGACACGATGATGGACCCAGGGGCTATATATTTTGCCATTTGCGTCCACAGAACAGCACGGGACTTATTTTTGACTTTCAAAAATAGACCATCTTTTGTATCCCGGCAATAAATTCCAAAGATACAAATGGTTTCTCCGGCTAACTCCGCCCCTCGGTTGTATTTGCGAGTATGAAGGTAGGTTTCGTCCACCTCCACAAACAGTCCTGGTCCTCCAATCTGGACTTTGTCGGCCCTATTAGAAATGATTATTTCCGTTACCTCACGACACATGGAAAAATAATCCACAACTGTTCGTGAGGAACATTCACTATGGGTTGTAGCGTCAGTGACGCTCATTTTACAAACCCAAAGGAAAACGAGGAAAAGATTGTCGGTAACCGACAAATTTTGATTATAGAACCATGTGTTTTTGGAGGGGACGAAAGCCTTCACACACTCGGAAACCAAATGATCGGGAACCTTTTTCCTCGATGCCCTTAAAGCCTTTCGCTTGTTGGCTCGAGATTGCCCAGTGGAACATCGGATTACGTATCCAAACCGACTTTGGTTGTTAAACACCCCCACAAGAAATCCATCGATAATTCCATCGTCGGATTTATTTCCGCAAATACAAGCGATCTTTCTTTCATTGAAAGAAGTAACGCTTGGAACCAAGTCCAATGAAATCACCAGAGTTTTAGCGTCCCTTTCAGATTTGGCCCTTAACTCTTCGTTCATACATGGAAAAAATCCACCCCAATTTTTTAACGAAACACTGTGGAAAAACTGTTCCGCAGTTTCAAAATTAGGGTTTTCAAAAGCTGGATTTTCCATTTTTGAAAATAGGCCAGCCACAAAACCAAATGCTTCCCACCAAAAATGTGTTTCTTCCCACCAGAAATGTCTCTTCCCACCAAAAATATCTCTTCCCAACAAAAATACCTCTTCCCAACAAAATAATGCCACAAAATTGAGTTTTATTAAACCTCTCGCTTAGCTCGCTCAAACGCGTCTGATGAGTAATAAAGAATTGTCTTAAAAGGTCACCTGTTACTTAAAAACGGTTCGCGCATGCGCGAACCGTTGCCATGGCAAAGAAGAAGGTTGCCACGTTACCATGACAACCATTGTGCCGGCGGTGGGTTTGGATGTTTTAAATCTAGAACAAAAATTCATTTTCTCCACGTGAAGTGAAATCCTAAGCTATCCAAACCAAAAACCTAACCGAACCTGCTTCTGCCCACAATAAAAGGTAGATCTAGATCTTTTTTTTTTTTTCAAACCATTTAGTGAAAAGGATTAACGGTTTGTAAAAATAAAAATTATTGAGATAAAGTTGATAATTATGACTTTCAAAAGTAATTGCGTTGCAGCGATGCGAAGGTTGCTAAATGGAAAGAATGTATCTGATTTTAGCAGCGTTCCTGAACATATTGTGTGTGCATTTTTTGACGAATGCACATATGTAAAAAGAATGCAAGTTGTAGCATTCTGCATATTGAATGGAATATCGGAATACAATTTTTGGCGAATCATTCGTTGGAAAGATTGTTCAAGGCAGGACGAACGTAAGGTTGCAGATCTTTTCATTTACATGAAAAAACCGGAAAATCAGGGTAGATTTTATTCATATGATATTCATTCAGGACTTATAAAATATTTGGATGGGGCTATTAGATATTTTGGTTCTCGAATTGAGTCATCTTAATTAATTTATTATTTACCGATTTTTACGAGATTTGGTGGAATTTCAGTAAATATATACGGCAGTAGGCAAGGGGACCTGCCTAAACAAAACTCCCCATGAGAAACGACGTGTGGCCACCTCCATGTGGTGTTTCTCGGGTAACGCTAAGTGCCACATTTTAAGCAAATTTTATATAATTTTCCAAATAAGTGACCGCCTTTCCAAAATATGTTGTTTATCATCCCAAATAATGTTACGCCTTTTCCAAAATATTGTGGTTTATCTTCATTTACTTCCCAAATAATGTTACGCCTTTTCCAAAATATTGTTGTTTATCTTCATTTATTTCCCAAATAATGTTACGCCTTTTCCAAAATATTGTTGTTTATCTTCATTTATTTCCCAAATAATGTTACGCCTTTTCCAAAATATTGTGATTTATCTTCATTTACTTCCCAAATTATGTTACGCCTTTTCCAAAATATTGTGGTTTATCTTCATTTATTTCCCAAATAATGTTACGCCTTTTCCAAAATATTGTTGTTTATCTTCATTTACTTCCCAAATAATGTTACGCCTTTTCCAAAATATTGTTGTTTATCTTCATTTATTTCCCAAATAATGTTACGCCTTTTCCAAAATATTGTTGTTTATCTTCATTTATTTCCCAAATAATGTTACGCCTTTTCCAAAATATTGTGGTTTATCTTCATTTACTTCCCAAATTATGTTACGCCTTTTCCAAAATATTGTGGTTTATTTTCATTTATTTCCCAAATAATGTTACGCCTTTTCAAAAATATTGTGGTTTATCTTCATTTACTTCCCAAATAATGTTACACCTTTTCCAAAATATTATAGTTTATCTTTATTTACTTCCGAAATAATCTACGCAATTTAGCAAAATATCGTTGTTTATTTTTAAAATTGGAGCTCGCTTCAAATATTTTTCTACCCTGGTATGAGAATTGTAAATGTTTCAGTGGGTGTTTAAAATTTCATAGCTATATTTCCACAGTATGTGCTCCTTGATTTCCGTCGCGAGTCATTATTATATTTACCCCCCGGGTAGTTTTTCAAGATCGAGGGCAGAATGTTTAGGCGCGTAGCGGTCTTAATGGCGGTAAGTACATGCAATTTTCAAATTTTCAAAAATTTTTTTGACCAACTTGCGGGGGGTTAAGAATTTTTTCACTATTTTTTCCGAACTCCCCGTGGCCTAATTAGTCAGAATCAAGTGTTGGTTGGGTTAGGTAGGTAAAGTAAAATCCTACCGTCGCTTTATCTTTAGTGGTAAATTTACTACTCAAATAAAAATTACACAGCGTAATCGCTTTTTTAGTTTTAAAAATTCATTAGCCCAATTTTTTACGACTGTGGAACAAACCTCACTAATGGAGGCGGCCATTTTCACTCACTAAATTATTTTTGAGTTATACCGTCTGAGGGCGCTCTTATAAAACCGCGAAATACAGAAACGTCACACACTCAGTGGCAAATTGAGGGGGGTGGGGAAGGGGTAATGGGCAATCGCCCTTAATGAAATAGCTATTAGTGTTTGATAACTTCGGTTCATTTAGTTCTGTCTTTACCTTTAACGTTTTCATCTGCTAAAACGTCCCTTTTTTCTGCAAAATTTGTCTAAAATCTCTCAACTTTTTTCTCTTCTTTTTGGTTCGTTTGAGAATTTATCCTACTTAGTATTTTTGAACTAATCAGTGGAAAATGATACTCAATAATCTTCTCCGCTGACGGTGCTATATTTTTCAGTCTTTTAAATTCAAAAACCAACTGCAATGTTTTGTAAATTATTAATTTTATTATTAATATAGGAGGTTGAAAGTTACTTGGTTTTTCTGGCCCAAGAGACGAAATTCTACAATAAATCTGCCACTTCGTTTTGAAATGTAGCTTGTTGTCTATATGTTAAGGTTGTCCGCATTTTTGCATCCAAAAGAGTTTCTTCTAATTGAGACTTTTTACTACCCCATTGATTGATACTAATATGGGTCTCTACGGTCTCCATGTCTTCACCCAATCCATATTTATCCTACATTTAGCACAGAAACGAGTAAATAAAAGCACCGTTGTCAATCACAAATAATTCGTAAGTGTATACATACGCGGTTGGAAGAACTATCTAATTTCTTCTCTTTCAATAATAACTGAATCACGTTTTGGCCGTTTGTTTTTATACTTTTCCTTCATGATTTTAACAACATCCAAATTTCTATTTGCATTTTTCGTTTCAAAACTTCATTTTCAATGAAACAATCCACGAATTTTTCATCATTAAAAATAATTTTCGTAACATTAAGTTTGTTGTTAGTAGCCAAACAAAAATATACAGCAAATATATTAAGCCCTATTCTTAACGCTTGTACAAAGGTTATCCCGAGGATCCTTAAAAATTAATTAGCAGGGGTTTAACTAATAGGAATGAGTGTCTTTTTTTTCTTTTATCGGTGCTTTTTTGCCAACCGCTCGAGTCGACGAGCCTCTCGTCGGGCAATAGCTTCTCTACTGCGTCCTCCGGGGCAATCGGAAACTACGTGGTGGCCAACCTTATGGCAACGCCAGCATTGAGTTGTGCTCCAAATAAGTGCATGTTATGCATGTCGGATCTTGGATGCATGTAGTACTCTTTATCCGAATTCGAAGGATCGATCCCATTCCTCCGAAACGTTCCCAATATATAGCATCTTCGTCAGAGGGAGGTACAACAGGATTCCAAGGCTGACGAGGAGCTGGAAGAAGAGGAAGGGGAAAGGGAGGAAGAGGAGTAGGAGTGAGCAGGTTTGGAGAGGAGAAAAAGGGTCGGGGTCGGTACGACGTCGGACTTCCTCCCTAAAACGTTTGTACACAGTGATAGGACGGTTTTCGGGTTCCGGACGGGTTTCGTGTTCAGAATCATTGTCGTCCATATCAAGGGAGCGTCTTTCTCCCGGTGAAACCATAATGGTTATCGGTATTTCTTCAGGGGGTGTTTTACAATGTTTTGTCCAGTGTGGGCCCCCACAATCAATACATTTTAGAGGGGAATCTTTTCCCCTTTTTGGAATGAAACAATTCTTATGGCGATGTGACGTCTGTCCACAATTGAGGCAATTGTTCGCATACTCAACGCAAATTTGCTGGGCTTCCTCCATTTTGGAAGGTGATCTTTTTTTCTTTTTTGTAATCGTGGCTCCTTCTGGGGCCTCAAAATAAACTGGTCGAGGCCTGCCTCCTTCGGCCATCTGAAATGATTAAGTAATTTCTCTTATTTGCTTGGGAGATGAACTCCCACGGGAAAACAGAGATTGGCTCTCGGGTAAAGGAAAAATGTTCCTTGTTTAGGTCTGTTATTTTATTGTTCTGGAGGTAAACTTGGACCTCGTAAGGGGACCTTAATCTTTTATTGTCTGGAGGGCGATATTAAATATCGACTTCATTGCCTCCTGTGTAACGAGCGTTTCAAGCTTGATACATGCATCTCTAGCGTTCCCTCTTAGATACATGTATTTCAAACCCTTTCACCCACCAAGCCCATTCTTTGTGTAAACACGTGCACGGGACCTGTTTTTAAATACCTTCCCTTCGTGGTACTTTTCCACGAAGAGGCCCCCCAAAAGATTGTATTTTGGATGTTAACAATAAAGAGACACTTTTTTGCTTGCTATTGAAGTGAACGGGTTGTTTATTTCTTACTCTTAAGAGCGGACCTCTTAAACCTAAACTAACCCAATAGTAAAATCTTCTAGAGATATTCAATTCTCTAAGTTTTAACTGTTTAATATCATCGCAGTTAATTTAATATAACGTAGTTAAATCAATGCTATCTGGGCCTACGTTATAATTGGCGCCCGATCGTGGTTTTGTTCGTATGTTTTCGAACCCCGCTCTCCGTATACTTCAGTCCCAAGCCCGGGAGGATCGTTTGCTTCGCCGTACGCTCGCTCGGGATACTTCCTTGCCGGTCCCTCATGTTCCGGCCGCCGCTTCGCTTCCCGCGAATTCTTCTTCTCCGCCGTTTCGCGTTCCGTGAATTCTTCTTCGCCGTGTGTTCCTTCGGTCTTTCGTGCTTCTTCCCCCATCATGGCCGACGATTATGAGGACGCGTCTTCCATGACCGCTTCCGAGGGTTTTCAGGAGGTTGTTGCCCTCCTTCGCGCGGACTTGGCCTCGCGGGATCGTCTCGAGCGCGAGGACCGTGATGAACGCGAACGGATTCGTCAGGAGGACCGCGCTGAACGTGACCGCCAACGCCAGGCCGATCGTGACGAACGCGAACGTCTACGCCTGGAAGAGAGGGAGGAACGCGCCCACCTTCGCAAAGCCGACGAAAGTCGGTGGAGCATCTTACTCTCCGCTCTTTCCCGCCGCGTGGGTCCTATCGACTCCTTTTCCGGCGTCCCGGAGGTCCCGCGGCCGGACGCGGTTCCTCCGCCTTCCGACGGGGGTACGAGTAGCAGCTCCATCGTTGGTCCCCCTTCCGGAAATTCGACACCATCGAACTTGGGCCTGCCACCGCCGAATCAGGCAACAGGTTCTTCGAGTCCACGGTTGCCTTCCGACAACACGCTGCTACTTTCAAAACCGGACTTACTTCCGCTCTTTAGTAATGACAATTCAATATCCGCCCGTGAATTCTGGATCGCGCACAGGGCTGTATAGACTCGGGATTTATTTCAGCACCCCATCTTCTTCAACAAATCAGCTTTCGTTTGCGTGGCCCAGCTTGTGACTGGTTCCAGTTGTGTCGTTCACAAATTAAAGACTGGCCAGATTTTTGTGCGCGTTTTAGACGAATGTTCGGTGGTGCCACGCGAGAAGACGATCTCCGCCGTCAACTGAAAATGCGCGAACAGCGCGAACGTGAACCCACACGAGAATTCGCGTTAGCCATCGCTGGCTTATGTCGTAAAATAGACCCTACAGTGGCTGATGCTAAGGTAGTCAAGAAAATTGTTGCGCCATTGAACCCTATTTTGAAGGAAAAAATGGTGCTTCCTAATGTTAATAATTTAACCATCGAGGACATTGTTGTGGAGGGTACTCGTGTTGAAACCCTGTCATCAGCACAAAAACAATATTTGCAAAGAATGGATAATTCTCCAAGGGTTTCGCCTTCAGTTATCGAACCACGTAAGATGCCATCGACTTCTGCCACACCAGCATACCAACCTTCTTCAGGCAGTGAGGTCGCTCCAGCCAAAAAATTACGGCTTAAATGCAAATATTGCCAACGTTTTGGTCACTTGATCGACGACTGTGAAAAGAGGAAGCAAAGACATCTTCAGCGTTCCTCCACTTCCAACACCCCTACTACAACATCATCGGGAAACGCCACCGGGAGCCGACAATAGAGGGCCAAGTCGTCCTTCCATGTTTCCAGCAAGACAGCCCTTCAACGTCATCAGTGGTAAGTGGTACTATTCCTTTATTACCTGGAGCGGACTCCTTTATCTCGATTAAACTCGGAACTTCGTGGAGTGGCACGGCGCTGCTAGATACCGGCGCTTTACGCGTGTCGTTAATTCTCTCCACCGTTTGGGAAGCCCTCGCCAGTGAGAACTATCCTAGTGAACCTTACCACGGATCCTTAAAACTCGCAGACTCTAGTATAACGGACACACAAACTGCATTACGTGTAAAAATTCCCGTGTATATAGATAATCATATTTTTGTACATAATTTTATAGTAATTCCCAAAATGAGTGCCTCGGTAATTCTAGGTTCAGATTTCTTACGCCAACATCGCTACACACTATCTCCTCACACCGGCTAATTCGGTATAGTTGCGCCAGGTGAAACTCAACCCTCTAGCTGGAAATCATTCGCGCCTCACCCACTCAGTGATATATCATTGCCACACGCGAATGCGTCCTCGGGTTCAGCCCCAGAACAATCGCGCGCCACCGCGACTGAACCTATTCAACGTCCTACGTCCGCTAATGCGTCACTTGTCTCAAACATTGCGGCCGTCCTGGCCGACTTTCCTGACGTGGTCACGGATGTCCCAGGTCGTACTCATCTCATAGAGCACAGTATTGATACGGGCAATGAGCTACCACACCGCTCATTCCCATATCGAGTCTCTCCAGTTCGCGCTCGTGTCATCGCCACAAAAATCCAAGAGATGCTGGACGCTGGTGTCATCGAACCTTCTAACTCAGACTGGAATTCGCCAATCATTCTCGTTCCCAAGAAAACGCCAAAACCGGTAGCTCTCCCAGATCATGCGTTACTGGTGTTCCTCAAGCTGCCCCAACGCCAGTTGACCCAAAGAATTTCCGATTATGCGTTGATATTCGAGGGGTTAATTGAAAAACGAGAAAGGATGCATTTCCGATGCAAACTGTTAACCAGATTCTCGACGCGCTCCAAGGAGCGAAGATTTTTACGACGCTAGACATGAAAAGCGGGTTTTGGCAGATCCCACTTGCCGAAGATTCCAAATGCAAAACGGCATTCGTTTGCTCAGAGGGCCTCTTCCAATTCAAGGTCATGCCCTTTGGCCTCACCAACGCGCCAGCAACTTTTGAGCGATGCATTAAGCTCGTACTAGGTACTACTCTCGGTCCCAGTCTCAAGAAGATTGCAAACAATTTCTTCGATGACTTAATAATATTTTCGAGTAACGCTGAAACTTACGCAAGCGACGTCCGCCAGGTCCTTGAGAGGTTGCTTGCCGCTGGACTTACTGTCAACCCGGAAAAAAGTAAATTCGCGCAAGAAGAGTTACACTTTCTCGGCCATATCGTGTCCAAAAACGGTGTTAGAATGGACCCTGAGAAGGTGCGAGCCGTGACTGAATATCCCGTACCGCGTATCGAGAAGGATCTAGCCCGATTTCTTGGACTGGCGGGTTGGTATCGTCGGTTCATTCATGGCTTCTCAGAAAGTTCTGAGCCGTTAAACTGCCTCCGGAGGAAGGGAGTACATTGGGTTTGGAGTGACGCATGTCAGACGTCATTTGAGAGCTTAAAAAATAAACTTGTCTCAGCACCCATGCTTGGTTACCCTAACTTTGAGTATCCCTTCACGATTCGCACAGACTCTAGTCAAGTTGGATTAGGAGCAGTGTTGGTTCAGCATATAGACAATAAGGAGATAGTTATCTCTTTCGCAAGCTGCACCCTTAGTCAACCTGAACGACAGTACAGTGCCACTGAACTCGAGCTCTTGGCAGTAATTTGGGCCTTAGAAAAATGGCGCGAATATATCGAAGGCCAGACATTCAATGTCGTGACGGACCTTGGCTCTTTTCGAAACCCTCGCTTACAGGCCGCCTGGCCAGATGGGTCCTCCGTCTTCAAGAATTTATGCCATTTTCAATAGAACATAGGGCCGGAAACTTAAACGCCGTGAATGACGCACTATCACGTGCCGCTGTCCCTCCAAGTGCGACTGATCAAACCCTATTGTGCACCTTAGTCGAACGTCTTGAGGGCGACTCCAACCAAGAATATTTCCAAGTCTGCTCGATGGAACTCGATTCCTTCGAAGAATGGTCAACAATCTCATGGGAACAAAAACTCGATCCCTCCCTTATACCAATATTTGAAGCACTTGCCAAAGGAAAGGAAACCGGTACCCAAACCGACGTCTCTAAGGTTTTTACGTTGCAAAACGAAGTCTTGTACCGCGTTTGCCCACCAACCGACCCCGAGGGTACAGAAATTTTGAAACTCGTGGTTCCTGAAGCCTTGAAAGCAAAGTTCTTGAAGCAATGTCCGTTCAGCTCTCGCAGCAAACAGTCGCATGTTTTTCGCTCCGTCTCGCTTATCAACATTGCTTATCAGCTACTAGTTTTTTATATATTTAAACATGGCAGAATTCTGTGCTAGCTGTGATAACGAAATAACGACGACTAAAGACATAATTCAATGTGTTGGTGAATGTATGAACTATTACCATGCTAAATGCACCAGTTTAAAAACCGAGGAAAATTTACAAAAGTTAGGAGCCAAGAAAACTGCTTGGAAATGTGACTCTTGTAAGCAACCGGATTCGACTAAACGAAAAAACTCAGCAACGAATCAGCCCGTAAGTGAAATACAATCTACTGATGTTCTAAGGGAAATAATGGCCAAGATTAATGAGATGTCCCATAAACTTGATACTTTGGACACTATTAACCTGAAAATTATTGATTTCGAAAGAGCCATGCAATTTAATTCTGATAAAATTGATGAATTCGGTCAAAATATGTCTGACTTAAAAAAATCAGTGGGTGAAGTTAAAGAAGAGTTTACCGGAATAGCATTAAAAAACAAGGAGTTAGACGACAAGGTCCAATTTTTAGAGGAAAAAGTTGCTAATCTGGAATTCACTCAAAACAAAAACTGTCTAGAGTTGTCAGGAATCCCAGAGACTAAAAATGAAGATACTGTAAAAATTGTTCAAATTGTGGGGAAAATCCTAAATTTAGAAATCCCTAATAATCTAATCGTTAAATGTTACCGTAAATATCAACCCGGCACTCCAAATACCAAAAAAATAGGCAACCCTATAGTAGTTAAATTCTATGACATTAAGTTGAGAGATCAGTTTTTTGAAAACTCTAGATCTAACAAACTGGATCTTTTTTGCAATAATATTCACCAGTCGCTAAAAAATGAAAGATTCTACGTAAATGAAATTTTGCCATCTTACACAAAAAAACTTTTGTATGAAACGAAGGCCTATGCTAAAAATAAGGGAATAAAATATGTATGGGTTAGTAATGGAAGCATTTTGACGCGCAAGGATGAAGGATCTAAAATAATGAAAGTTACTTCACTTCGGAATCTTCGTTCGACCTCATCGTAAAGACTTATTTATTTATATATTAAACCTTTTCCGATTGTGATGCCCTTCAATAATTTTGCTGACTTTTCCGACTGCATAGGTCTACCGCACAATGAAATGTTTCCAAATATCGAAAATGATTTTTTTCAATGTCATAAAAAAATTTGTTCTCATTTAAACGGCTTTAAAATATTTCATCTGAATATTAGAAGTATCGCTAAAAACTTTGACGAACTCTGTTTCCTTCTAAATGAACTGTCCGCAAATTTTGATATTATTATATTAACGGAATGTTGGCTAGAGGGTAAAAATCCGCAACACTTCCAAATTAGCAACTATCAGACAATTTCTACCACCAACCACTCAAACAGAAGTGACGGCGTAGTGGTCTTTGTGAAAAATACTATTAACTTTGAAGACTTTGATATAAGAATTGGTGGTTCTAGTTCCAAATATATAGATATAAAATTAAACGGTTTATTAATGTACCGTATTTTATGTATCTACCGTTCCCCTAATAATGATTTGCAAGAATTTTTATTTGACCTCAATAAAACGCTAGATAACTTTGCGAAAATAAATATTGACAACATAATCCTAATTGGTGATATTAATATAAATATCCTCCCAAATGAGCCTAGTATACTAAATTCGGATTATTTAGATATTCTACAACTTCATGGCTTTATCCCACTTATTAGAAATTTTACTAGAATATCAGATACATCAAAAAAATGTTTAGATCATTGCTTTATAAAGCAAAAACATTCTAGAGATATAATATCTGTAATCTTTCAAACGTTTATCACGGACCACTTCCCAATACTACTAAGTATCGATAGTGAAGTGACTATAACCAAAAAATATACTGATAATTTAAAAATACCTTCGAAAATAGACTACCAAAAACTAAAACTGCTGTTAGGATTTGAGACCTGGCTCTCAGTTTATAAGGAACATAACGTAACTATAGCACTAGAAAATTTCACTAATAATATAAAATTCTACGTTAATTTATCTAAAACAAATATCTTACCAAAACCTAATGATAGTAATAAAGTTAAAAAATTAAAGTTGATTAAACCCTGGATGAATCAAGCCATTGCCTTTTCTATAAAAGAAAAGAGATAAATTAAAACTTAGAAGTCTGAGTGAACCCCTCAACTTTGGGCTAAAGGTGAAATATACAAATTACCGCAATAAACTGTCCACCTTAATTAGAGTTGCAAAAAACAATTACTTTTCACAAAAAATAAATCAGCATAGTAATGACAGCCGTAAAATATGGCAAGTCATTAACGAATCTACCTCAAGAGTCAAATCTAAACTGCCTATTATGAATATTCTTCATCCGGAACTTAATATTGAAATTGATGCTATAAAAAATCCGCAAGAATGTGCTAGACTATTCAATGATTATTTCACTAACATTGGGGGGAATATGGCTCGTGAAATAAAATACAATATTAATCATTCAAGCTTAGTCCCACCACCAGAAACTAGCAGCCTAAACCAGCAGTCGAGCTCTATATATCTAAGACCAGTAGATGAAGACGAACTTACCACAGAAATTAATAAATTAAAAAATTCAACCGCTACTGGATATGATAATATCAGTGCGATGGTACTTAAATCGATTGCAAATTATATAGTTAAACCCCTAAAACACATAATAAATAATTCTATCTCTACTGGGATATATCCTGATGCCCTCAAAATAGCTATTATCTCACCTGTACCAAAATCTGGTAGTCGCTCAAAGTTAACTAATTACAGGCCTATATCAGTACTCAGCCAACTGTCAAAACTTTTTGAAGCTTGCCTTAAAAAACGTTTAGAGAATTACTTAACAATGAATAAAATTGTATCAGGAAATCAGTATGGATTCCAAAAAAATCTCAGCACCAATGATGCTATTTATCATTTCACAAAAACCATTACTAATGCACTTGATAATCGTAAAAAAGCCCTGGCAGTATTCCTCGATCTAGCAAAAGCGTTTGATACCATTTCCCATGAAATACTCTTAGTAAAACTTAGGCGATATGGTGTGAGGGGTATTGCCCTTGAGTTATTTAAAAGCTGCCTAAGTAATAGGAAACAGATAGTGCGCGTGGGTAATTCATATAGTGAAGCTCTATCAGTAAAATGTGGAGTACCACAAGGCACCATTTTGGGCCCCATTCTGTTCTTAGTCTATATAAATGATTTTTGTGAAGCTAAAATATCCAGCTCGTTAATATCATTTGCTGACGATACCGTCCTAATCTACATAGATGAGACATGGGAAAAGGTATACTCGGCAGCCTCGATAGGTCTCAAAAAGGCATTTAATGTATTGCAAATAAACTTGTTAAGTTTAAATATCCCGAAAACTAAATATGTAACCTTTTCTATGAGATCGCCTACTGACATACCAGAAATTGAATTGAAAATACATAAAATGAATTGCTCATCATCAAACTGTTCGTGTATCAAACTTGAACAAGTAAATTCTAATAAATACTTGGGCTTATATATAGACTGTCAACTGAAATGGGATACTCATATACAGCATGTTACTAAAATATTAAGATTCGTATCATTTAATTTAATAACCTTGAGTAAATTCTTAAACTTAAAACTATTAAGAATGGTATATTTCGCCTTGGTCCAATCGCAACTTCAATATGGTCTAATAGCATGGGGCAATACGCATTATGCGATTTTACGCCCATTAATTGTTCTTGTTAATAGGATATTGCGTATTTGTTTACATAAACAATATGACTATCCAACTAAACTCTTGTACGAAGAATTCAATGTTTTCTCGGTATCTAAATTATATGTGTATAATATCCTACTGGATGGATTTTACAAGCGATTTAAAACTGCTGCGATAAGTCATGGAAGGAAAACTAAGTTAGTTTTAAAAGGTAGCCTGGCTCTACCCAGGGTGTTTACCTCTCTGGGACAAAAACATGCTTCGTATATAGCAATAAGTTGTTTTAATAAGTTGCCTCAGAACATAAAGAGTCTAAAAAATTATAATCAATTTAAAACGGCTTTTAAATTTTACATAAAAAATAATGATATAGAACTAACCTATTAACATTGAACTGAATTTGTAATTTACATATTATTTAATGTGTAATTAATATATAACTAAATTTGTAATTTATATGTAACTAAATTTGTAATTAACTTTGTAATTAACTTTGTAACTAAAATTTGTAATTAATTTGTAACTAAATTTGTAATTAATGTGTATCTAAATTTGTAATTAACTGAACTGGAAATTAATACGTAACTGATCTGGAAATTAATATACAACCGAATTGGTAACTAATATATAACTTAATTCGAAACAAATGAAAGCCGCGAGATTAGCCTGCGCGCGAGAACAATAAATAAAAGATTAACATGTCGCCCGCATACAAGTCTTACTTAGGCGGACGGCGAAATTCCAACTAAATAATCATGTCAAAAATATGTAACATTTGTGGAAAATAAAAAATATAAAATATCAAATACACGACCACCCTCTTTCCGGTCACTTTGGAATTAGAAAAACGACTCTTCGCGCCACCGCCAACCTTTTTTGACACAAGATGAACCGCGATATTAAGTCCTACGTCCGTTCTTGCCACACGTGCCAGGTTTCTAAACCCAGGAACTCAAAGCCCATGGGTCACATGGTCCCCACGCAGACCTCGTACCCTGGTGAAATGCTAGCCACAGATTTACAAGGGCCTTTCAACCCTAGCTCGAAGGTGAACAAATACCTCCTCGTAGTCATAGACTGCTATACTAGGTTCACGACTGCTATTCCAATACGACGCGCTACCACAAACGTCATAGCTTCCACTCTTCGTGACCGAGTATTCAACATTTGGGGTTACCCGAAATACCTCTTATCCGACCAAGGCTCGCAATTTATCTCGCTTGATTTAGACTCCTACTGCAAATCTTGGGGCGTGACTCAACGTTGGACTACAACTTATCACCCTCAGTCCAACCCGACGGAACGTAGCAACCGCGACTTAAAACAAATGATGCGCGCATTCATCGACGGTGACCAAAGAAAATGGGATTTACACATCTCGGACTTCACCATCGCCATTAACAGTGCAACCCATGAGTCAACCGGTTTCACTCCGTTCGAACTCGCGACTAGTCGTAAAATATGTGGTCCCCTTGATCTGTTCTTACAAGGCAATCTCCCTCCGGCACGCTCCCAAAACAAGTCGATTATCTCGAGAACTCCAGAGCTCGACTCGAGAAAATTAATGAGGATGTCAAAACTCATCTCACGCGAGAAAAATTCAAACAAAAGACTCACTACGATAAACACCGAATTGAAGTTACATTGAAACCAGGTGATTTGATTTGCTTAAAAACGCATTACCAATCGGACGCCTCGAAAGGTTTCAACGCAAAACTCGCGGATATTTGGGAAGGTCCTCTACGACTTGGGGACCAATTCCCCAATAAGGTGAACTTCCACGTTCATGACATGTCGGGTAAACTTATTGGAACAGGCCATGTTCAGAACATGAAACGATATGTTTCTCGTGAGCCCGACCTTTCAAACGCGCCAATCGCGCTTCCGCCACCTAAGCCAATAACGGATTCCGGTCACCGACCCATTCGACGTGTCCGCGCTAAGAAACCAATTTCTACTTCCGTTCCCACTAGGATCCAGACTAGGCGGTATAGAAACATGTCGCTGCGCCAGAGTGTACGCGCCCCGGCAAAATATTCGGCTTAGAATCTGAACCTCGGAAATTTTATTCTGTACATATGTTTATGTATTTCCCCATTTATATTTTGATGTATTGTTCATAATATTCAATATTTCGGTGATATTGCCTTTAACGTATCTATGTAAATATTACTGTTTGTTAATTTCGTTACCTTGCTAATTGTTAACATTTTTGAATTCGGTTTACTACCTGTTATTACTTTTATTGTAAACAAGTGTATTTTTCTGATCCTACGGTTACTAGATTCAACTACTACGTTATACCTGGCCTAACCGTTGCCCTTTTGCACACTTCTCTTCGCCATCCCAATCGAAAAAGCTCTAAATAAGCATCGGGTAAGGTAACCCTGTTTATTCTAGAGGTCCTCATAGACTCAGATAATGTGGCCGATGAACTTTCTAGAAGTTGATTTGTGTAGCTCAGTTTCCGCGACTGATTTTACATGATCAGACGGGGAAGCCTCCCCTGCCGCAGAAGGCGGACTGTCACTAGATGGACTACTGAGCTGGAAAGCTCGCATATCGTGGTTGGTATGGAGTAGGAGAGGAGGGTCTTCAAATAGGGCCATGCCCGGTTCACTATCAGAGTCAGTAGGTTGACGAGGTACACCTGGCATATCAGGAATGATATGTTGATCTGCAGCTTGATCGTCCAGAGTAGTTGATGTCGAGGTATCAGATGAAGTTGTTGAGGAAGTCCTTGTAGGTTGGTGTTCGCGACCACCGTCCGAGGAAAAGCTTGACTCAGGATCATCTGCTACTTCTGACTGTGAAGCGGATGCAGTGTTGGCATTGTCGAAGACAGCTACATTTGTCCAGTAAAGTTTCAAATGTTCTAGATTTACTTTTCCTACATTCTGCCCTGAGTTAGCATCGTATAACTCGTAGACTACAGGAGAATGTTTGGCGATTATTTTAAAGGGACCTGCCCATTTAAGACTGAGTTTTCTCATAATTTGACCTGTCGTACTTGACAAAGGATGGGTTTCCATCCATACTAATGTTCCTACCTCAAATTCTAGAGGGTCATAATGGAGGTCATAGTATTTCTTTTGATGAGCCTTAGCTAATTTAGATAATTCATTACTGAATTCTAATTGTCCCTTAAGAACTTTTAAAGCGTTAGTACGACCGGGGTCATCAGGGTCCTGAATGGGTTCTTCAATTTCTAAATCCCAAGGGAAACGTGGGTCCCGCCCTAAATTCAAAAAGAAAGGGGATCTGCCCATGGTTTCATGGGGTGCAGAATTTATAGCAAATTGAAGAATGTCTAGGGATTCATCCCATCTGTCATGGTGATTCCCTACACAGAAAGATATAAGTTCGCCTATTACTTTATTTACTCGTTCGGTGGGATTTCCCTTAGGCGTGTAGGGGGTAGTAAACTTTGGATTAATTCTAAATGCTGTGCACTTCTGAGGCCAAAGTTTCAAAAGTAAATTGAACCCTCTATCACTAAAGATTCCTCCAGGCCCTCTCCCCCTAGTAACAATGAACTTAAATCTTGTACACAAGTTTGAGCCGTAATAGTCCTTAGTTTAATCATCTCCACGAATTTTGTCATATAATCGACAAAGACTATTAAGTAATTATAATGGTGTATACTTTGGGAACAAGGTCCCAGGTTCCATTATGTCGACACTAATTTGATCCCAAGGACTAGTTATTTCTGAGAGTTTCATCAGCCCTGGCTTCTTTATATTTCCAACCTTAAATTCTTGGCATAAGTTACATCCTCTAACATAATCCTGGACACCTTTTACTGTAGTTGGCCACCAATATCTAAAAGCTGCTTTGCTCAGAGTCTTATCTTTGCCCCTATGAGCTGATAAAAAGTGGTCATGCAATAAACGCATGGCTTCTAATCTTAGTCGTGGTGGTAAATATATTTTTAGGGTAACTCCTATAAGGTCTTCTATAAAGAAGATTATTTTTTAATTCGAATAACTTATGCCTAACTGGGTTAGGATCTTCTAATGAAGTTACTCTGGGAGAAGCAAAAGGTTCACCCCTTTGAGACTTTCTCACGTCTTCCAATGTTAATACCGTATATAAGGCTCTAGGACCTGGGGGACGTATTTGACCTTCAACAGAGTCGCTAGATGAAGTTGAAGAACCACTACCGGTAGTATTAGTACTTGTTCTACTACTAGTTGGATCCAAATGACTATTAGAATTGGAAGTAGAAGAGTTAAGACGTTTATCTGGGCCCTCGACAAAGCATCAGCTACCACATTTTCTACTCCTTTCTTATGCTTTATTTTGAAATCAAAGGTTTGTAGGTACATTGGCCATTTAACTAAACGAGAGTTTGGTTCCCTGATGTTAAATAACCATTGCAAAGCCTAATGGTCAGTAAGAACGGTAAATTTTCTACTTCCTAAATGAAAAGGGTCTAAATTTTAAAACTGCCAAACAAATGGCTAAACATTCCTTCTCGCTAGTGGAGTACCAAGTTTCTGCATCCTTAAGTCCTGTACTAGCATAATTTATAGGGACTACTATATTATCTTGAAATTGGGAAAGAAGGGCACCTAACCCTACATCACTAGCATCAGTAGTTAAAATGCACGGGGAATCCCTTCTAAAGGAAGCTAAAGGCGGAGCCTTACAAATTTCTTCCTTAATCGAACGCCGTCTGCTGTTCGATATCCCAAATAAAATCTGATCCTTTCTTTTTAGTTTATTAATAGGGGCTACTATTTCGGAGTAGTGATTAATAAACCTGTTATGCCATCCTGCCATACCTAAAAATCTCTGGACTTCCTTAATATTTTTAGGTGAAGGGAATTTCTCAATGGCTTTAATTTTTGAAGGGTCTATATGCACTCCTTGTTCGTTAACTATGTGACCCAAAATAGTAGCTTCTTTTTGAGCGAAAAGAAACTTCTTCAACTGAAGGGTGAGACCCTCTTCCTTTAATCTATTTAGAACGTATTCGAAACACGTCAAGTGCTGATCCCAATCCTCACTAAGAGAGATTAAGTCACCTAAATAGTCAATTAATTGGAAATAATCGGCGTCTCTAAAAATTTCGTCAATTAAGCGCTGGAAAGAGCTAGGGGCGTTACAGAGCCCAAAAGGAAGTACATCTAACTCGTACTTTTCCATGTGAGTCACAAAAGCAGTTTTTTCTCTACTCTTAGGGTGCATTTCTACTTGCCAATACCCTGATTTAAGGTCATGGGTTGTAATGAATTTTGGTCTTCCCACTCGAGCTAGTATGTCCTCTATAATAGGCAAGGGATAGGGGTTCTTGATGGTAACACTGTTTAGTTTTCTGTAATCAATACAAAACCTATAGGGTTTACCCCGTTTTGTTTGATCAACTAAAACTACGGGCGAAGCCCAAGGAGATACTGAGGGTTTAATGATCCCGTCATCTAACATTTCCCTAACATGTTGTTCAATTATTTTCTTCTTCTGATCATTAACACGATAAGGCTGAGATTTGATGGGCGGACTATTACCCGTTTGAATCTCATGGACGATTAGTCCTGTTCTTCCTTCTTTATCAGAAAACAACTCAGGAAATTTCAATAAAAGGGATTGTAATTGATGACATTGTTCATCAGAGATAGGGGCTGCGGAAACTGCGTCCCTAATACTATTCACAATCTCCTTATCTGTTGGATCCTTTTCAGATGGAGTTGAAAAAGGGATCTATAAGTTACCCACCAGACATTGAGATGATTCAAAATCTAACTTGACCCTGTTTTCTTCAAGAAAATCTTGACCCAATATAAAGTCACTATTGAGGGAAGGAACTATGTAAAATTTAAATTTAAATTGTTTCCCACTTTCATTTGACTCAAGAGTAAACTCTATTTCGTGAGAACCTTTTGTAAATGTATAGCGGCCATAGCCCCAAACTACACAATCTAATTGTTCATCTTTGGTAATTCTGAAGAGTTTCTATGTTTTCAAATTTTCTGCCACTGATCTAGACTGACAAAAGAGGCATCGGCCCCACTATCTAATTAAGCGTGAAGTGCCGCGTGTTCAAAAGTAACGGGAATGGTAACCCTTTTATAAACTGTACCTTTCCTGACGGATTCAATCCTCAGGGGAAACGCGACACGCTTCTTGATAGGGGTATTTACTGGGCACCGGGAGAGGGACCGCGTGGGACCTCTCCCGTCTGGGCTTCCCCCGACTTGCTAATCTTTTTCTCTTGACAGTCGGGTGCTAGATGACCTGGTTTCTGACAATTGAAACACGTGATAGTACGTGTAGATGGGTAGGACAATGCCAATTGACGACCAGGAGATTTTGATCTCTGATTATTATTATATCTATTATAAGATCTTTGACCTCTACTGGAGTTGTTAACCTTAGCTTTGGCTCTAGAGTCTAAAGGTTGTAAGGGATATTCCCATTGAGGAGAAGTAGGAGGATTACAAGGGCTTTGACAATGCCCGGGGGAACACTGACTATGGGCGGAGCCCTTATTAGCTGGGCAAGAGGACTCAGCTGTAACCTTAGGATTTGGGGGTGATCTCCTCTTTTCCCTTTTTTCAGCATTCTTTTTCCTAACTTCAATATCCTTTTCAATTGTTTTACAGGAATTCCTTAACTGTTCCATTGTAGTAAATTGCAGGAAAAGGAGGGGAGTTCTAAGTTCATCTTTCAAATTACTTTTAATAATAGGGTCATTCCATATGGTTTCACCTAGGCATGCCACCATGTGTCGGCCGATCCTAATAAAAGTTGGCACACTTGCAGCTATGCTTAAATAACTACGATTTCCAGATTTTCAGGTGAAACTAAAAATAAATGAATTTTAGAAAGGTTTTGAGTAAACCCCCGCGATTTCTACCGTGTCCGCGAAACATTTTTGGGCCCTGGCAAAAGTAACCATAACTCACTTGATTTTTTGGATATGTTTATGAAATTATACACACATATGCTATAAAAGGCGAGGAATCCGACTGTCATCTTGAAAAATGTCTATCTTTATTAGAACATTTATTATAAATTAATTAATAATTAGTGGGGGGTCTAACACTGTGACGCGTAACGGCAAGTGGCCCAACATAAAAAAAAATATTTTAGCTTTTTTCGCGACCCCAAGGGCGTATCTTTCACCTCCTTTATGATTGGTTTGGTGTTTTTGTCTCCCCTTTAACTGGTAACAAAAAACAAAATTTCAAATTTAGGGAATTTTTAAATTCTTTTATTATGACAAAAGCTATCTTTAAATTCAAAAGCCAATGTAAATGTATGAAATATTTGATAATTTTGAGGGTTTTAATGTTTTATACATATGACGTAGATAAGCAAAGCAAGTTAAACGTTCCTTGATTTTTTTTCATCGGCCTTCTTTAAATGAAAAGTTTCGTCTTGCCAATACATACTGGACTCGACAAAATACAAAGAATATTTTGTAGTGGTACAAAACATTTATCTTCTTTCTTAGGCCACTGAAGAGAAAGAGGGTTAACCGAATGTTTCATAAAGTTTTGTAGAAAATCGTTCTCTTCGTAGATTTTCTGCTCGATGAGAGCCACATACCATTCTTTATCATAAACTGCAGCAACATATTGTCCTACAGAAATGTCATCAAATGAAACAGCTATGGATTCTGGACCTGAAGAATCAACTTATACTGTTGTACTGAAGTCATCGAAAGATAGTCTGAACATACTTAATTCGGTAGTTGTGAGAGGTGAAAATTTGTGATGAGATCTGGTACCAACAATTGTCGATGCAGTTGAAAGTCGTCCTGAAATCTTTTCCTTGTGATTGCCAACAGCTGATTTGGATACATAGATGAACTTCACTGATGTAACATTTTTGTTGGCCCATTGAAAGAATTGTATCGGCGTTAGTATCTGATTGTTAACGGTTTCTTGTAATGAAGCTCTTGTAACTAGTCGTTTCACTGTTCCCCATATTCCATCGCAAGGGCTTTTCCCATGGCTAGTGGCAAAAAAGTTCCACTCCGCAGTTAAAATGAAATCCGTCTGATGGTGGCACAGATTCAAAAGGTTTTTGCAATTTTTATATTGCGACGCAGCACCATCACTAAAGTGGTGGATATGTTCCAAATTTGTTATAGTTGTTTTGAGAAACTCCAGATAAACTTTCAGGAAATAATGGACAGTTGTTGCTCCATGGTCAGTTTCGTCACTAACAATGCAACAACTTAAGCATTTCAAAGAGTTTTCTGTATCGCAGAGATAATAGGTGACAGAAGGGTGGATAGTAGCTTGGGTAGTTTCCCAATGAAAACCCTGAAAAGCATCTTGAACTACAAATGAATAGTTTTCCGCATAGTCCATTAGGGTTACAGCATGATTTCTCGGCAGGTTTTCCTTTAATTTTCTCAAGTAGAGGGCTTGCGATTTAGCAACGAAATGATGCTCTAGGACTTTCAGTATAGAGTTTGAAAAGTCTTCAATAAATTCGCTGACTGACTGCGTCAGCTCTTGAAGCGTTGTTTGTCCATTTTGATTCAACCACTGTTTAAAGCAAACCTTGTCATCCTGGTCAATGCCATCCTCAGCAAAAAGGGATTCTAAATAGGTGATGAAATGCTCCTTTCCAGGGCAATCATCACATCTTTGCAACATGCATTTCCTGTTTTCTGTTGAACAAACAAACTGGAGCATTACATCCTTGTACGTTTCTCGCCTCGGTAAAGCCGTTGTTTTAAGTTTCAAATTCTGGTGAATTTCTCAAACACAAACGTTGTGAATTCCCCGTGATGCAACAGTAACACACCATTTAGGGCGTAGTTCGCAAAATTTAGAAAAGGCCACTTTTAAATCAGGATTCCTCTCTTTAAATTGAATATATATTTCTCGAATATTAGCAAGTAGGAGGCGTTTTTGCTTTTGAATTTTCACTCCGTCTACTCGCACTGACACAAACTCCTTTATGCCGGGACACATTCTAGAAATTTCATCATCCTGGTAGAATGATACTATTTTGTTTACGTTGTCATCATTAACAGAGTGGCCCTTCTTTTTGGAAATGTCCGGAAGAATGCCGTATACTAATTTCAGTTGACGTGACTTCTTTGCAGTATATTCACTCACGTGGAATTCGTCACGGATTTGTGATATAGACCACGACATTGGGATCAAAGTTAAAAGTTTGCATTTCTCAAGCTGAGGTAAAGTGTCAACTTTGGCTTTTATTTCAACTATCAGACTTTGAAAATCATCTTTAATGGAGTAATTCGGATCACACACATCCTCTGAAACGTTTAACGCTTCAGCAACTTTGACTTTAACTCCTTCTACTGCCTCCTGTACTTTCCTTTTAGCATAAGCTGACCTTTGTTTAGCAATTCCATGAAGTTTTAGAGGGCTGGTATTAATTAAACACAAAGTTTCGTTTAACTCGTCTATTTTTGAAGTAGAAGCCGGACATATTTCCATTGAGTCACAATCAAGAGCGTCTGTGCTAATACTTGACTGACTTGCAGGAAGGGAACTCGTTGTTAATTCATTGAATATTAAGCAACAATTTCGACAGAGTTTCTGTCCTGGTTTCACATCTTTATTAGTCTTATCTGAGAGTAGTCTAGCTTCCTCAATGGATAGTATCTTCTTTAAACAGCCTTTTTATACATAAATTAAAACATGTGTTTAAATTAATAGGTACATGAACTCCTCAAAATATAAATTTTACATACTAGAAACGGATTTTGTATGCTTTTGAAAAGGATTGCAGCATTTCTTCTGGTGATCGGAGTATTTTCTTAGCAGCATTGCATGATGATGATAACAAACGCATTTAATAAGGTTCGACTCAATACCTGATCTTTGACTAATAAGAATTTGACTCTCGAGATCTAAATAGTTGAATTCATAAAAGTAGGTAATAAATGAGAGAACTATCCCACCTTATACATGACTCCCTATGAGGAGTTGTGAATTCTACGGGGGAGTACACTCATGAGAAAGGACGTAAATCGAATTTCATGCCGTAAAAGAGAGACTATATTCGGCGAGCGGTTTTGAAGATGTTTCGGGGATTGATAAGATAAAATTTAGACGGTGAATCATGTGGAGTTTTTACCGGTTAATTAGAACGGAGAGTAAGCTGTCCCATCTTACACATGACTCTGTACGACGTATTCTGAAATCTACGGTGGGGGATACACCCGTGAAAAAGGACGTAAAATAATTTCTTGTCGTAGAAAACTGGTTAATTATAGCGGAGCGTAACCCATCCCATAGGAATTTGCTGACACGTAAATCGAATTTCTTGCCCTAAAAGAGAGACTATATTCGGCGAGCGGTTTTGAAGATGTTTAAAGGATTAATAAGATAAAATTTAGACGCTGAATCATGTGGAGTTTGTACCGGTTAAATAGAACGGAGAGTAAGCTATCCCATCTTACACATAACTCCGTGCGACGTATTCTGAAATCTACGGTGAAAAAGGACGTAAAATAATTTCTTGCCGTAGAAAACCGGTTAATTAGAACAGAGTGTAACCCATCCCATAGGAAGTCGCTGACAAAGAGCTTTAATGAGTATACGTGTCGGTAAAGGAGGTAAAATAATTTCTTACCGTATTGAGACTAAATTCTACTAGCGGTTTTGAAGATGTTTTCGGTAAACGAAATTTAATGAAATAACAAATAGTAGGTACTATATAAGGCAACTCATGAGCCAACGAAGTCTTATTCTAATATCCGAAGTCAAACCAAAAACGTAATCGCTAAATATTTAATCGTCAAGATTGTTAAAATGTGATTTTTGTTCTTAAATTTTTCTAAATTAATATATAGGAATAAGGAATGACGTGCATCGTAGAGGCTGCTTTTCTCAGAGCGAACAGTAAATTTATTTTGAAAGAAATATGTTACTACGTTGTAGAAACGGGAGAGAACGAGATTTTCACTCTTGAACCACCACACCCTTGGGAGCAACTATCATATGCTGATAAGCGGTTATGCTCTTGGATTTCTAGCAATATCTGCCAATTGAAGTGGGGTGACGGGGAGTTGGAATACTCGAAACTAAACGATGTCGCTGTGATGATATCAGGGAAGGGAAAAACCTTCTACACTAAAGGGTTGGAGAAAGCTAATTTTTTAACGGATTTTTTGGGTGTTCAGGTGATAAATCTTGAAGACTTAGGATGTCCCAAATTAACAGAATTAACAGAATTAACACACTCAATCTCCACGACTTGTAAATATCATACTGAAAAAGCTAACTGCGCACTTTTTAAGGCATACAAACTCTCTCTCTTTGTGAAAAATGGTTTTCAAGTGGTTTTAAATAAAAAGAATAAAATTTAAAATTAATCCGCATTCTCGAGTGAATTATTAACTTTCCCTACTATATAAACAGCAGTTTATTTTTGAATATTATTACCAACTAAGAAGTTCAGAGAACAACAACAATCAGAAATCAAGATGTCCACACCAAAACCAACTGTATGCGGGTTGAAATATACGACAGTCATTGGACCAATATTTGATCGATCGGGGTTGGAAATGACATTCAAGTATTTGCGGTTCCGAGTTAGGAAGAACCACAGTTGGCAGACTGGGTTCTTCGAAGATGAGGAAAATGGTAGTATAACCGTGCACTTACCCTACCACCCGAACATCGTCAATTGTAAAAACGGACTAGGTTTCGCAGGTGACTACATCACGGTATGTATTTAGTTTTTTTTTTCGTACTCTATTAGCATATTTTACAAGACTATCTATACAGATCGAAAAGCTGGTGTTTCCCGTTGAGGGGGAGTTAGACGATGATGTTCAGGCGCTAGAGGAGGCCTTCACCCACCCAGCCGGATTTCCATCTGTTCCATCAACATCCACGTCAGCAATTATTGATACTACCACCACTCCAGCGATTCATACCACCACTCCAGCGATCCAGGCTTCATCAAAGTCTAAGAAAGCTGGCAGGGTGGTTAAATCCAAACCAACTCGTACAGTAACCGCTAAAAAACACCCCACCAAGAAGAAGCCGGTAGTTGAAACACCTGAGCTCAATAACATCATTGAGCAGGAGTTGAAGTGTCTCGCAAAACTCAAACCCGCTGACGGTACTTCCAGCAGTGAGGAACTAATGGACTCAGACTCAGATTAAAAATAATAATAAAGAAATAAAAATATATCTTTGAAATAAATTTGAGAAAACAGAATTTGTGGTTTATTTATATCAACAAGTAGGTACTTAAAATGAATAAATTTAAGTGATTTTCTTAGGGGGGGGGTTAAGTCAAAAACATATAAATACTCTTATTTTTATCACAGGGGATTCATTGGGAGTTATGATACTGATAATTCACCATGTTTCCGTGTAACATATGTTTAAAACAGTTTTCACGACAATTTAATTTGAATCGACATATACAAGAGCAGCATAAGAATGTAAAATATAGCTGTGTCACTTGCGGGATTTCCTTTGCTCGAAAGATAGATTAAGGAGACATTCCAAACAACACCCCATTAAAAAAAAACTCTCTAATATCACGCAATCTCAAAATGTTCAACCGGATGATTTTCAGGAATTTACCGTGTTAGAAGACGCGATTCTTAGCGCCAAATACACCCCCTCTAAACTCTTCACAGATGTCGACTTATTTATGAGCTCCATCGTACCAAGTTTAGTGAAATACTTGGAAAACCATTTGAGATTGAAAAAGGCTATCAAATGGTATATTTTATTAAGAGTAAAATATACTAAAGTTCTGAATAGTGGAGAGGTCGTCGAAGACTTTACATACCTTCGATCTAAGACGCAGACCAGCCTCATGCCTCAACTGTTACCAAGACTGCTTGACATTTGTACTACACAAATTGCAAAAGCGATGGAGGAGTATGAAGGAAAAGGAAGTGGATGGGTGATCGAACGCATAACACTTTTGCAAGTGGATATTATAAAGTATCGCCCCCTAGTCGGAGGGACGTTTATTAAACTACCGAAGGCAATTAAAAATTGTAAAGGTGTTTTAAATATAAAATCAAACGATGGGAAATGCTTCTTATACTGCATCCTGGCTAAGTTACATCCTGCAAAATCAAAGGCTGACAGAGTGGTAAATTACCTTAAATACATTGATGAACTGAACTGTGCAAATATTACCTTCCCCTTCGAATTAAACCCACTGCAACTAAAAAAATTTGAGGAGAAAAACTATATCTCTATAAATGTATACGCCTACGAAAGTGGTGTTTTCCCTCGGTACGTTAGCGAGAACAGAGTTGTTGAAACTCGGGATGTAGACCTCCTATTAATATCTAAAAATGGCCGAAATCATTTCTGTTTGATAAAAAACCTAAGTAGACTATTGTGTGGCTTTACCAAACACAATGGGTCTAGATGTATCTGTCGGTTTTGCTTACACGCCTTTTCAGGAGTCAATTCCAAGCGAAATTACTCTGAGCATATTAAAAACTGTAGTGTTCACGAACCACAGCGTGTGAGAATGCCGTTTAATAAACCTACCCTCACCTTTGAAAAATATGAGTGGATGCAGAAGGTAATTATTTAAATACATTTCTTTAGATTATTTTTTTTAAATTTCGCACTATCTTACAGAAAGCCTACGTTATTTATTGCGATTTCGAGAGTATCTTAAAACCTATTCATACCTGCATACCGGATGTGAATAATTCTTCAACCACAATACTGGATAAGCACATAGCATGCGGGTTTAGTTATGTGGTAGTTGGACCTGATGGTAAAATGTACACCCTCGAGAAGCCAATAAGAACGTCTCATTCATACCTTCTAAAATAATAGGTCAACCCAAAGCACCGGTGACATACAGAGGGATCGATGCTATACAAATTTTCATTGAAAGTCTTCTAATAGAGGAGGGGATTATTGCTGAGGCTTTAAATCAATTTGAACCAATGAATTTAACATCCCTGGAAGAAGCCGAGCATCAGAAGGCTACACGATGCTATCTTTGCACACAGATTTTAACATCCGAGGATCCTGGTGTTCGCGATCATTGTCACTTCAGTGGTATGAATTTCATACTAATTTAAGTTTATTAATAGTTGTAACATATTTAATCTAATTTAGGGAATTTTCGTGGTACTGCACATCAATCTTGTAATCTGAAGCTAAAGGTTGGATACGTAATTCCCGTGATCGCCCATAATTTAAGCGGGTGATTATTTTAACCTGTCTTTGATGGAACTGATGCTTAGAAATTAACCGATTAAACATTAAATAGGTATGATTCACATCTTATTCTGGCAGGACTCACCCTCGTAGAAGATAAAAGAATCACGTGCATCCCCTCTAATACTGAAACCTACATCAGTTTTAGTATTGGGAGACTACGATTTGTTGACTCAATGAGATTTCTTCCAGCCTCATTGGAAACTCTAGTTTCTAATTTAGCCGCAGGTGGAGCGGAGAAGTTCCACATTCTTAATGCAATATACCCCCCTGAAAAGGTTAAGCTCATGCTGACCAAACTTGCATACCCATATAATTACATGACTGATATGGAGCGATTCGATGAATGTACCCTACCTTCCAAAGAGGATTTCTTCAACACTCTCACGAACGAACATATTTCCGAGGAGAGATATGAAAATACACGTAATGTTTGGAATGAGTTCAACATTCAAACCCTAGGTACGTTACCCTCTAACCAATTTTTAAATTAATAATTTCGGCGTTTAATATTCAATCTATTCCTAGGGGAACTACACGATATATACGTAACCTGCGATTGCCTTCAATTAGCCTCCGTATTCGAACAGTTTAGGATAATGTGTTTGGAATATTATAAACTGGACTGTGCTCATGCCTTCACTGGCCCCGGTAATTAATTTAGTTTTGAAAACAGCACAAAAATGAGTTTCTAAAGCCTCCATACCATAGGTTTTGCATGGGAGGCTGCCTTACTCATGACGAGGGTTAAACTTGATCTAATTTTAGACCCGGATATCCATCTGTTCCTAGGTAATATTCTTCCGAGTTCTATTAAATAGTGTAAAGATATTCTAATAGAGTTAATAATATAGAGAGAGGTATTCGGGGTGGTGTAGCGATGGTGGCTCATAGACATGCAGAAGCCAACAACAAGTATCTCCCGGAGACATTTGACGAATCTAAACCATCCAACTTTATAGTTTATTTGGATGTCAACAATCTCTATGGTAATAAAATCTTATTGTGAATACATTAATTGATGGTAACCGAATTAACCATATACGCAACTTCTTTAGGAACAGTTATGGAGTATTATCTTCCTACGAGAAGGTTCAGCTGGGTAAAAACTGAAAATCTTTTAGATTATACGGAGAAGCAAATATTAAATTTGCCAGACGACTCTCCATATGGATTCATACTATCCGTTGATTTGGAGTACCCAGTTGAACTTCATGAAGATCATAATTGCCTTCCTCTTGCACCGGAATCCAAGCGAATAACTACGGATATGTTTTCAGCGTATTATAAGCTTATGATGAAAGAAAATGGTTTGACTGTCAAGGACACGCTACCCAAACTTGTAACTGATCTAACCAACAAACGTGATTACGTTATTCACTATCGAAATTTAAAATACTACATATCGCTGGGTTTAAAACTTAAACAAGTTAATCGTATTTTGACTTTTGAACAAACCCCGTGGCTTCAACCGTATATTAATTTTAATACTGAGAAGCGAATGAATGCCGTTAATTCCTTTGAGAAAGATTACTTCAAGCTAATGAACAACAGCGTTTTTGGTTGGTACTTATTAATATATGATTAAAAACTAATAAAAAATTTTAATTTTCAAATAATAAAAAATGTTTAATAAAAATGTTTTTAGGGAAAACTATGGAAAATCTACGCAATCGAATAATTTTCCACCTCATTCAAACACCTGAGATGGCTATCAAGAAAGCATCATCCCCTGCTTTTGAAAGATTCATTGTTTTTCATAAGAACCTTGTTGGTATACAGATGGCTAAAAAATCCTTAACTCTGAACCGTCCAATTTATACTGGTTTTGCCATACTGGATTTATCCAAATTGTTTTTGTAAGATACCTTTTTTTCCTTTTAAATAAACCTTGTGAAATCAATTGAGTTTTTCTCTCTAGATATCAGTTTCACTACGACTTCATAAGAGCCTACTACGGAGAAAGGGCAACCCTACTTTTCACGGATACTGATAGCCTGACGTATTCAATTGAAACCTTGGACGTATACGTTGACTTTCAGAAAAACAAAGAGTTATTCGATTTCTCGGGCTATATTCAAGATCATCCCTTATTTTCCAATGAAAATCGGAAGGTCTTGGGTAAGCTGAAGGATGAGATGGATGGAGTGCCCATCCAAAGCTTCGTAGGCTTACGTCCCAAGATGTACAGCATTCTGAGTGCTAAGGGAGAAAAAAAGACCGCGAAAGGAGTGTGTAGGCGTGTTGTTAAGAATACGTTGACGCATGCTGATTACCTAAATTGTGTGAAACGAAGAAAAACTACCAAAATAACTATGAAAAGAATTACTAGTGTGAAACATAGTTTGCACACGATAACTCAAAACAAGCTAGCATTGAATCCATGTGACAACAAGAAGTTTATTCTGGGTGACGGAGTTCGTACTCTCTCGTACGGACATTACTTCATTCAGTACTTGAAAAAATTACATGAAGATTGAAAACTGAATAATAATAAAATTGACAAATACAAAATTAAAAATTTATTGCATATTTTTTGAACATGAATTCCTTAATCATGCAATCATTAACTGCCTTATTTTTGGAGAATCTTGAAATGATGTCATACATTTTAACCCCTCTACATCTATTTATAGCGAAGTAAACACAGAAACCTCCGCAAGTTAAAGAAGTGTTACTTTGTAACTGTACTGAGTTAAACGTGACCGTCTTACTATTTTTTTCAATGAAATTAGCGAACTTAAACACCTCGGGGCTATTCCCGAAGGAGTCAAAAAATTCAGTGTTTTTTGAGGCTGAGAAATATATTATACACCAATGTTCTCCAGCGTCCTGTGAAAAGTCGGTGTTTACAACGAAGAGAGATGGAAAATTCCATACCACCTTAGGTAAAGTATTTGCCGCGAAAACACCACGAAACAGTCCTTTGGTAAACTTATCAGTTTCAAATATCATCTCTAATTGGAGGGTATCCATTACTCAACGGTTACGTTTCTGTTCTTGTCAATTTCAATGAGGGACTGAAACTCGGCATAAACAATAACTGCTACTGTTTCTGGGAGAGGTTTCTCGAATTTAAGTTCGAGTCGAATATTTCCGTTTTTAATAACATGGAAGTGAGACGCGTTAGAGTCTAAATCAACTGTTAAATCATAGCAAAACAGAGTATAGCCTCTAGCAAAATCTTCCCGACTTATCACGTTTCCTTCATCTCCCGTCTGCGCTGTTTGGAGGAAGAGATTATAATAAGCTTGAATATAACTATTTTTCCCGAAATTAGGTGTTAGTGGTTTGTGGGGTATGCAACTTCCGTCGATGTAAAGAGCAATGTGATTTATGTCATAATGCTGAAAGTTATAGTTTGGAATGTCTCCTTAATCTATCCTTTCGAGCAAAGGAAATCCCGCAAGTGACACAGCTATATTTTACATTCTTATGCTGCTCTTGTATATGTCGATTCAAATTAAATTGTCGTGAAAACTGTTTTAAACATATGTTACACGGAAACATGGTGAATTATCAGTATCATAACTCCCAATGAATCCCCTGTGATAAAAATAAGAGTATTTATATGTTTTTGACTTAACCCCCCCCCCCTAAGAAAATCACTTAAATTTATTCATTTTAAGTACCTACTTATTGATATAAATAAACCACAAATTCTGTTTTCTCAAATTTATTTCAAAGATATATTTTTATTTCTTTATTATTATTTTTAATCTGAGTCTGAGTCCATTAGTTCCTCACTGCTGGAAGTACCGTCAGCGGGTTTGAGTTTTGCGAGACACTTCAACTCCTGCTCAATGATGTTATTGAGCTCAGGTGTTTCAACTACCGGCTTCTTCTTGGTGGGGTGTTTTTTAGCGGTTACTGTACGAGTTGGTTTGGATTTAACCACCCTGCCAGCTTTCTTAGACTTTGATGAAGCCTGGATCGCTGGAGTGGTGGTATGAATCGCTGGAGTGGTGGTAGTATCAATAATTGCTGACGTGGATGTTGATGGAACAGATGGAAATCCGGCTGGGTGGGTGAAGGCCTCCTCTAGCGCCTGAACATCATCGTCTAACTCCCCCTCAACGGGAAACACCAGCTTTTCGATCTGTATAGATAGTCTTGTAAAATATGCTAATAGAGTACGAAAAAAAAACTAAATACATACCGTGATGTAGTCACCTGCGAAACCTAGTCCGTTTTTACAATTGACGATGTTCGGGTGGTAGGGTAAGTGCACGGTTATACTACCATTTTCCTCATCTTCGAAGAACCCAGTCTGCCAACTGTGGTTCTTCCTAACTCGGAACCGCAAATACTTGAATGTCATTTCCAACCCCGATCGATCAAATATTGGTCCAATGACTGTCGTATATTTCAACCCGCATACAGTTGGTTTTGGTGTGGACATCTTGATTTCTGATTGTTGTTGTTCTCTGAACTTCTTAGTTGGTAATAATATTCAAAAATAAACTGCTGTTTATATAGTAGGGAAAGTTAATAATTCACTCGAGAATGCGGATTAATTTTAAATTTTATTCTTTTTATTTAAAACCACTTGAAAACCATTTTTCACAAAGAGAGAGAGTTTGTATGCCTTAAAAAGTGCGCAGTTAGCTTTTTCAGTATGATATTTACAAGTCGTGGAGATTGAGTGTGTTAATTCTGTTAATTCTGTTAATTTGGGACATCCTAAGTCTTCAAGATTTATCACCTGAACACCCAAAAAATCCGTTAAAAAATTAGCTTTCTCCAACCCTTTAGTGTAGAAGGTTTTTCCCTTCCCTGATATCATCACAGCGACATCGTTTAGTTTCGAGTATTCCAACTCCCCGTCACCCCACTTCAATTGGCAGATATTGCTAGAAATCCAAGAGCATAACCGCTTATCAGCATATGATAGTTGCTCCCAAGGGTGTGGTGGTTCAAGAGTGAAAATCTCGTTCTCTCCCGTTTCTACAACGTAGTAACATATTTCTTTCAAAATAAATTTACTGTTCGCTCTGAGAAAAGCAGCCTCTACGATGCACGTCATTCCTTATTCCTATATATTAATTTAGAAAAATTTAAGAACAAAAATCACATTTTAACAATCTTGACGATTAAATATTTAGCGATTACGTTTTTGGTTTGACTTCGGATATTAGAATAAGACTTCGTTGGCTCATGAGTTGCCTTATATAGTACCTACTATTTGTTATTTCATTAAATTTCGTTTACCGAAAACATCTTCAAAACCGCTAGTAGAATTTAGTCTCAATACGGTAAGAAATTATTTTACCTCCTTTACCGACACGTATACTCATTAAAGCTCTTTGTCAGCGACTTCCTATGGGATGGGTTACACTCTGTTCTAATTAACCGGTTTTCTACGGCAAGAAATTATTTTACGTCCTTTTTCACCGTAGATTTCAGAATACGTCGCACGGAGTTATGTGTAAGATGGGATAGCTTACTCTCCGTTCTATTTAACCGGTACAAACTCCACATGATTCAGCGTCTAAATTTTATCTTATTAATCCTTTAAACATCTTCAAAACCGCTCGCCGAATATAGTCTCTCTTTTAGGGCAAGAAATTCGATTTACGTGTCAGCAAATTCCTATGGGATGGGTTACGCTCCGCTATAATTAACCAGTTTTCTACGACAAGAAATTATTTTACGTCCTTTTTCACGGGTGTATCCCCCACCGTAGATTTCAGAATACGTCGTACAGAGTCATGTGTAAGATGGGACAGCTTACTCTCCGTTCTAATTAACCGGTAAAAACTCCACATGATTCACCGTCTAAATTTTATCTTATCAATCCCCGAAACATCTTCAAAACCGCTCGCCGAATATAGTCTCTCTTTTACGGCATGAAATTCGATTTTCGTCCTTTCTCATGAGTGTACTCCCCCGTAGAATTCACAACTCCTAATAGGGAGTCATGTATTAGGTGGGATAGTTCTCTCATTTATTACCTACTCATAAAATCCTTTTGTTTTACACTGACTTAATTTATGACATTCTTCGTTTCCATATTCACCGAGAGAACATTGTTTAAAATTGGTTTCTTCGCCTAAATGATTAGCCTCCATCTTCGAACGAGTTTCAAATTTTTTCGCAGTTCTTAGGAACTTTAATACAGAATCTCGAGCAGACTACAAAAACAAATTAAGAGAGCTAGATATAAGAGTTCTTATAAATTAAGATAAACATATTTTGAAATTTTGATTTTTGTTACCAGTTAAAGGGGATACAAAAACACCAAACCAATCATAAAGGAGGTGAAAGATACGCCCTTGGGGTCTCGAAAAAAGCTAAAATATTTTTTTTTAAGTTGGGCCACTTGCCTTTACGCGTCACAGTGTTAGACCCCCCCACTAATTATTACTTAATTTATAATAAAAGTTCTAAAAAAGATAGACATTTGTCAAGATGACGGTCGGATGCCTCGCCTTTTATAGCATATGTGTGTATAATTTCATAAACATATCCAAAAAATCAAGTGAGTTATCGTTACTTTTGCCAGGGCCCAAAAATGTTTCGCGGACACTGCAGAAATCGCGGGGGTTTACTCAAAACCTTTATAAAAATTCATTTATTTTTAGTTTCACCTGAAAATCTGGAAATCGTAGTTATTTAAGCATAGCTGCAAGTGTGCCAACTTTTATTAGGATCGGCCGACACATGGTGGCATGCCTAGGTGAAACCATATGGAATGACCCTCCGGTTAAAATCTTTTCCAAAAGCCAGGCTGCCTGAGATCTCAGCCAAGTGTCTCACCCTTTCAGTTTTTGTTCAATGTTCCTGCTTCCTATCTCGAGTCGAACAATGATTAAAGGTTTTGCAAAATATGCATTAATGAAAAAAACCCTTCCCTTCAAATCAAAATTCCTCCCAAAACTCAGAGGGGCTAATCATGCCTCTGGAACATTCCGAGAGGCGAGAACGTTTCTAACTTGGAAACTAAGCTCAATGACTATTGGCTAACCGTAGTGTAAGCGTTTTCTACACAAAATCGTTAAAAATTGCTGAGCATCAATTTTTACCCACATCGTTTGATGTACATCTACGATGTGGGTATTAAGTTTGACCTGCACTGCTGTTATTGTTGTCGTTGACCGTTGGCCTTGCGACGTGTCAGACTACCGCCTTTGGCAGTATCAAAGTTTTCGATCGTCAAAGGGAGAGTGAAATCAGTGAATGGGAGAGGATTCTCTGGATTGTGGTGGTGACGTGATATTTTTCATTCGTGCATTTCTTTAAAACAAGATGAACCAAGAGCTCGTAACAGCAGCCACATCGTTCCATACTTAACAGAAGTACAGAAAATTTTAGTGAATAGCCCCTCGATCCGCTACTATTTTATAATTATTACTGAAATGTTTTTACTTCAGTTATAATTATAGTGTGACACGAACGGAAAACGTGAGTGAATAGGCCCTCGATGAGCTACTATTTTAAAATTATTACTGAATTTTTTTACTTCAGTTATTATTATAGTTATAGTGTGACACGAACGGAAAACGTGAGTGAGTAACCCAGGATGCGCAACCTTTAACAGTGGTAAAAAGAAATACCCATTAAAAGAAGTACAGATAATCACAGTGAATAGCCCCTCGACGCCCTATCAAAAAATTATAACCCCCTAATCCTTACTTCAATAAATTTACTTATGTTATAATTGTAATATCCGGGGCTAGAAACTAGTACTTTCTTTTTGCTTAAAATTCTTCTTGGTTTGAGGAGAAATACACGTAAATTATAATAATAAACACCGTCTTAATACCACTCAAAATATAACGTCGGTAAATACTTGCTTTTGTTTTTTTTTTCAAATTCCCCTCGATTTCTTTGAATAATGAAAGCGTGAAACTCTATTGTCCACGGGTGACCGGAATTTTGAAGGAAGTATTAAACCTTCCATTTTAATTTGGGAAATACTAAAATCGTCTCTCTCTCTAGCTTTATATAAATCGAGGAAACGTAAACCACAATTCACAAAGCTAACCGTATATATACGATGTGGCTAAAAATGAAGGGGATTATAATAGGAAGTTTAAGCATTGCATTTAATTGTACTACTAGGGTTAAGCATTGTGAATTGTGTTTAACGTTTAGTCGATGTATTTAAGGCGAGAGAGGGGATTATGGTAATGGCATTGCCTTAAATTAAATAGGAGGTTTCCTACTCCCTATAAAGTTACTGTCACCCATTGTTGTCGACAATAAGAATTTCACGATTTCAATCCCGCTCCCCTATTTCAACATTCAAAGAAATCGAGGGGAATTTTGAAAGCAAAAGCAAGTATATACTGACGTTATTTTCATAATGTTCTCAAGGCGGTGTTAATAATTTATTTTGACAAAACATTTCCCAATACTGAACTATTATGGAAATTCGGTTGTCCACTGACGCATTTCCTTATTTTTCGTGATTACCAGTATTTATGGCGATCTAATCTACTTGACATGATAATCAAACTCTCTCTGTGGCATTCATTCCCTCTTAAGGCTATTAAGATTAAGACTGTCATTTGCACCTTATTAAATGACCCAGCGGCGGCAAAGCTATAACACCCTCCCCGATAAAAAACCTGGTTGGGCTAATAATCCAGAATTTCCACGAAATGTAAAACATTACGAAGAGAGTTCCGCGATTTCGGTGTCTTGTAAAACGATGTTTAAAACGTCACCCATTGCAGCTAGATGGTTGAATAGCAGGTTTATAATATATTAGCCACTTTACGGAATTCCTTGACTTTCCCCTGGCCTTTTTGGTTCGTTTTGAAATTACCTGAAATTTCCATGTTTTCCCTGACCTGTGGCAACCCTGTAATCGTGAACCATTGCTGGAGAAATTTGTTAATTTTCAAAAGTCTAAGGGCCAATAGAGCATAGTTAGTTATGTAATTCTATTAAATACCGGTGGCATGTTGTTAATTATATTTTTGATATTGTTTTATGCGCTGAACTCCATGCGAATTTAATTAAAATCATACGCGCCAATTTAAAACTTTCTACCACCGTGTATTGGAATTTTGGAAGTGGGATGCCATGATCATGCGCGCCACCTTTACGCAAACCGTGAAACTGTACATCTCTTAGACAAATTTGCAATTTAACTTCATGCAAATTATTTTTAATCTTTATTATAAATTATTTCATACTCAAAAATTATGATTTATTATCTCCGATTAATTAAGATTTTATGTTTAAAAATTGACGTGGCTGATATTCTTCTTTCCTCTACCTTCTTTAACATTAGCCCTCCATATAAAAGAAGGGAGATTGGATTCCGAAGAAGGAAATCTTCTCGAAAAAGAATGCACTCTTGCCTCTCTAGTTATATTCCCTCTAACTCTAGTAGAATTCCATCTAAAGAAGGTAAACTCTCCTTCAGAGACAAGTACCTTCTTTAACAAAGAAAAAAAAGTATCTTCTATGGAGGGAAACCTCACAGTTGAGGAGCGAGACCCCCACTTCCAACCCCAAACGTCCGCCTCTCTGAGTTACTCACCCCTTCTTTTATCCTACACTTCCAGCTCTTGGACGGGCAGGGGAATAAAGAAAATTTTTGAAACAGCTTCTTAGAAGGTGAAGCGAGATTTCGCGGTGTCGCCCTCTGCGTCAAAGAAGGGAATGTTGGTCGCGAGAAGAAATCACCAAATTTTCACCACTGATACCACTTACAAAAATTGATTTTTTAAACTATTTAATAGTTAGGCTTAAAAAAAGCCATATGAAATTTTTAATTTGTCCCACTAACTAATATCCTACTATTGTTGGAGAATTAGTTTTTATAAAGTGTCAAAAGTATTTCCCAAATTGTGGTTACCAAGATATATTAAAACAACTAAAACACTTTTTCAATTAATATTCCAGGAGGTTTCGCATATTCTCTGTGTTTCTCACCAGCTGGGGTAGTCTACGTGACAGGTGGCATTGCGTAAAACCAACAGGGCTACAATTTGCAAAGCTTTCTGGAATATTTTTTTCCAAAATTTAATAACCTTTTCATTGTCCCTTTGATAACCCACGCCCAAAAAATAATTGAAATGTTCTAGCAGCACTGTTTCCAAACTTAAAGCTAAGAGTTGATAACCCACGCCCAAAAAAATAATTGAAATGTTCTAGCAGCACTGTTTCCAAACTTAAAGCTAAGAGTTGATAACCCACGCCGAAAAAAATAATTGAAATGTTCTAGCAGCACTGTTTCCAAATTTAAAGCTAAGAGTTGCGTTACAAAATTTTAAAAATAGACCCTCAAAATATTATATTTAAATGAACATATAATTGCCAGTAAATTGTAAAGTTTTCTTTCAACCCCCGCCCCTTTACATAATTAATATAACGAAGAACAAAATTATTTCGACATAAATGCTACAAGCAGTGCATATTTTCAACTTTGAAACATACAATTTAAAGACTATTTTCGTACAACTACAAGCGTATTGTATCAACACGTGCCAGCTGCTAAGCTTCAACAGAAAGATAATTCATCATAGCCTTTACCAGTATAATAAAAGGTTAAAACTACACAGCTAAAAAAAATTATCATCATCATTATAAAAAACAACACCGCAAGACTTCGATAGACAGATCAAGAAATAAAATATTCAACTTCTATGCCGAAACAACAGACACTTTAGACTGGCGTGTTCAAAGAATGAGAGCGACTTTGGATTAAAAAAAAGCAAAGATATCAAAGAAATAACCTTCGTATTGGTTGAGCGAGTGTCTATAGAACGCCAAGCTGTACCAAGGCCAAACAATACATGTCAATTATTTGGTTTCCCTGCATAATTATAAAACGGCTTGGCAAGCCTTGCCTTCAAGTTCATCAACACAATAGAATCCGATTTAGCTTGGCTCATAAGTGACAAGGTTATCGCAAGAACAGCGGTGCAAAATAAGGGCAAGATGGTGTTTAAAACTTTTAAAATTTGTGATATTGTAGAAGAGTTGTTACCGAAGCCTTTGAAAAGTATGGAAAAATTGAGGCAAAAGTTTCCAACCCATTCGCAAATCCATAGGCAAACCATTATGTTAATATCCGCGTCAAAATCCTGGACAACCGACATTAATTCAGAGTGATCATTAAGAAAATCTTCCATCGATGTTTCAAGTTTAGTTTTTAAACTTAGTACCTGTCTTTGTAAAGCAATGGCCACAAAAACAATGTAAATTTGATGTATCTGTTTAATTGTCAGTAAAATTATACAATTGATATTTATCATTATCAAAAAGACGTGGTAGTTAAAGTTAACCAAGTTGGATGGTAGACCCATATATAAAGAACATAAATAAGTAACTTTTTCGTTGCTAAGTTTTGCTAGCGTTATTGTGCGAAGGACTGGAGTAATAAAATTTAGAACTAGTATTAATGCTACGAAACAGTTCAACACTTTCGAAAATGTGAAATTAGTCAAATTTCTTTCTGGGAATTTTAAACTTTTGATCAATATGTTTTTACCGAACATGTTCATAGTTACGGGAACTGTAGCAACGAGGATTTGCATAATGTATAACACCGGGTACGCAAAACTGGTATTTCGTTTGGTGGTGAGATATTCATTCGCGCTAAGGTAAACTGTAAAAATTAGAAACACGTTGACAAAAATGAAAGTAACTGAAGCTCGCAGTTTGTTCTTATAACCGCCCGTTTTGAAGTCCGCTTTTAAGCCTAAAACATTCAAAAATTTGACCACCACAGTAAATAACGTATTATTCCGAAACATTTCGTTCAAAATGACTTCAAAATTAGTTATTTAATATAATACGTCTAAACAAATATAGAGTTCGCACCGATGTGATATTTTCTCAACTCTTCTTCTGTATATTCAAGGATATTTCGATTTCTAAGTACCACATGTGCTATTTCTCATGAAATAACTCTTACCAAACAAGTCTACCGAAAAAACTCACAATTATAGGGTACGAGCTAGCATGCCAAAAATTCATTTCCAGGCTTATAAACATATCTAGACTTGGGTTTTCAATTTAGTGAAATCGTGCTTTATTGAATACTGCAAACACGCACAAAGTATACAACAACGTTAGATCATTTTAAACAGAGCGGTCGAAATATCGACGCGATGTCTTTATACCAAGTATATTTTCAATTCAAAATTTGAAAACTAAATTTTGCATCCATGTGTGATGAAGTAGAATTACATGTACATGAAGAGTTAAGTTCACATATTGGATTATTTTCAATCTTGGGCATAATTGACAACACGAAAATAAGGTACGACACCGCTCCACCAAAAATACTGAACACAAAACTTTTATCGATGGTAACGCAACCCAAGAAACTAAACTCTAAACTACCAGTTGCCACTTTATGCTTTACGTAATTGCGCGCTCTTTCATGGTGTAATAAATAATTGCGTCTCGGCAATTGAACTTGATTAGCCGCTGTAATTAAACCTTGTTTCGCGTCGCACATTACTGAAAGTGTCACCATTAGAATGGCGGTCGATATTAATGGAATAATAGTTTCCAAGATAAAGTACAATTGGTACAAGTTAGACAAGTTTTGTGCTTCATTGAAAAAAATTGTAAAGTTCAAGCAAAAATTTGCTACCCATTCGCAAATCCAGAAAAAACCATACGACTTATTTGAGAGTTCAATTCTTTAACCTTAGACCTTATAAGAGTGTGTTGTATCAAAAACTCGTCATATTTTTCCATCATATTACGACTTAATTGACTAACCCTCAATCTCAATCCGTTTGCCGTAAACGCAACTGCAATTTGTATGAAACTCTTAATTAATATCAAAAGTAAATACAGTAGTTCGTCAAAAACAAATAATGCGTAGTTAATAAACTTATTTTCTTTGTTAATACCCAAGAATGAATAACGTGCAATTATGTCTCGGTAATCTTTATGCAAAAACCAAATTACGGCGGTAACAATACATACGCCAATTAACGATATCACGATAATGACGGAAATTGTTAGTTCATTTAAATGTCCAGATAATCCGTGAATTTCTATTGATTTGATGCAATTTGTAACGATGTTACGTCCAAAAATGTTTAGAGTTAGTGGTAATGCTGCGACAAAAATGTTTATTGGGAACATAAGTTGGTATACGAAGCTGATGTTTGATGACGCAATTTCTGCTTCTGAAAATGTGCTATAGATAACGAAGCAGGCATACGTATTAACAATAATGCACTGATAAATTAGACACAACTTGGTGTTGAAATTTGGCGTTTTGAAATCACCACAAATGCGTAAGAATTTTAGAACTACAATGAAGACGCGATTTTCTTTAACGTAAACAGGCGTTCTTGATGGTACATCCTTCATTGTAGAAGACCAAGGCTTAACTGCTTGTTGCTAGGCAAATTTTATGGGGTTCTTATATCTGAATTATTACGAACTCAACGTCAGCTACATTTACGATTAAAAATGGATTTCTCCCGTGACGAGTGTTGTTTACCCTACTTTGGGCTTTTCACGTTACTCTGACTTTTCTAAGTCAACTTGTATACGGGCACTCTCCAAGAAACGTTACGCGAGCCTTGAAGGGAGAGAGAGATGGAGTGGTAACTACCATACCTATAACGTTGCCTCTATACCCCACCTACGGAACGGCAACGAAGTCCTCCCAGCATCCTCAGTGGCGTTTAGGTAGGGTCGTACAGTATGGAAACGTAAACGACGCCCCTGTCTTAAAAATAGAAGCTAGTTCTGATAAAAATACAGTGGCTTTACGTGGCAGCACTTAACAATCGCAAAGGGGCGTTCGCAAGGTTCACTGGGAGACTTTCATTGGCGTTGATCGCGCAACATCATTACCGCTCCATCTTACTTCTTTTCTTCTTGGTGTAAGTTTTCCATGCTCATTAACTGCTCATGCACGCAAGGTTTTTCTGTTTTAGTTTCCAAGGCTTAATTGCTTTCTCTTCTGGTAACTTCGTCGGATTCTTTAAACTAAAGGTAACTTTCTTAATGGTTAAACTTCGTTGTCAAACATGTTTAACGATTTTCCTGCTTAGCGCTTCGCGTGATAGCAGTGAAACAAATTTCAAACTTGTACTTTTTATTGATTGGGCCAAGTGGAATTATTCTTTCTCAACTGTATGGTGTGCCAATATTATTTTGATTAGTTTATTTTTCATAGACTGTCAAAAACAAGTTTTTAGGCGAAAAAACATTGACATAGGTTCTGAATTTAGTGAAATCGTTCCTTTATCAACACTTGCTTACACAAAGTATAATTAAGTTACGTCATTTTAAACAGAGGCATTTTGTGCAAGTTTAAATGCAAAATTTCACACTGTGTGCTCAAAACATTATCTAACTCTTACGTTATTTACAATATTGTACAATTACAAGAACATGTGGAATTAAATTCAGGCATTGAATCTATATCTGACTTTGGCACCATTGACAGCACGAACATGAAGTAGGAGACCGCACCTCCAAATATACTACAGACAAAACTCTTGTCGATGGTAATGCAACCCAGAAACGTAAACTGCAAACTACCAGTCTCTACTCTTCGCTTCAGATAATTGTCCAATCTGTCTTGTCGCGCTGAATATTGAAAATCCAATGGTATAGCTCGTTGGGAACAGAAAGTAACCAAATCCGAGTTAGCTTCGCTCATAAGTGACAATGTCACCGTAAGAACAGCGGTGCAAATTAAGGGCCAGATAACGTACAAAACTTTTACAATTTGTGATATTGTAGACGGGTATTTAGCGAAACCTTTGAAAAGTACCGTAAAATTGAGGCAAAAGTTGACAACCCATTCGCAAATCCATAAGAAAACCATTAAGTTGATGTCCGCGTCAAAATCCTGAACAACCGACATTAATTCCGTGTGATCATTAAGAAAATCTTCCATTGATATTCCAAGTTTTGTTTTTAAACTTAGTACCTGTCTTTGTAAAGCATTGGCCACCAATGCTATGTAAATTTGATATATGTTCTTTATTATCATTAAAATTAAATAATGCAAGTTTAAGAATATCAAAAAGACGTGGTAATTAAAGTTAACTAAGTTGGATGGTAGACCCATATATTTAGAACTCGTAAAAATAGCATCTTCAGTGCTAAGTTTCGCTAAGAATACTACGCGAAGGACTAGAATGATACAATTTAGAATTAATATTAATGTTACGAAACAGTTCAACACTTTCGAAAATGTAAATTTAATCGAAATTCTTTCTGGGAATTTTAAACTTTTCGTCAATATGTTTTTACCGAACATGTTCATAGTTACGGGAACTGTAGCAACGAGGATTTGCATAATATATAAAATCTGATTAGCGAAACCAGTGTTTTCTTTAACTGTTAAATACTGATACGCGCAAATGTAAAACGTATAAATTAGGTACACGTTGACAAAAATGAAAGTAGCTGAAGCGCGCACTTTGCCCGTTTTGCAGTCCGTTGTTAAACCTAAAATATTCATACATTTGACCACTAGAGTAAATAACATATTTTTCGGTGGATTGCGCGACGTTTCCTTCAACATGGCTTCGAAATTAGTTGAATAAATTTTCACTCTAAAATAGTACGTCTAAACGCCTTAAAAAATCGCACCAAATGTTTGCTGAGAGATATTTTTCAATCTTTCCTCGTATTTCCATGGTTATTTCGATTTCTCGCTGCCACATGTGAAATTTCACATACAATTAATTATTTATACCCAACTATATATTCGAAATAACTGAAAAATATGGGGTGAGAATGTTTTTTGTTAACTTATTTCTCATAGCCTACCAAATAACTCAAATTTTAGGCGTAAAAACATATCAGATACAGATCAATACCAGCTCAACTTAAACGAATATAAGCTGTAGTGTCTACCTTTCTCTATCGTTACGTTGTTTGCCTTTGCTAATGTATATGTTCCCACATTGCTCATGCTTTGAAAATTGGCTTATAAATATAGGTTAGCCAAGGCTTAGGTGCTGGTGCGACTTGCACTGCAGGCATGTACGTTAGTTTCCCAAACTTTGTACGAAAATATTTCAGAATCAATATATGCTTTTAATGTCCTTCTACACGCGGTATTTCACTACTTTAGACTTAGATAATAATAAGCTCACAGAGAGCTAGCGTAGCGAAGAAAAAAATTTCCGTTAATATATAGATTTTTACATGTGCTATTTCTCACGAAATTATTCTTACCCAACAAGTCTACAGACTTCAGGAGAATAAAAAAACGTATCCAGACAAAGGCTCTGAATTTAGTGAAATCATGTTTTATTCAATTCTTCAAGCACTATTAGGTCATTTTTAACAGAGCGATCGAAATACCGAAGCGAAATCTTTATCTCAAGTACAATTTAAATTCAAAATTCGAAAGCTAAATTTTGCATCCTATATTGTTCATTGTAAAGTAGAGTTAAGTTCACATATTGGATTGTTTACCATTTTGGGCACGATTGACAACACGAACATAAGGTACGAAACCGCTCCACCAAAAATACTTAACACGAAAACGGGTTCTGCGCATGGCAAAATCAAGCCAATCAGGTTATCTCTTTCTCATTTCAAAACCCGCCCTAGTAGCACTGCCGACGTAGGGCCTACATGGTCGGCTTTGTGTGTTACCGACGAGTTGGTAAAAAGTCACTAATAAGTCGGGAGAGTAATGGTTTGAAAGTCGAAATGTCCGCCCGGCGGGACGACGGCCCGCCGGTTTTCCTACTGTTTTGAGGCTACTATAAAACGACTGTTGGCCGACTATATGTCGGCGTCATTATGCCTACCTAAAGCCGCGCTCAATCCGACGATTTCACGGCTTTTTAGTATAGGAACGGTAAATCGTCGGTAAAGGGCTGGTAGAGTAAGGGTTTGAGAGTCGAAATGTCTGCCCGGCGGGACGACGGCCCGCCGGTTTTCCGACTGTTATGACGCGACTATAAAACGACTGTTGGCCGTCAATATGTCGGCGTCATTATGCCTACCTAAAGCCGCGCACCATCCGACGATTTCACGGCTTTTTAGTATAGGAACGGTAAATCGTCGGTAAAGGGCTGGTAGAGTAAGGGTTTGAGAGTCGAAATGTCTGCCCGGCGGGACGACGGCCCGCCGGTTTTCCGACTGTTATGACGCGACTATAAAACGACTGTTGGCCGTCAATATGTCGGCGTCATTATGCCTACCAAAAGCCGCGTTCAATCCGACGATTTCGCGGCTTTTTAGTATAGGAACGGTAAATCGTCGGTAAAGGGCTGGTAGAGTAAGGGTTTGAGAGTCGAAATGTCCGCCCGGTGGGACGACGGCCCACTGGTTTACACGACACGAATGAAATACGACTCTCATCCAACACGTTTGAGAGTCGACTTAACCGCCTGTCAGCAAGAGGTCCGACGGTTTTGCGACGATCAAGCCTTAACTCAAGGCTTCATTCGCTTATAGTAAAGGATACTGATACCTAGTATTGAAATTTCTTTCTTACATTTTCAATGAAAATCGCTTTAGAATTTGTACTTTGAATATTTCAAGTAACATACAGGTTGAGCATCAATTATAACAATTTCAAATATTAAACAATGTATTCGATATTACGCGACTAGTCGAATGGAAATATTAGCTGCCTTGCTAACTGGTTTTAACAAAAAGTAAAATTTTTCAGGACGAGTATAATATTTACATCAATTAAAGCATTTATTCTTATTCATTGTTAATATCTTCGATGTGGCCAGTTGCTATCTATTAAATTACAAAAATCTTAATGAAAAATATACACTCACAAATTTTTTTAAGGAAAAAGAAAAACATACAATTCTAAAGGGTAATATTTCACACATTTTTCTCTTAAAATTTTTGAAACCTCATAAAAATTCTGTAACTTAAACAAATTTAGATCTAATTTGGAACTCAGTATTATTTTCACAACCAAAAATCTTTAATATATAAGTTTTTTGAACTCCAAGCGCCCCAAAACACTTGCTTCTTTTATATTAAAACAAAGAAACTGAAGGTAGACGAAAAAGTTTAAGCTTTGGTTTCACTTTATAGGGGTGTGGTTCCCAGCAGATCAGAAGCTAGGTAAAAAGCAAAGGCTTATGCATAAAACTGAATCTAAGGGGTAGATAATTGATAATTCCTATACAAAATTCAAACCTTACGTGACAAACGAAGACGTTTCTAGTTTATATAGTGTGACAAAGAACCTTAGCGATGAAATTAAAAGTTAGCAAGCCTAGAACTAATCATTTTCAACCACAAAAATCTCGTTTAAACATTCTAACGACCCAGCCGCGTCAGAGATACTGGAAAGGCTGACTTGCTTTCGCACTAGCAGCGCCCTCTTCGATGATGACGTGCATGGCGTTACCTTTGTTACGCCAATAGAACAGAGGCGTGTCACCTGACCCGAGAAATTACAGGAGGGATAATTCAAACTAGAAAATCAGATGTGTTTTCTTGCTTTGCAGTTTTTTGTAACGTTATGTTTCTAGTGTTGCCAAAAATATAGTATTATCAACTTCTGCTTGTGGGTCGAAATATAGTATAAGTTAAATATATAACAAAAAAATTGGTGGCATATGCGGAATAGTAAAAGTCAAAAAACCGACCCACGGAAAAAGAAGGCCTATACAACAACTTCGTTTTTCATTTTACTCGTTTAAAACGTGACCATACCAACTAGCGGGAATGAGTTGGTAATCAATTGGCAAAAATGGGTTACATGTTTAGGACGGTAGGCAAGCCTATTTCAAACCACCACAGTTCCAACTGTCGAATAAATATCGGTTACTAAACGGCCTAAGAATAACTTTGATTTAATTTTACTCTTCTTAAACGTCACAATAACGACTAGCGCGAGGGAGTTGGTAATCAATTGGCAAAAAATGTATTGGAACTTTCTAGACGGTAGGCAAGCCTACTTCAAACCACCACAGTTCCAACTGTCGGATAAATTTCGGTTACTAAACGGCCTAAGAGTAACTTTGCTTTTAATTTTACTCTTCTTAAACGTCACAATAACGACTAGCGCGAGGGAGTTGGTAATCAATTGGCAAAAATGTTTTGGAACTTTCTAGACAGTAGGCAAACCTACTTTAAACCATCTCAGTTCCAACTGTCGGATAAATGTCGGTTACTAAACGGCCTAAGCATAACTTTGCTTTTAATTTTACTCTTCTTAAACGTCACAATACCGACTAGCGCGAGAGAGTCGGTAATCAATTGGCAAAAAATAAGTTGGAATTTTCTAGACGGTAGGCAAGCCTACTTTAAACCATCTCTGTTCCAACTGTCAGATAGATGTCGGCATTGCCAACTAAATGAAGTAGTCGGCTTCATGAGTCGGAAAAGTATCGGAATAAGCATGGTACAGCTGACTGGACCGTAAACCGACTATTCGACCTTTAACCGACTGTTATGCGGAAGGCTTGTGCTACTGGGGCCGAGCTCGAGATCTGAGCCGTTGTAAAAATTCTAAAGGTTTGTTGGTTGGGTTTTTTAAGTTAGGACATTTTTTACAGAATGATTTTGTGCAAGTTCAAATTTTAAATTTCACACTGTGTGCTCAAAACATTATCTCGCTCAATGTTCTTTACAACACTGTACAATTACATGAAAATGTAGAATTAAATTCGAGTATTGAATTTTTTTCGATCTTGGGCACCATTGATAGTACGAACATGAAGTACGAAACCGCACCCCCAAATATACTGCACACAAAACTCTTGTCGATGGTAACGCAGCCCAGAAACGTGAACTGTAAACTACCAGTCTCTACTCTTCGCTTCAGATAATTGTCCAATCTGTCTTGTCGCGCTGAATATTGAACGTCCAATGGTATAGCTCGTTGGGAACAAAAGATAACCAAATCCGATTTAGCTTGGCTCATAAGTGACAAGGTTACCGTAAGAACAGCGGTACAAAATAAGGGCAAGATGGTGATCAAAGTCACATAAATTTGTAATATTGTAGACGACAAACTTAAGTCTTTGAAAACAATCGTAAAATTGAGGCAAAAGTTAACAATCCATTCGCAAATCCATAGACAAACCATTATGTTAATATCCGCGTCAAAATCCTGGACAACCGACATTAATTCAGAGTGATGATTAAGAAAATCTTCCATAGATGTTTGAAGTTTAGTTTTTAAACTTAGTACCTGTCTTTGTAAAGCATTGGCCACAAAAGCAATGTAAATTTGATATATCTGTCCAATTGTCATTATATTCAAATGATAGACTCTTGAGATTATCAAAAAGATGTGGTTGTTAAAGTTAACTAAGTTGGGTGGTATACCATAATATGTTGAACTAATAAAAATAGCACTTTTAGTGCTACGTTTCGCTAAGAATATTACGCGAATTACTGGAATGATACAATTTAGAACTAATATTAATGTTACAAAACATTTCAGCACTTTTGAAAATGTAAAATTAGCGGAAATTCTTTCTGGGAATTTTAAACTTTTGATCAAGATGTTTTTACCGAACATGTTCATAGTTACGGGAACTGTAGCAACGAGGATTAGCGTAATATATGAAATATGATAGGCAAAACTGGTCGGATTGTTTTTTGTTAAATACTGATTCGCGCTAAAATAAACCGTATAAATTAGGTTAACGGTGACAAAAATGAAAATACCTGAAGCGCGCACTTTGTGTTTATAGCCGCCCGTTTTGAAGTCCGTTGTTAAACCTAAAATATTCATACAGTTGACCACCAGGGTAAAAAACATATTTTTATTGCGGATTCCAGGAACTTTTATTCAACATTGCTTGAAACTTTACTGTATAAATGTTCTTTATAAAGTAATACGTCTAAACGCCTTAAAAAATCGCACCAAGTGTGTGCTGAGATATATTTTTCAACCTTTCCAATTATTTCGATGGATATTTCGATTTCTAGCTGCCACATGTAAGATTTCTCACTCAATTATTTTTACCCAACTATATATTCGAAATATCTGATAATTATGGGGTAAGAATGTTTTTTCTACGCCTACTTCTCATAGCCTGCCAAATAACGCACATTTTAGGCGTAAAAACATATACAGATACAGATCAATACCAGCTCAACTTCAACGAATAGAAGCTGTAGTGTCTACCTTTCTCTATCGTTAAGTTGTTTGCATTTGCTAATGTATATGTTCCCATATGCTCAAGCTTTGAAAATTAGCTTATAAATATAGGTTAGCCAAGGCTTAGTAGCTGGTGCGACTTGCACTGCATGCATGTATGTTAGTTTCCCAAATTTTGAACGAAAATATTTGAGAGTCAATTTATGCTTTTAATGTCCTTCTACACGCGGTATTTCACTACTTTAGACTTAGATAATAATAAGTTCACAGAGAGCTAGCGTAGCGAAGAAAATTGTTTTTCTGTAAATATATAGATTTTTACCTATCACATGTGCTATTTCTCATGTAATTATTCTTACAATGAGTTAATAATATGTTAGCTCCCTATAAGTTACTCAGGCAATTCATTTTTATACTCCAGCGTTTTCTCCCGCGCCGCCAGCGTCCCAACTATATGCGAAGCTCTGTGGCCGCCACGTGAACGAAAATCTTATTTACTCTTCTTTCCGGTTTTCCCCGGAAGCGCGTGTAGTGGAAGCTAGCCAATGATATCGGAGCTATTTAAGCAGCCGAATATTTCGCTCAGTAACCTCGGTTAAGAAAACAGTTAGGAGATCAGTGGATTGGATTTAGCTCAGTTGTATAATTTTATGTTTTCAAGTCACAATAACAACTCATATCATTAGCATTCTTTATCAATTTCGGCAAATTGCATTGAGTTCCTGCATTTTTTTGTCTCAGTAAAGATACAAACGCCATGATTTAATGTTAAATTGTTAAAACATAAACATTCACGATTAAAACACTCCCTTGGTGAAAAAGCAGCCGACGACTCGAGGTCGAGGAGCCGTACAAGCAGGATTTTTTTTCGACAAGAGAGAGCGCAACATTCGGATTTTTTCCCGCGCGGGCGAAATGAGAAGAAATCGCTGGATACATTACGCCTATGGAGCCTGAGTAACTTATAGGGAGCTAACATATTATTAACTCATGTTCTTACCCAACAGGTCTACAGACTTCAGGAGACTAAAAAACGTATCCAGACAGCCCTTACAAAAATCTTCTTAAGAACTCTTTAGAAAATTCCTTGGGAAATTTCTTTGGAAATCCTTAAGGCGTTCTTTAGGAAATTGGGGAATATTGGCCTCTTTTTCTTTGGAAATTACTTTGGAAATATCTTTGGAATTTTCTTGGGAAATATCTTTGGAATTTTCTTGGGAAATATCTTTGGAATTTTCTTGGGAAATATCTTTGGAATTTTCTTGGGAAATATCTTTGGAATTTTCTTGGGAAATATCTTTGGAATTTTCTTGGGAAATATCTTTGGAATTTTCTTGGGAAATATCTTTGGAATTTTCTTGGGAAATATCTTTGGAATTTTCTTGGGAAATATCTTTGGAATTTTCTTAGGAAATATCTTTGGAATTTACTTGGGAAATGTCTTTCGAATTTTCTTGGGAAATATTTTTGGAATTTTCGTGGGAAATGTAAAGAGAAAGCTGTGGGGTAAATTAATTTAGCCACTTGAAACGAGGATAGTTCTCATATGCAGAACTATATCCTAATACAGGGAGTGTAGTTCTTATATGCTGAACTACACCCCTTATTGCGAGGGAAGTTCTCGCATGCAGTGTGAAATTGCTTATAAAGTCAGACATTTAATCGACTTAAAAACATCCGTAAACGGCAGAAAGTTTTAACCTTGTGCAATTGTATGGGGCACTAAATGGGTTTTGGAGGCTTTAATGACCAAGCAGTAGATACAGACGTTGTTGTTAAATTTAATAATGTATATTCACCGAGAGTTTTTCGAGTATCAGAAACGCGTTGAACCTAATTTTCTCTACAATGTTTTTTAAAAAATATTTATTTTGGACTCAAATTACGCTCGAAATAAAGATAAAACATGCCATAAGAGAATTAAGCAAAAATTTCGACTGACAGCTTAGATTCCCTGTAAATCTAAACACAACGATTTTAATTACTCTTATTTTACTTTTAATCTATTTTATCCTTTACATAAACGGATGATTAAAGGCAAAAAAAAAAACTAAAAAAAAAAAAATAAAAAAATAGGTAAATATAACATTCCATTTCAGCGCTTGCTGAGCCTTAGCTACGGGACAAGCCTTCGTGAAACGTTTTTAATTTTATTAACCATCAAGTTAATGTCTATCTAGGAAAACTTTAGCTAAACAATTTGGGTAAAAATATTTTGATAGGTATGTAAAGCATAATTTCAATATATCTGGCCATTTGAAATTCATCTCTAAAATTCTTAACTAATTTCTTTGGGAAATTAACCCTAGACTTTCTTTGGAAATTTATCTCAAGAATGCCTTACTTTGGAAAATAAACCTTAAACCTTCTTTGGAAATTGATCTCAAGAATTCCTAAAGAATTTCGTAAAATATTCCCTAGACGTTCTTTGGAAATTTATCTGAAGAATTCCTAAAGAATTTCTTTCGAAAATAATCCCAAGCCCTTCTTAGGAAATTTATCTCTAGAATTCCTAAAGAATTTCTTTAGAAAATAATCCCAAGATATTCTTAGGAAATTTATCTCTAGAATTCCTAAAGAATTTCTTTAGAAATTAATTCCAAGACATTCTTTGGAAATTTATGTCTAGAGTTCCTAAAGAATTTCTTTAGAAATTAATCCCAAGACATTCTTAGGAAATTTATCTCTAGAATTCCTAAAGAATTTCTTTAGAAAATAATCCCAAGATATTCTTAGGAAATTTATCTCTAGAATTCCTAAAGAATTTCTTTAGAAAATAATCCCAAGATATTCTTAGGAAATTTATCTCTAGAATTCCTAAAGAATTTCTTTAGAAATTAATTCCAAGACATTCTTTGGAAATTTATGTCTAGAATTCCTAAAGAATTTCTTTAGAAATTAATCCCAAGACATTCTTAGGAAATTTATCTCTAGAATTCCTAAAGAATTTCTTTAGAAAATAATCCCAAGATATTCTTAGGAAATTTATCTCTAGAATTCCTAAAGAATTTATTTAGAAATTAATTCCAAGACATTCTTTGGAAATTTATGTCTAGAATTCCTAAAGAATTTCTTTAGAAATTAATCCCAAGACATTCTTTGGAAATTTATGTCTAGAATTCCTAAAGAATTTCTTTAGAAAATAATCCCAAGATATTCTTAGGAAATTTATCTCTAGAATTCCTAAAGAATTTCTTTAGAAATTAATTCCAAGACATTCTTTGGAAATTTATCTCTAGAATTCCTAAAGAATTTCTTTAGAAAATAGTCCCTACACCTTCTTAGGAAATTTATCTTTAGAATTCCTAAAGAAAATAGTCCCAAGACATTCTTTGGAAATTTATCTCTAGAATTCCTAAAGAATTTCTTTAGAAAATAATCCCTAGACCTTCTTAGGATATTTATCTTTAGAATTCCTAAAGAATTTCTTTAGAAAATAGTCCCAAGACATTCTTTGGAAATTTATCTCTAGAATACCTAAAGAATTTCTTTAGAAAATAATCCCAAGACATTCTTTGGAAATTTATCTCAAGAATTCTTAGGAAATTCCAATGAAGTCTTTGGAAATAGTTTCTTTAGAAAATGATCCCAAGGGCTCCGTAGGGTTCCAAAGATATTCCTTTAGAACTCTTAAGAAGATTTTTGTAAGGGAGAGGCTCTGAATTTAGTGAAATCATGCTTTATTCAATACTTCAAGCACTATTAGGTCATTTTTAACAGAGCGATCGAAATACCGAAGCGAAATCTTTATCTTAAGTTCATTTTAAATTCAAAATTCGAAAGCTTAATTTTGCATCCATGTGTGTTACTATATTGTTCATCTTAAAGTAGAATTAAATGTACTTGTAGAGCTAAGTTCACATATTGAATTGTTTACCATCTTGGGCACAATTGACAACACGAACATAAGGTACGACACCGCTCCACCAAAAATACTAAACACGAATTTTTTATCGATGGTAACGCAACCCAAGAAACTAAACTCTAAACTTCCAGTTGCCCCTTTATGCTTTACGTAATTTCTCGTTCTTTCATATTGCAATTGGTAATTGTTTTCTGGCAATTTAACTTGATTAACCGCCGTAATTAAAGCCTGTTTCGCGTCGCACATTACTGAAAGTGTCACCATTAGAATGGCGGTCGATATTAATGGAAAAATAGTTACTAAAATCCCGCACAATCCGACCAAGTTGGACAAGTTTTCTGTGTTTTTGAAAATAATTGTTAAGTTAAAGCAAAAATTTGCCACCCATTCAAAAAGCCAGAAACAAATCATTAGGCTTATATGAGAGTTTAATTCTTTAACATTAGACATGATTAGAGTGTGTTGGATCGAAAACACGTCATATTTTTCCATCATATTATCACTTAATTGATTAACTCTCAATCTCAATGCGTTTGCGGTAAACGAAACTACAATTTGTATAAAACACTTTGTTGATAACAGAAATAAAAACATAAGTTCGTCGAAAAGGATTAATGCGTAGTTAGCTACCTTATATTCCATATTAATACCCAGTAATGAATAACGTGCAATTATTACTTGGTAATCTACTTGCAAATACGCAATTACTGTGGTAACAACACATACGCCAATTAACGATATCACGATAATGACCGAAATGGTTAATTCACTTAAATATCCAGTTAATTCGTCAATTTCTAATGATTCGCGACATTTTGTAACGATGTTACGTCCAAAAATGTTTAGAATTAATGGTAATGATGCGACAAAAATGTTTATTGGGTACAAAAGTTTATATACGAAGCCGATGTTTGATGATTCAAGTTCTTTTTGTGAAAATAAGATACAGAAAATCCAACAGATATACGCGTTTACAAAAATAAAATTCAGGATTAGAATCAACTTAGTTTTGAAATTTGTAGTTTTGAAATCACTTGCTACGCCACAAAAACGTAAGAATTTTAGAACTACAATGAAGACCCGATTTTCTTTAACGTAAACAGGTGTTGTTGATTGTACAGACATCATTTTTAACGGCTAAGGCTTACCTGCGTGTTGATCAGACAGGCTAAATTTATTAGATTCTTATATTTAAAGCACACCAATTATTACGAACTCAACTTCAACCACTAGTTGTTGCTTCAAAATTTGTTGTATAAATGTTCACTATAAAATAGTATGTCTAAACGCCTAAAACATTTCTCACTAAGTGTTCGCGGAGAGGTATTTTCCAACCTTTTCACGTATTTTGAAGTAAAGGACATTTCGATTTCTCGCAACCACATGTGAAATTTCTCATGCAATTATTCATACCCAACTATATATTCGAAATAGCTCATAATTATGGTGTACGTGTGTTTTTTGATCGCTTATTTCTCATAGCCTGCCAAATATCGTACATTTTTGGCGTAAAAACATATCCAGATACAGATCAATACCAGCTCAACTTTAACGAATAGAAGCTGTAGTGTCTACCTTTCTCTATCGTTAAGTTGTTTGCCAATGTATATGTTTCCAAATTGCTGAAGTTTTCAAAATGTCCTCGTAAATATTGGTTTGCCAAAGATTAATTCATTCGAATAATGTGCTTCTACACGCAAGATATTTCTGTGTTAGCCTTAGATAATAATAAACATGCCTTTTCCATCACTGCTTGCTTACGCAAAGTATAATTAAGTTAGGACATTTTAAACAGGATTTTGTGCAAGTTTAAATAGTAAATTTCACACTGTGTGCTCAAAACATTATTACCTCAACGGTTATTTACAATTACATGAAAATGTAGAATTAAATTCAGATATTGAATTTTTTTCGATATTGGGAACCATTGATAGTACGAACATGAAGTACGAGACAGCACCACCGAGAATACTACACACAAAACTCTTGTCGATGGTAATACAACCCAGAAACGTGAACTGCAAACTGCCAGTCTCTACTCTTCGCTTCAGATAATTGTCCAATCTGTCTTGTCGCGATGATATTTGAAATTCCAATGGTATAGCTCGTTGGGAACGGAATGTAACCAAATCCGAGTTAGCTTCGCTCATAAGTGACAAGGATACCGTAAGAACAGCGGTGCAAATTAAGGGCCAGATAACGTACAAAACTTTTACAATTTGTGATATTGTAGACGGGTATTTAGCGAAACCTTTGAAAAGTACCGTAAAATTGAGGCAAAAGTTGACAACCCATTCGCAAATCCATAAGAAAACCATTAAGTTGATGTCCGCGTCAAAATCCTGAACAACCGACATTAATTCCGTGTGATCATTAAGAAAATCTTCCATTGATATTCCAAGTTTTGTTTTTAAACTTAGTACCTGTCTTTGTAAAGCATTGGCCACCAATGCTATGTAAATTTGATATATGTTCTTAATTATCATTAAAATTAAATAATGCAAGTTTAAGAATATCAAAAAGACGTGGTAATTAAAGTTAACTAAGTTGGATGGTAGACCCATATATTTAGAACTCGTAAAAATAGCATCTTCAGTGCTAAGTTTCGCTAAGAATACTACGCGAAGGACTAGAATGATACAATTTAGAATTAATATTAATGTTACGAAACAGTTCAACACTTTCGAAAATGTAAATTTAATCGAAATTCTTTCTGGGAATTTTAAACTTTTCGTCAATATGTTTTTACCGAACATGTTCATAGTTACGGGAACTGTAGCAACGAGGATTTGCATAATATATAAAATCTGATTAGCGAAACCAGTGTTTTCTTTAACTGTTAAATACTGATACGCGCAAAAGTAAAACGTATAAATTAGGAAGAGGTTTACAAAAATGAAAATACTAGAAGCGCGTACTTTCTTTTTATAACCGCCCGTTTTGAAGTCCGTTGTTAAACCTAAAATATTTATAAAGTTGACCACCAGAGTAAATAACATATTTTTTTGCGGATTCCACGACATTTCCTTCAACATTGCTTTAAAATTTATTGTATAAATGTTCTTTATAAAATAATACGTCTTAACGCCTTAAAACGTTGCACCAAGTGTTTGCTGAAATATATTTTTCAATCTTTCCTCGTATTTCCATGGTTATTTCGATTTCTCGCTGCCACATGTGAAATTTCACATACAATTAATTATTTATACCCAACTATATATTCGAAATATCTGATAATTATGGGGTGAGAATGTTTTTTTGTTAACTTATTTCTCATAGCCTACCAAATAACGCAAATTTTAGGCGTAAAAACATATCCAGATACAGATCAATACCAGCTCAACTTTAACGAATAGAAGCTGTAGTGTCTTCCTTTCTCTATCGTTAAGTTGTTTGCCTTTGCTAATGTATATGTTCCCATATGCTCAAGCTTTGAAAATTAGCTTATAAATATAGGTTAGCCAAAGCTTAGGTGCTGGTGCGAATATTTCAGAATCAATTTGTTATATATTAGTCTTGAGTAATTTAAGTGGAAGTTAATTAAAATATCGGGACTAGAATTCTACACGTCATGACTACTGAAGTTCTAGACAAAAAACATACTTTGTTTACGTACATGTGTGTTACCTCCAATATTGTTCATTGTAAAGTAGAATTACATGTACATGTAGAGTTAAGTTCACATATTGGATTGTTTTCCATCTTGGGCACAATTGACAACACGAACATGAAGTACAACACCGCCCCGCCAAAAATACTAAATACGAAACTCTTATCGATGTTAACGCATCGTAAAAATGTAATTTGAAATTTACCAGTCTCTACTTTCTGTTTTAAATAAACATTAAATCTCTCCTGTTTCAATGAATATTGAAATCGGGGTGGTATAATTCTTTGAGAGCAAAATGTCACCAAATTCAGATTTAGCTTCAGTCATAGCTGACAAAGTTATCATAAGAACCGCGGTGCAAAATAAGGGCAGGATACAGTTCAAAACCGTGTTAAATCGAAAAATCGTTGACGGGTGTTCTGTCAAGTCTTCGAAAATAATTTTAAAATGTCGGCAAAAGTTGCAAATCCATACGGAAGCCATTATATTGATATCCTTGTCGAAATCATGTACAATTGACATCAGCTCCGTATGCACACGAAAGAAATCAGGCAATTCCGATGTAAGGTCAGTTTTAAGGCTTAACACCTCTTTTTGTAAACCAATGGCCACTAAAGCGACTGTTATTTGATACAGGTACTTAATTATTAGTAGAAAATCGTAGTAAAGATAGTCCATAGTTATAAAAGCGTGATAATTAAAGGTAGTCAAGTTGGCGGGAATACCATAGACGGCGCTAGTATCCGCAGCTGCGTCTTGACTAAATGTAGCGAACGAAATTGTTATTGTTACCGTAATTAAATGGATTATCATGATTAATATCACGCAATTATTCAACACTTTCGAAAATGGGACGCTTTTTCTTTGAAGAAATTTCAGTCCTTTGCATAATATATTTTTACCAAATATGTTCAAAGTCACAGGGACTGTTACAACAAAAACTTGCATGAAGTACAATATTTGGTAGAGGAAAGCCATGTTTTTGTCACTCGCTATGTATTGGTACGTGCTGTAGTACGGCATGAAAACTAAGTAAGTGGAAAAAAACCGCGGTTTTAACCTGGTTAAAACCGGGTGTCAAAAACTATTTTTTCCGCGGTTTTTTCCACTTTTTAAGGTTTTTTCCTGAATTCTTTGCAAAGTATTTGACTAATTATTCCTTAAATATTCGCGAACAACTTGAAGCTAAATTAATATAAATTAATTAATATCAGTTATCATTATGCCTTTAATTTACTAGCATTGGGTACAAGTGCCACTACTCTATAGCGTTAGAAAATTCAGGTCTTTTTACACACGCTTCTTATTGGCCATGTAACCAACCAAATATATTGAAATGTTATAGCTCAGCCTCGATAAAAAGAATGTTTTCTACTCTGTCTTTCATTAATGGAAAACTTTGAAATAGGTTAAAGAATGAAACCGCTTCTACTTTTGTTTTGCTGACAAATGCTCATAGAAAGACACCAGGCAAATTTGAATACTAAAAATTAAATACAGCAATAACCATCTCAAATTTAAAAATTAAAAATACTATTGTTATTTTTCAAACATAACATTAACAAACATCACGAAAATGCACTTGAAACTCGCTAGTTTACCACTTTGTAACCATGAATTTAGTTTTTGCCGGTTTTTTCCACGTGTCCCGGCAAAAACTAGTTTTGTCCCGGTTTTTGCCAACCCTGTAAAAGTGGTGGTCGATTTGAAATCCGTTGTCAAGCCTAATAAATTCATACATTTTACCACGGTTAAAAACAACGTATTTTTGCACGCTTTTTGTTTTAACATCTTTCAAGTGTGGAAAGATTGATTTATAGTGAGCTCTATTGTCGATGGTCAGACAGACAAAAAATATTTTTATTAACACACCAACCATGTCGCCTTTATCATAAGTTTATAGGATATGTTCCATAAGTATGTATGAAACTATCTATACATCGTAATGCTACTGAGAGACTTACAGCTCGAGATAACTAGTTCGAGAAGGAGAACGACGGAACCGAGAAATAAAGTCCTAAGTACACTCGGTTGTGGTTAATTTTGCATGCAGGACTTCCATCTAATCCTATTTAGTCTGAACTTACTAAGCCTTTGACAGTAGCGCCTCACCAGGCCTCCCTCGCTTTACCTACCTCACTCACTTCAAAATTACAAGCTCCAGTTGCTTTGAAACGCAATGCTTTTGAAGTTTGTAAAACGTCTGGTATGTTCCTTTGAGTCAAACCATAAGATATTTTCCTACCATAAGTTTGTTAATCTCTGGTTACAGACTGGAGCTTGTAATTTTGAAGTGAGTGAGTGAGGTAGGTCATAGATTCGAGGAGGTAAAGCGAGGGAGGCCTGGTGAGTGAGTGGGGCGCTGCTGTCAAAAGGGGCTTAGTAATGCAGACTAAATAGGACCTAGATGGAATAGGTCCTAGCTGCAAAATTAATTAACCACCGAGTGTAGGACTTCAATTCTCGCTTCCGTCGTTCTCCCTCGAACTAGCTCGAGCTGTAAGTCTCTACCATTACCATTGTGTCATACTTATGGAACACATCTTATAAACTTATGATATTGTGTTCTTTGACACTTTCCACACACTTTATTTAATGACATACTTATCAGAACATATGAATTACTATTCTGTGACATAATTTTAATTCCATTTTTATCGTTGAAATCAATACCAAATATACAAACTTTCTTTAATTTTTCGAAACTGTTAGTCACCATTAACTAAAGTACAATTACAATTAGTTGAAATTCTATTTGTTTTCGGGACAATTGACAACACAAATATTAGATAGCTAAAAGACGCTCCTGCAATACCAAACAAGAAATTCTTATCGATTGTCAGACATCCTAAGAAGGTTGACACTATTTGTTTTAAATAATTGTCGCGTCTTTCACGGTCTATTGAGTAATTAAAATTTATCAAACCTTTATTACACTCATGAATTAAATCGTAATTAGCTTCGCACATTTGCGACAAAATCGCCATAAGAACAGCAGTCGTAGATAAAGTTAAAATTAAGTTACTCATAAACACAAATTGGAACAATTTACTAAGAAATTCCGATTCTTCAAAGGAAATTGTAAAATTAAGGCAAAAATTCACAACCCATTCTCCTAACCATAAACAAACGAACAAACTTATATTAGAATTTAAATCCTGGACTTGTGAAAACAATTCATTGTGATAAGTTAAAAAATTCCTATTCTTCAAATACATTTTTAAATTAACAACTCGTAATCTCAGTGCATTTGCGGAAAATGCAATCAACGCTTGATGCAAACCTTTAATTATTTGCAGGGTATTAATTAAAACGGTATTCGTTAACATAATAGCGTAACTTAAATAAGGGTTAAAATAATATCCATACCAATACAGTGTTAACGTTTGTATAGCTTCATTTTCTAATCGTAACATTGCTACCATTGAAACTGTTATTATTACAGCGTAAATTAGAAATAATGCAATTTCACAGTAATTTAGTGCGCAATTGACGATAAATGGTTGTGACGATTTCAAACACGATTTCACAATATTTTTACCGAATAAATTCAGTGTTATCGGTAACGTAGCCACTAGCATTTGAGATGGGAACATTATTACATAAATAATATTCAATTTCGATGGTGACCCGTGATTGGTGACTGAGATTGTTGTGTAAACTTGAAGTAATAAATAACAGTTGAATACAATTGCAGTTGCAATTAAGCGACATTTAGTTTTGCCGTCGCTGGATTTCAGATCCCTTGTAATTCCTAGCAATTCCAGACATTTTAAAGTTAATTTAAAAACACGTGAATTTTGCGATGTTCTCATTGCAACTAACATTGTTGAAGTAATAAAAGAAAACCTTAATATTAACTGCGGTATGCAATTCAATTTATTTTGGATATACAAATTTATGTGTCAATACAATGATATATTTATCAGTATCTTGTCAAATTAATCCATAACACGTGGGTTGTTTCTAATGTTATTAAGTTCATACAAGAATGCATACAGCCACTAGGAATCATCGTGTCCCCATAAAAATATCCCATGATAATCTCTATGCGTGTTTTGTGGGATGGGCTTGAGAAATTACAAGTGTTTTTAACTCTGGTTTTTGAAAGCGACAAAGTAAATCATTAAAGCCTTTCTACTTCAATATAATTTGGCTTGGAATTTCCTGTTGAGATTCATTGTACGATGTACCATTACAGGGGTCACAATTTAACCCCATATTAGGCACAACCGATATTACAAAGGTCAAATACGACACAGCCCCAGCGGCGATATTTAATATAAAACTTTTATCCAATGAAACGCACTTCATAAAAGTAAACCCTAGATAAATGTAGACCATTTTCTGTCGTAGATACGATTCCATGTTCTCGGTGACGTAGTCCCCTTTGATGTCGTTGTATTTTCTAAGCCTTTCATGACACGACCGAACCAAGTCGAATTTACAATCACTAAGCATTGATAAACTCACTAATAATACTCCGGTACTGAAAAGTGGTAAAATTGTACTCAAAATAATGAAGGTTTGATGCCAATTTGATAATGTTTCAGTGTCTTTAAACAGTATGGTGAAATTAAGGCAGAAATTTCCTATCCATTCTATTAACCATAAACAAATGATCCAGTTTAAGTTTGAATCCAAATTTTGTAATATTTCGAACAAATTCGTGTGTTGAGTTTGAATTAACTTCAAATCAGCGAAACCTGACTTTAAATTGACACTCATAGACTTCACACGCATGCGTATACTATCAGCCGTGTATGATACAGTTGCCTGAAACAAATACTTAATGGACATTAAACTTATGTATAAAAATAGATCCAACTCCATGAAGAAATATTGCAACCATCGATACGGTATTGTGTTGAAACCTAATCCTTCTATATAAAATAACAATGGCACTTCGTCGAATAACAGTAATGAAGCAAGGCCTACCATTATAGTTACTAAATCTAAGATAATTATGACTATTTGAGCGAAATTAAGTTGCCTTGAGCACGATAAGACTTCGGTTTCATTTTCGTAAAGACGTTCCACCGATTTTAAACATTCCGTTATCAAATTAGTTTTGAAAATTGCAGCGTTGACCATGTAAGCCGTGAAAGACACTTGCATGAAGTACAAAATTTGAAACGCAAATGCTACCGCAGTGTTAAAGTCTTGGTTTAAAACCCATTGTATTACGAACAAGCTGTAACTGTTCACGATTAAGCAAGTTATGATAGTACGAATGTTGCATTTTTGCTTGTTTTTGAAATTCCGTTTGTTGCAGATTGAAATTCGGTTATTGGTAAGTCCCAAGAATTTCAGGCAACGCAAAATGAAGTTGAAAATACGGTTTTGTTTGACGTATTTTGGTATGACGTCATCGCGAACTTCGGAATGTCTTTTTCGTATGTTAAATATGACGAAATTAAAATTTTGCGTTATGTTAAATGTTTTTCAATATAGATGTGTTTTGAAATTTGAAGATGTTTATTGTTTACTGAAAGTTAAAATATTCAGTACATTAAATTTTTAAGACGAAAAAATCGTAGTTTAAAAAAAATGTCTATATTTGGTATATTTTATTTGTAAGTATACTGAAATATTTCTCAGTTGCCATGGGACATCTGTTGGATAAGTTTTGCATGTTTTTAATTTTCTCTTAATTGTTAAAATGAAATTTTATCAGACTTTTGATATTTGTAAACATTCATCGGAAAATGTGCTTAATATTAAAACTTCAAGTGCTCAAGTATAAAATAATTGGTGAGTTTATTTAATTCATTATCTTACCTGAATTGAGGAACTTCCGTGATCCTCTAACACTAGTTGTTGTTACTCCTTTATCCGTAAACGAAGAATAGCTCTTTGTTCAAATGTATGTACAGGAAATATCCAGACACTTAATAGAGCCATATACGTCAAAGCACCTAGCCTTTTAAAATACTTTAAGCTGATTTGTTGTTTATTGAATACCATTTCCAGAAACACTTCTTTCCACTTGTGTAAATAAAAATATTGAAAACCATTATCGGCTTTCAACTTCAAGCAAGGCAAAAAACCGAGGCTTAAGGCCAAGGCCCAGATATTGGGATTGTGCGGCAGTTGCAAGTACTGTAAGACACGCGTTGTCTAAATCGTGTCGGCGTCAAAACCTTTCGCAATTGCAACTGATCGTGTCGTTAATTTACTGTGTTGGGTAATACCATGATACGCGTGTTGTTGGTATTGATTTATGTTAATGAAGCTTTGAAATGAGCCCCTGTTTTCTGCAATTGGTTTGGTATAAACATGTACGTCTTACCATGCAACCGTTTTTGCTTTCGAAAAACATTTTTTTAACTGTATTTCGGTTTCGGAATTTAATATGTCCCAACGTGTTGTGTTTATGTAGGTACGCGCTTTGTTTGATTATCGTCTGTTAGATTACCATACTTTCATAAATAATGGTTTATATACGTTTATTTTCGTATGATCAGGTTTTACAGGCAAGTTTTAATCATGTTAGGCTTCGCCTTTAATTGCCTCATAACCAGTGAAACATTTATGTAGAACCATGAATTTATTCACTAATTGTGTGAATAAAGTTGCAAACAACTTTTCATCAATAACTTCGACATTTTTTTAGAAGCAGTTCACAAGACTACATTGCAAAGTTACATTACTTCAATTGAAAATATGTTCATGTTAAAACACGTGCTTTGTGAATTATATTGGTCTTTTTGAAGTACCGACGTGAAGCCTTTATCTCAAGTGCATTTTAAATTCTTATTTATCAAGTTTTAACTGCTAAACTTTGCTCAAAACGCAATGTTATTTACAATATCGTTGAATTGCACGTACATGTGGAGTTAAATTCAAGCGTCGAAATTTTTTCGATCATGGGCACAATTGACACAACGAAAGTCAAATACGAAACTGCTCCGCCAAAAATACTAAACACGAAACTCTTATCGATAGTAATACAACCTAAGAACGTAAACTGCAAATGACCAGTTTCTACTTTCCTTTTCAAATAATTGTCCGATCTCTCCTGTTGCAATAAGTATTCCAATTTCGGTGGTGTTATTTTTTGAGAGCAGTAACTAACCAAATCCGCTTTAGCTTCGCACATAAACGACAAACTAATCATAAGCACAGGGGTCGAAACTAAGGGCAATATTATATTTAAAACACCGTAAATTTGATCCATCAAAGGCACGTCATTGATAGTGTCTGTTAAAAAAATCGTAAAATTCAGGCAAAAGTTTCCAACCCATTCGCAAATCCAAACGCAAAACATTATGTTGATGTCCGCGTCGAAATCATGCACAATTGACAGCAATTCCGTGTGTTCATGAAGAAAATCAGGTGTCGACGTTCGATGTTTAGTTTTTAAACGTAATACCTCTCTTTGTAAACCATTGGCAACAAAAGCAACGACAACTTGGTACAAGCACTTAATTGTCAGTACAATCGTGTAAATTCCATAATCACATATCAAAAATACGTAATAATTAAAGTGAACCAAGTCTGAAGGGATTCCGGCGTAAAAACAACTTTCAGCCGCCTTTTTAGGGGTTAATACCAAAATGGAAATTGTGATAAAGATCAGGAAAATTAAATGGAGAGTTAATATTAATATTGCACTGATGTTCAATGCTTTTGAAAACGTGAGGCAACGTCTTTTAGTTTTAAGAAATTTTAAACCCTTGAATAGCATGTTTTTACCGAAAATCGTTGCGGTTGAAGGCACTGAAGTTGCTACAACTTGCATGAAGTATATTGTTGCGAGAAGTAAATTGGTGTTATCAGCGTATGTCATGAATTTACACACGCTATAGTAGGCAATATAGATAACGTACAAGTTGACGGTAACGATAGTAACAAGTGCGTGAATCTTAGTTTGTAATTGGCCGTTTTGAAGTTCGTTGTTACGCCCAAGAGATCCAAACATTTTACCACTAATAAAAACACATAATTTTCATACGAATGTCCTTAAATTAATGTTGAAGAAACTTTGGGGGTACAACGTCTTCTATTAAGTTGCAATTCCATAGTAGAAAGTTACTAAAATAGTTCAATTCATAAATTAATAAGGTGTATTAAGTAATATATAAACATCCTTTTTAAATAATAATATTAAAAAAATCTTTGGAATATCAAAATGAAATAGAGCTTTAAAGCTACAAAAGTACTAAATGCATCATAATTACGAAAAATATTTCCACATATTCATTTTATATTATGGAAAACGGGAATATTAAGGTTCTGAAGGATTTCTTTACACATCAAAACAAAAACGAACTTCTAACGCAGCGCACTAGTGTAACAACGGACGGACACATATAGACAAACACATAGACTGCTGTTTTACCCTTTCCGTATTAATTTTGAGTTTAGAGACGTGATTATCTTAAATATTAAAATAAATATAATTAATATTAAATATTTTCTTCGATAGTTGTTCGCCTTATTGAGCGTTACATCGTTTTGAAAAAAGAATAATTAAACATTCTTGAGAGACTTGACTAATATTGGCGTTTGAAATGAAGCATACGCCGGTTGCGTCGCCTTACTCAAATAGGTAGTATATAATGGTGTCGAGTCGCAGCTATGGATGAGACCAGCGCAATTGCGTGAACCTTCGGTGGAAGCCCCGCCATTGGAAGGCCAGACGTTTCTCGTAACCCTGGCCGATCGCCGCGTATGTCTTAACCTTAACGATGATGATGGAGTAGAAGCCAGGTGTACAGACTGGTGTCCATGTGTGATGGACAAAAACAAAGACCAGAAGATGGTGGTATTAGAAGCCAGGTGTACAGACTGGTGTCCATGTGGCATGGACAAAGAGCTGATGACGGTGGTGATTAGAAGCCAGTGTGTACAGACTGGTGTCCATGTGGTATGGACAATGACCACAAGAGGGTGGGGATTAGAAGCCAGTGTGTACAGACTGGTGTCCATGTGGGATGGACAAAGACCAGAGGCTGGTGATGTTAGACAGGCAATGGAGTAATAGCTTGTAAGTGTAATACAATTTTCGAAATTTCCGGAAATTGAGAACACGTTTGCTCCGATTTGCAAACTGCGAACGCGGTCACGTGGGTGTAACAACAGACAGACACACACACACACACAGACACGTCGAAATTAGAACCTCTCCGTGACATACGTCACTCGGAGAGGTAAAAAGACACGCCCTTCGTTTATTCTTTGTCTTAACTGACGGCTTAAAAAGTCACGCGAAGCATTTCGTGTTTATTAGATCTCGACCCATTCACCAGACTATGTAGCTGTATAAACCACGCCCTTCGGAACTATTGTTTAAACATTTAATGCCGCGAGATATTCTTCAAAATTTCATGTATAAATGTTCACTCTAAAATAATACGTCTAAACTCCAAAAAATGGCACTTGGTGTTTACGGATAGAATTTTTTCAACCTTTCCATGTTTTTCCATCGATATATCGATTTCTCGCTACCACATTTGATATTTCTCACGTAATTATTCTTCGAAATAACTGATAATTATGGGGTGCGGATGTTTTTTTTTAGCTTACTTCTCATTGACTGCCAAAGCGCGCACGTTTTAGAAAAGTGTGTTGTGTGTTAGTTTGCCAAACTTTGAACGAATAATATTGCATAATCAATTTATGCGTATAACGCTTCTCCACGCCACATTAACGGTGTTAGTTTTAAATTATAAGGAGCTTACAGAGAGCGCAGTAAACGTGAAGATTTGTTTTCGTGCAAACAACTTTAATCGCAAATAGCGGAATTACTTAAGTTTGTAGATTTAAATTCCCACTTATTTTTTTTCCATCAATCTTAGGAACAACTGACAGCACGAACATGAAGTACGAGACCGCACAACCAAAAATACTACACACAAAACTCTTGTCGATGGTAACGCAACCCAGAAACGTGAACTGCAAACTGCCAGTCTCTACTCGTCGTTTCAGATAATTGTTTAATCTGTCTTGTTGCGATGACATTTGGAAATCCAATGGTATAGCTCGTTGGGAACAGAAAATGACCAAATCCGATTTAGCTTGGCTCATAAGTGACAAGGTTACCGTAACACCAGCGGTGCAAAATAAGGGCAAAATGATGTACAAAACGTTAACAATTTGTGATATTGTAGTCGAGTGTTTACCGAAGTCTTTGAAAAGTATCGTAAAATTGAGGCAAAAGTTGCCAACCCATTCGCAAATCCATAGGCAAACCGTTAAGTTAATATCCGCGTCAAAATCCTGAACAACCGACATTAATTCCGTGTGATCATTAAGAAAATCTTCCATAGATGTTTCAACTTTAGTTTTTAAACTTAATACCTCTCTTTGTAAACCATTTGCCACAAAAGCTACGTTAACTTGATACAAACACTTAATTGTTATTAAAATAGTGTAAAGTCCAAAATCACTTATCAAAAATGCATAGTAATTAAACTTAACCAAGTCTGGAGTTATACCGATAAAATAAGAACTTTCAGCCGCCTCTTTAGGGGTTAGTACCAAAATGGAACTTATAGTAAAGACCAGCAAAGTTAAACAGAGAGTTAATATAAATATTGCGCTGAAGCTCAATGCTTTTGAAAACGTGACGCAACTTCTTTCGGTCTTAAGAAATTTTAAACTTTTGAATAATATGTTTTTACCGAAAATATTTGAGGTTATAGGCACCGAAGTTACTACAACTTGCATCAAGTATAATGCTGCGTATATGAAATCTGTGTTATCATCGTATGTGATTAATTCATTTACGCTGTAATAGGTAATAAATATTAGGTACAAGTTGACAATTACGAAAGCAACCAGTGCATGAAGCTTCGTTCTGTAATTGGCCGTTTTGAAGTTCGTTGTTAAACCCAAAAGATCCAAACATTTTACCACTAGTAAAAACACATGTTCACGCTTCGGTTTTAAAATCGATGTTGGAGAAACTTCGACGGTGCCGCATCCTGGATTAAGTTGCACTGCCATAGTAGAAAAGTCCTGAAATAGTTATATTCAAAAATTATTTCGGTGTTTTATGGTGACAATTACTATTCGTTTCAAAAAATTTATTTGGGACTCGATAAATACTCCAAAAAACTAAATTTGACCAGGGATAGATTTAATTTTAGAAGTAGGAATGGAGAACAGAGTAATCTAGGCGCGCGTCAAAGTCCCGGACCCCCTTCCCCGGTACGGGAGGGAAATGAAAGAAGAGGCGGGTCATAACGACAGAGGTAAATAGGAATTACGTATTTTCGCCGCCGTCCCCGACAGCAACGTCATCAAAACATAGTTTAAGTGAGCCAATAAGATAATTTAAAATTTTCGTTACGTGTTGGAGGGAAAGGCTCTATATTGGGCTATCAGTCGGATTGAAGTAAATAGTAACCGTTCTCCATTCCTTCTTCTAAAATTAAATCTTTCTCTGATTTGACCTAATCTGAAAACTCGATACCCAAAAAGAATTTTTGATACTCGGACTCAGCTCGTACACCACTGGATTACTTACCTTCTTTGAGCGGAGACAGATCCAAGCGAAGAAATCCAAAACTATTGTTGTCTAACAGGGAAATATAATCTTATTTCTATTAGTTTTACAATATTTTAGGTGAAACACTCGTTTTAATATAATTTGCTTTGGTTATTTATAATCTTTGGCGCAATAATATTTTTACATATTTAATTTTTACACGACATGTTTGATCTGGTTTTGGTTTTCCTTTGCTCCCTTTGTAATGATGACTGTACCATCAGGTGCCAGGTTCTTGGGTTTAGAAAGTGGTAACGTCCACTGAACATCTATCTGATTATCTGATATTACAAAACGGACTATTTAATATAAATAACACAATATTAGCTTTTGCAATTTAATTGTCAATTCTTACCTATAATAATTTATCGATGTTAAATATTATTATTAGCAAGTTGTTCCTTGGCCCTTTCTTTTATACTCTGAACAATTCGATCCAAAAACCATAATAAACCGAAAAACAACCATGTACCGGCGATGATTTGAAATAGCATGTCGTAGGACCCTAATTCATCCCTGAAATAACCTGTCAAAAAACCAATAAAACAAATTATAGATAAACAAACAATTGCTGATCGAAAAATATGGATTTATTTCGCTTTGTGTCAAACCAGAAGGAAATAATACATCTCTTTGAGAGAAGTGTACCACCATAACGCGGGATAATTAGTAATTGTAACACGATTCTTCCCAACATCCCTTAACATTTATTATAGCAAGGTTACTAAACCGAATTATGCATGCACATACGCCATTTTAAATAGTTCCCTAATCATTACTTTATCTATTAGCGCTGCTTAACTATTTGTCAAGGCGCATGCATGCGCTTGTGCGTTTTTGTCCCGCTACGCCAAGACAATCACGGTTTGTGCCTGCTTGATTGCTGAATGGGGATTTAGTAATTACCCAAACAGTTATAGAATTCACCCTAGCACGGTGCGATGTGATGCCCATCTGAGGTTTGATGAGCGGGAGAGCAAATTAACAAAAGGGTAATTCCCTCACCTGGGAAGAATCACGTTACATAGCTTAAGTATTAAGAGGATACAGAGTCTCATCCTTCTTCCATTATCCCCTTCTGGTCAAACGAAACGTTTCATTTTTAAAACCCCATAGCAACCACTGCATTTATCATCTAGACAAACTCATTTAGAATGTTTGCACAAGAATGAATTTGTTAGGCTACGTTTTGACAGAAATCCAATCTTGATGTTACTTTATCCTTACCAATAATTGGTGCTTTTAGTAACGCCATGCCGCCATTAACAGCTCTCATTATTGCCACAGCCCACGTGACTGCGTCCATTCGTAAATAATCCGTCAGTAAAATGGTACAAGTCGAAATTAAAGTTCCTTGAGTAATACCAATCACGACCGACCCGACTAACAACAAAGTAAAGTTAGGTGCCAGCGTCAAGAGACACAAGCTAATACCACCGATGACTAGTTGAATAGCGGCGAAAGTTTGTCGGCTGATTAACTTCTTGTCCGTCACCCAACCTAACCCGAGACGTCCCAGAACTTCACCAACCGAAAACGCGGTAAGCATCCAAAATCCGAGATTTTTCTCGACACCTTTATCAAAGGCGTAATCAACTATCATTAAGGTACATGACGCAAACTTGAGTCATAACAAGGAAATAAAAATAAGGCTTGCTAAATAAATGTCGTAATAAGGCACCATTTGAGATGTTGTCGACGTTATTTGCTTTAGGTTTATTTGTCATAACCGGTACGTTACTAACTACCTCGAAACCGTTGCTTGCCCTGAGACCTGATATCTCCGAACTGGGTAAAACGTATACTTCACAGTTTTGATTGCTTATTTCGGAGGTTCTATGTTGTACGTAGTTGACTATTTTTAGGCCAGCGTCTTCCTTGCGTAAACCGAGTATTGTAGCACCAATACACGGGTGTAGGCCAATAGCACCAATGATGAGGAAGGTTCCTTTTAGTCCGTATTCATCCAGGCAGTACTGACCAACTGCTGGAAACACAAATGTACCCAATGGTGTACCGGTTGTAGCAATGCCTAAGGCGGTTGCACGGTGAACTTTGAAGTTCTGGTTTATGATGGCTGGTATCATGTTAGTTGCCAGTACAAGACCTGCACCTGTAAGATTTGAAAAGTACATGTTTGTTAAAATATTTCCTGGGTGACGTTTATAGTAAGTTCTCAAGCCCGGTATACCCACAAACCCCGAATTCATAGAAATTAACATGGGAATTATGAAGACGAAATAATTCCTAGTAGCTGTATCTATTCTTTCTCATAATATGACATCATGAAAACCTACAATAATTATTCAGTTTCTTACTAAAATGTTAATAAGCTAATTTCGTAATGGGTTGAAATTACACCCTAAAAAATTTAGTCTCATTAAAACTAATTTTCCCACATCAAAGCTCGGATGCTTAAAATGATTCTAGAAAAGAATACGAGGCTAAAATTTGTCAGCTTAATGTTGTTTTGTGTGAATTTCTTTTGCTCGTAAATCAGCGCTAATAAAACCCAATTTAAAACCCAGACTTTTGGGCGCTCTTCTTTGTAACCAAATACACGACGACTGTACACGCTCGGTTCCGGCGTTGGGGAATTATTGTTACTGAATTTTGACTATATTGAAGTCTCACATTCACTGGTCCATTGTAATTGATCCTTCAAATACGAGAACCACCCACACGTGACACGCATCAATGAAACGTGACGTGGTTAGTAAAAAGAAATATTTGAAGGGTGAGAAATTACACGCTTCTTAAGTTAATTCTTACTATAACTATATGAATCCCCATGTTAGTTAGCTTTTGACAGATTTTACGAGTCTATTGAATCATAATTATTTTAGCTAGAACTTTCTTGTCTATAAACACTAACTATCGTTTGTCAGTGGGTATATCTGAACAGGGATAGATTTAATTTTAGAAGTAGGAATGGAGAACAGAGTAATGTGGGCGCGCGTCAAAGTCCCGGACCCCCTTCCACGGGATGGGGGGGGTATGAAAGAAGAGGCGGGTCATAGCGACAGAGCTAGTAAAAAGGAATTACGTATTTTTCGCCGTCCCCGTCAGCAACGTCATCAAAACGTACTTTAAGTGAACAGCCAATAAGATAATTTAAACTTTTCGTTACGGGTTGGAGGGAGGGGATCTATACTGGGTTGGATATGAGTCGGACTGAAGTAAATACTAACCGTTCTCCATTCCTACTTCTAAAATTAAATCTGTCCCTGCAGATATCAACCAAGCAGTCATACAAACAAACCACCTTCTTAGAAACATATAATGTGAGATTACCTCTTATGTCACCGTAAAATAGTGAAGTGTAGTACAAATCCAATGAAAAGAAACATCCCGCAGCTCCAACCGCCACCATTATCGAACCACTCATGCACATAACTCGTGCTGAAAATTTAGTAGCTAGCATACCGCTAATAGGTGCTAAAATCATATTAATTGAAAATCTTCTGGGCGCACTGTTTTAAAAAGGGTATTTATAGAACCAAGAAGTGATATCTAGTTTATTTGGGAGAAGGTATAAATTCGCGCCATATTTCCAGCTTTATCTCCAGTCCAAACGTAGACGTGTCCGGAGTTAATCCCCGCCGCCTCTAAATTACAACAAGCATCTCATTGGTTCTTGAAACCTCACCTCAGCGCGACGCGAATGACGAAAATTACAGTCATATTTTCCGACTGAGGAGAGGCGAAAAAGCCCGGCATCCTTTTACGTCCCCCCTTGTATATTGAAAGGGGGACTGGGACTATGGCCCGCGCGAATACTGAGGCATCCTATAACTTCTCCCTATTAAATTAGATATCGCTTCTTGATTGAACCGAAATAGTACAGTGGGAAATAAATTACTTACCGACTATAATGACAGCTGCACCGGAGATATTGAAAGGCCATGACGCTATTTGTCTTGAACTTTCAGTTAGGGTCAAATACGCCACGTATAATATGCCATTCGTCCTGTTGATACCAACGAGTATAAAGGTTATAAGAAGGCAAGCGCAGGCCATAACCCAGCTGATTGCCGAATCTTCAACATTGCCTGATCTCTTTTTAGGCTCTGATGTGAATATGTAGGAACCCATTGTTAATTGAAATGACTTTATATTACTGTTCAGATCATTTCAAAATACGCTGCGAAATAAAGTTAAAATTTAAATTAATTAAGGTTAATTAATGAATGCTGTAGAATATTCCATTAATCAACATGGAGAGAAACCAACACACACGTGAGGGTCTGCCATCTTGGGTTATTTCCCTGGCACTAACCAAGATGCAGCGCCATCTAACGGAGAACCCGAGTTCATTATAACACGCGATTCAGGAGGCAAGCCAACTCGCGCTGCTCTCTAGTGGTGGGTACTTCTAGGCACCAGGTAAATAACCCAAGATGGTGATCTCTCCACCCCTATGGTATTTGCTTTTCTTAACTGGATTTAATGGAATGGTCTATTAACTTTAGGTTAAAACGTAAATAATTTGGATTCGCAAAGTTAAATGAATTGAATAATAATATATATTGCAATGTTAACTCGTAAGAGATGTTTTAACAAATGAAAATAATTTTAGTTGCTATCTTCTTTTACAAGAAAGCTTATTGCTTAATAAAGTTATCGTTATCAAACAGTTTAAATACGTAATCTCTAGTTCTAAACCGTAAATGGAACATACGACCTGAAATTTATGGAAGAAACTTAATTTTTTTCTTCAGTTTTAATGGATTATTAATGATAAGGTAGCTATATACTGGATTAAATAAAATCCCTTTTGATGTTTATTTATATACACAATGATGAAGCTATTTTGAAATTTATAATAGTTTAGTTGTGTTTATCATTCGATTTATTGTTATTATCTTAAGTGGTAGGTTGTATCCATATCATTTGTAGCAATAGCAAATAGAAATAGTGGAGAGTAAGTTCAAGAAGTGGTATCTAGTTTACTAGGGAGATGGCATAAGATGCCTAAGTATTCGCGCGCCATAGTCCTGCAGTCCCCCTTTCAAAATAAAAGGAGGCCGGGCTATTTCGCCTCTCCTCAGTCGGAAAATATGACTGTAATTTTCGTCATTCGCGTCGCCACGCTGACGTGAGTTTTCAAGAACCAATGAGATGCTGGTTGTAATTTAGAGGCGGCGGGGATTAACTCCGGACACGTCTACGTTTGGACTGGAGATAAAGCTAGAAATGTTGCGAATTTATACCTTCTCCCTAGTAAAATAGATATCGATTCTTGGTAAGGTAGTAATGAGAGTGCATGCAGTTGACAGTAGAGCGCTAATTGGTATCTCTCTAGTCAAATAAGCGAGACTTTATTTCTTAAACATCATACTGGGTACTAAGCAATTCTTATATTCACTCCTGTACCTCACATTGTATTTATTCTATTTAACTTTGTTTCAGTAACCTTGTTGGTTTCAGGCAACGATTAAAGGTAAAAATAACAATACACATTTTTATCGTAATTTTGCTTTTAAGTTGTATCATTAGTTCATAAGATATGTTCCTACCATAAGTTTGTTAATATCTAGTCATGACAAACTGGATCTTGTAATTTGAAGTGAGTGAGTGAGGTAGGTCATAGATTCGAGGAGGTAAAGCGAGGGAGGCCTGGTGAGTGAGGCGTTGCTGTCAAAGGGGGCTTAGTAATGCAGACTAAATAGGACCTAGATGCAAGTCCTGCATGCAAAATTAACCACCCAGTATAGGACTTCAATTGACTCGCTTCAGTCGTTCTCCTTCTCGAACTAGTTATCTCGAGCTGTAAGTCTCTCAGTAGCATTACGAATCGTATAGGTAGGTGTCATACTTATGGAAGGAACATGTCACTTATAAACGTATGGTTGTATTTATATATATAACATATTTCGTAAGTAACCCATACAGGAATGTTTTTATCAGTATCAGATGTAGATTATTAAAAAATTGTCTTAAATACGGTATCTTTTGATTCTAGCACAACATAACATAACTCTTTTCAGTTCATATGGGTAGCTACTCCTGAAGTATAGGCTATATCTCAACTATAATATAAATTTATTGGCTAAATCAAATCCTATACAACGATTAATTTCATGTGACGTGTGTTTTTAGTTTTTTTAAAAAAAGATATTTTTTAAAACCATACCATTTTTATCTAACTAGCAAATCCTCTTAATTAACACCTCGTGATGTGTTATTGACAGATAATATTCATAAATTTGCTGCTGTCGTAACATGCTTAATTAATTGAATGATTATTTATTAGTAACGATGCTTCCAGAAGTCATTAACTTAATGTTAATCGCTAATTTCGACTATATATTTGAACAAAACTTTAAATTAAAAAAATTAATTCTGAAAACTTTCATTAAATGAATACTTGACATCCGAATTCATTAAAATTATCAATAAATCGAAATTTATAGGAACAAAATTAAATATTGAGGTTAATAAAATTATTAATTAAATGAACAGTTAAGTTTTTCTCGTTGAACATGGATGATAAATACTTATCATTTATGTTCAATAATAATAAAAGCTTTATTCACAGGATATTCTTATCAGTCTGGAAGACTGGTTTACATAAGAGTCCTAAGTTTAAATTAACAGTAAAGTGGAATTATAGGTAGGCCATTTAAATTGATCTTATTAGTTTTTATCAATTACACATTTCTAAGAAGGAGATATTTCTTTAGGTCATTTTTAAATATCTTAAAATCTGATTGGTTTTTTAAGCTTTTGTCTAGTGCATTCCAGAATCTAACACCATTTATTCGTATACTGGAATTGCTAGATTTATTAATTTGTTTCTGCGTATTTAAGTCAGTAATTGCACCGCGTGTATTATAAAGGTGTTTTTGAGCGAGGACCGGTTTAAACACTTCAAGGATATAGGCTGCATAGTTGTCATGGTAAATTCTGTGCATAATAAGTAAAGGGTGGTATTCTGCTCTCTGTTTTAACGACAGCCATGCCAATTCCTTTCTTGCCTCTGTAGCCGATGATCTATTTGGTCTTCCAAGGATTGTTCTCGCGCTATTATTCTGGAAAATTTGTAGCTTTTTTAAATTGGTCTTCGTAGCATTATTATAGAATATATCTGCGTAATCAAATATAGGTTGAACAAGAGCGTTAAAGAGTATACAAAGGGTTCTTTAATTTAGGCTCGTTAAAAAGGGTTTGATTAACCAGAATTTTGGTTTCGCTTTCTAAAAGGTGTAGTCTATGTGGGTTAACCAATAGAATGATTCGTCCAGATAAAGTCCAAGATAGTTGTAAGCTGCCACTCTTGTGATATCAACACCAGAGAGTTCAGTCACATTTTGTGCTTCAAGTCTTTTTAATTTGTTTGGAGCGAAGATCATGAGTGCTGACTTTTTAATATTAAGTGCGAGCCCTTTGGAGTCCAGTGTTGTCATCAAGGACCTGATATCTGTATTCCGATTCTTTAGGAGTGGGCTAAGATTTTCATGTGCAGTTAGGAGGGCTTCGTCATCGGCGTATTCCATTTGTTCCGTGTTCGTTAATGCCTTATGATTCTCACTCGTGTAAAGATTAAAGAACAGGGGACCTAGGACGCTTAATTGTGGTACTCCCGATTTTAACAATAAGGGGGAAGATATGTTCCATTTACCCATACTTTTTGGACGCGATTTTTATTGGCTACACCACTTCAAAGAGGTTTCTCCGATGTTTATTTGTTCTAGTATACGTAGAAGAATATCGTGATTTACGCTGTCAAATGCCTTAGACATATCTAGGAAGGCTACCGCCACAAATTTGCCAGTTTCAAGGTGGTTTATTATTCGCTCACGTAGATTCAAGATACACGAATTAGTCGAGTGGCCTGGGAGGAAACCAGATTGCATGGTTTAGAAGAGATTGTTATCAAGCTCAAATTCTAGTAGTTGGTTATGTGCACATCTTTCCTGAGTCTTTGACTATGTTTGCAGAATAGAGATACCTCTGTAGTTACCGGGTACCGTACGGTCACCAGATTTGTAAATGGGGATAACCTTCGCCTCTTTCCATCTCCTCGGAAAACAACCGGTTCGGAACGATTCATTAATGATTTTGGTCATGGCAGGGGCAATCACAATCGCCATGCCTTTAATTAATGAGTTGGAGAGGCCATATGTCCCAGCTACCATGCTATTGGGTGTGGAGGAATGCAAAGTTTGATTTCCCGCCAAGTATAGTACTCATAGAGTGACATAGATGTCTCTAGTTTTGATAGTTTTCTTTTTAGTGTGTTTTGATCTCTCCCCATTTTTTTTGATACGCAGTTCGGAGTAAAAGCTCACGAGTGAAGCAACAAATATATCTTAATACTTTTTTTCAATCTTTGGTGTCGTGATTTTGTAAGCCTAGCTTATGTTGATATTTACCAATAGGTTATGGGTCGAGTGCGTGGCCATTGAAAAGCTAACAGAAAACAATTAAATTACGGTCTAAGTTAACTTTAAATGGGAGGCGAGCTTTCGCGAAAATAAAGTTCGCGAGCGGATTAACAACATGGCGGAGATGGAGAAGAAAATAGAAAAGCTGAACAATTCAAATTACCAGCTTTGGAAGTTTAAGATGGAAATGTGCCTAGTAAATAAAGAGCTATGGCATGTCATAGTAGATACCGCTCCTGAACCATTGACAACGGCCTGGAAGAAAGCGGATGGAAAGGCAAGAGCTTCGATGGCATTACTCATGGAGGATAATCAGCTGTTACTCGTCAGAGAAAAGACAACAGCGAAAGAGGCGTGGCAGTCCATAAAAGATTATCATCAGAAAAGCACATTGTGCAGCAAGGTATTTCTATTGAAACAGCTATGCAGAAGCCAGTTATCTGAATCTGGCAATGCGCAAGAACATTTGGATGAAATGTTAAACATTGTTGACCGTTTGCGAGGGTTTGAAGGAAACCTGAAAGAAAATCTTGTTGTAGCATTATTGCTTTGTAGCCTTCCAGAGAGCTATGAAACCCTCATACTGGCATTGGAGTCAAGAGACAAACTGATTTAACACTGGAATTAGTAAATGGTAAAATAGTCGATGAGTATAAACGACGAATAGGATCTGGACACCAACAGGAAACAGCGTTAAAGGCTTACGTGAAGAAAAAGCCTGGTATGGCGAAATCATCCAAGGCAAAGTTCACGTGCTATGAATGTGGAAAGGCAGGACATATGAAAAAGGATTGTTGGGTCTATAAAGCCAAGAAAGAGCAAGTAAATGTTGTACAAACCTCGAAACGTTCAACAGAGCCAGCTTACACCATATTCAAAATATAAAAACAGCCTTGCAGAAATGCGTGGTATATAGACTCAGGCACGACAAGTCACATGACAAATGATGAAAACTTTTTCACTGACTTGGATGACACTATCAGTGAGAAAGTATTTACGGCGCAAGGCGTAACTCTAGACGTTACGGGAAGAGGATCAGGCTTACTAACGTGTTTGACTGGAAAGGAATCGCAATCGACAGCAAATGTTGAAAAGGTTTTGCTGGTCCCTGACCTAGAAGGTAGTCTTCTGTCAGTCCGTGAGCTCACCAAAAAGGGGCTCAAGGTAAACTTTATAAACGAAGAGTGCACGATAACTGAAGCAACCGGTGACATCGTGGCCTATGCAACACTTGAAGGTGATCTATACAAATTGGCTCAGCCTAAGAAGGTACTGATGATTCACAAAGCAGTAAGTTCGAAAGAATGTATCCATGTTTGGCATCGTCGAATGGGACATAAGGATCCAGAAGCAGTGGAGTTACTAGTCAAGAAAAATCTAGGAATGGGAAAAACTTTGTCAAAATGTGACAAAACACAGAGTTGTGAAACTTGTGTGGAGGAAAAGATGGCTCGCTTGCCATTCCCTACCTCTCACAGCAAGGCCAAGTCCACTCTGGATTTGATACACACAGACCTGCGTGGACCGATGCAAACCGTTACTCCAAATGGAAAACGGTACATTCTTACTTTGATTGAGGATTACAGCAGGTATACGATAATAGCCCTGCTGATGAATAAGAACGAAGTGACAGAGCACATTCAAAACTTCGTAAGACTTTGTGAAACAAAATACAAGAAAAAGACTCGCACTTTTCGCTCTGACAGAGGTGGCGAATATGTCAACAAAGAACTGAAAGCCTACCTAAAGCAAGAAGGTATTGAATGGCAATTAACAGCGCCATATACACCGAAACAAAATGGTGTAGCTGAGAGCAGGAATAGGTCACTGACTGAGATGGCTCGGTGTATGATGACGGACAAAGAGTTGCCAAACCGTTAATGGGGAGAAGCGGTCACAACCGCTTGCTACCTGCAAAACAGACTTCCCAGTAGAGTGCTGGATAAGACGCCTTTTGAGTTATGGTTTCTAGAGAAACCGGATCTCCATCACATTCGCATTTTTGGAACCACTGCTTTCGCCCATATCCCAGACGAAAAACGAAGAAAACTAGATAGAAAGGCTGAGAAACTAGTTTTCATGGGATACGAGGAAGGATCTAAAGCGTACAGGCTTGAGGATACAAAAACAGACCTCGTCACTATCAGCAGAGATGTTAAATTCCTTGAAGAAACTTGTGGTCAAAAGCACTTGTCAGATGAAAACCCCAAGGACGATATTGAGAAAACTGGTAGTTACGTTGAAAACCCTAAAGCAGAAGCAGAAATCACAGAACCGGATGAAATCGAGAATCCAGTAGTTGAAGAAGATTATAGAGATCAAGCGACACGACGCTCGGAGCGAATAAACAAAGGGCAACCTCCAGAAAGGTTGATTAACGTAATGTTGGCTAAACAAGATTGGGATGATGATCAAGACCCACGTACGTTGGAGGAAGCACCTGCCAGCCCTAACAAGGAGGAATTGATAAAAGCTATGAAAGAAGAGCTGAAATCGCTTGATGAAATGGAAACTTGGACTCTATTGAATTTACCACTAAACAAGAAACCAGTGGGTTGCAAATGGATTTTTAAAACCAAGAGAGATGCGACTGGCACTATAATCAAGCACAAAGCAAGACTCGTTGCTCAAGGGTTTTCCCAAGTATTCGGAACGGATTACGATGAAGTTTTTACATCCGTTGGGAAACATGCAACATTGAGAACGGGACTAACCATTGCAGGACACAAAAACATGAAAGTTCGACACTTTGATATGAAAACGGCGTTTTTAAACGGTAAACTTAATGAGGAAGTTTTTATGAAGCAGCCACCGGGGTTTGAAACCGAAGATGCAGCGCATGTCTGCAAATTACACCGAAGCAAATAGGGACTGAAGCAAGCTGCGCGTGTGTGGAGCGAAAGACTAAATGAGGTTCTTGAAGCAAATAGTTTTCAGAGAGGGCAAGCAGACAAATGTTTGTACGCGAAGAACATCGCGGGAAAATGGTTTTACGTATTTATATACGTGGATGATCTCATTATTGTCGTAAATGATGAGTTTATGGGAAGCGTGTTTAACCTCTTAGAGAAGGAGTTCAAAATTTGCGATCTCGGAGATCTAAAATTGTATCTTGAAATAGAAATTTCTCGTGACGCTAATGGAATATTCCACATCCATCAGTCAAACTACATCTCACGCATTCTGAAACCTTTCAACATGGAAGACGCGAAGGTATCTAAAACACCGTTGGACATCGGCTATATGGCGAAAAATCACAAAGCGACCATAAAGAAATGGAAGACAAAGAATTATATCGCCAAGCGATCGGTTGCCTTCTGTATGTAGCCACTTGCACGAGACCAGATATAGCGGTCAGTGTTTCTATTCTGAATAGGAACATTAGCAATCCTAGCTCGTCAGACTGGAACGCAGTCAAACGAGTTTTGTGCTATTTAAAGGGAACCCTGGATTGGAAGCTGAAACTCGGAAAGAAAGAAGTGAAATCAAACACCCTGACCGGATATGCTGATGCAGATTGGGGTGGCGACCTACAAGATAGAAAATCAAACTCAGGATATGTCTTCACATGGTTAGAAGCGACAATCAGTTGGGCAAGCTGAAAGCAACCAAATGTCGCGTTATCATCGACAGAGGCAGAGTACGTAGCACTCGCAGAAACGTGTAAAGAAGCACTCTGGCTTGGACAACTTTTGGCAGATTTTAAGGAAGAAAATCTCCAAACGAAAATTTTGGAAGATAATCAAAGCTGCTTAAAAATGGTTGCAAATGAAAACGTCACGCAAAGAACCAAGCACATAGATATAAGATTCCATTTCGTTAAAGAATTGGCAATGGTGTTAATTTTCGATTATTGTCCCACAGAAACCATGCTTGCGGACTTATTGACAAAACCACTTCAACGGTTGAAGACAAATGAACTATCATCCTTACTTCGTCTAAATTAAATGAGCAGAATATATTGTTCATTTCTAAAGTAAAACATTGAAAAATAATGAAAAATGTATAACTTTGAGAGAGGGTGTGGAGGAATGCAAAGTTAGATTTCCCGCCAAATATAGTACTCATAGAGTGACATAGATGTCTCTAGTTTTGATAGTTTTCTTTTTAGTTTGTTTTGATCTCCTCCCATTTTTTGATACGCAGTTCGGAGTAAAACCACACGAGTGAAGCAATAAATAAATCTTAATACTTTCGTTCAATCTTTTGGTGTCGTGATTTGTTTAAGCCTAGTTTTAGCTGATATTGATAATTTATAAGCATGGGCGAATACTCGAGTAACACGAATAACTCGATCGAATATTGAGACGAATAACCGTCTCGATATTCGATAAGCCCCATTTCGGGTATTCGAACGAATATCGAATAGTGAATTTTACTATTCGGGCCTTCTATTCGTTAAATATTCGACTAACTATTCGTTAAATATTCGACTAACTATTCGTTAAATATTCGATTAACTATTCGAGAAAACAAAAATATTAACCCTAAAAATGTTTTAAAAAAGTAATGGCAGTTACACTTTTTAATGTATAAGTTTCTATGGGAAAATAGGCCTGAAGTGCTACTACTCTATAGCGCATCTAAATTCTAAATATAATTTAAATTAATTTTAATTAATCCTTCTATTTCTGACTATTCGATAACTATTCGATAAGGGCAATTTTAAGTTAAGCCTAATTATTCGATATTTGGCTCCCAAACAACTATTCGTCTCGGTATTCGATAAGAAAATTTTTCACTATTCGATATTCGTCTCGACAGTCAAAAACTGGTATTCGCCCATGCTTAATAATTTACCAATACAAACTAGATGAATAATTGTAGATCAATAAAAGGCCAAACTAGATGAATCGCTGTAGATCAATAAAAGGCCAAACTAGATGAATCGTTGTAGATCAATAATAGGACAAACTAGATGAATCTTTGTAAAATCAAAAATAGGCCAAACTAGATGAATCCTTGTAGATCAATAATAGGCCAAACTAGATGAATAATTTGAGATCAATAATAGGCCGAACTAGATGAATAATTGTAGATCAATAATAGGCCAAACTAGATGATCCGTTGTAGATCAATAAAAGGCCAAACTAGATGAATCGTTGTAGATCAATATTAGGCCAAACTAGATGAATCGTTGTAAATCAATAATAGGCCAAACTAGATGAATCGTTGTAGATCAATAATAGGCCAAACTAGATGAATCGTTGTAGATCAATAATAGGCCAAACTAGATGAATCGTTGTAGATCAATAAAAGGCCAAACTAGATGAATCGTTGTAGATCAATAATAGGCCAAACTAGATGAATCGTTGTAGATCAATAATAGGCCAAACTAGATGAATCGTTGTAAATCAATAATAGGCCAAACTAGATGAATCGTTGTAGATCAATAATAGGCCAAACTAGATGAATCGTTGTAGATCAATAATAGGCCAAACTAGATGAATCGTTGTAGATCAATAATAGGCCAAACTAGATGAATCGTAGTAGATCAATAATAGGCCAAAATAGATGAATAGTTTGAGATCAATAATAGGCCAAACTAGATGAATGGTTTTAGATCATTAGTATTCCAAACTAGATGATCCGTTGTAGATCAATAATAGGCCAAACTAGATGATCCGTTGTAGATCAATAATAGGGCAAACTAGATGATCCGATGTAGATCAATAATAGGCCAAACTAGATGGTGCGTTGTAAATCAATAATAGTCCAAAATAGATGAATAATTTGAGATCAACAATAGGCCGAACTAGATGAATAATTGTAATAATAATAATAATAATAAAAGGCTTTTTATTCGGAAACAATCTTTAAGATAATTCTTGTTTACAAAGATGTCCGTGCTAATAAATTTATTTAGTTTCAATTAAATTAATAAAATAAATAAAATATAAAGTTCTTAATTTAAGATTGTCTTAATGTAACTGTTTATGTCGTTTTTAAAAGTATTTATAGAGTTTAGGGCTTTTGTGGCATTGTTGAGATCATTCCAGAGACTAACGCCCTTGTGCTTAACGATTTTATTTCGATATTTTGAGGTGAATGTTTCGACGTAAAAATTTGTATCATTCCGCATATTGTGTTTTTGTTTACTTGTAGGAAACCGGCTGAGTACATATTGCGGTACAAGATGGTTTTTAATTTTGTACATAAATACTAACATATTTCTTAAATAACTTTGGTACGGCGTATCTGTATTAGAGTTTGCAACCGCTTTTGTGGCCGACGAATATTTTGTGGCTTTCGTAATGAATTTCGCGCAAGAAATATATAAGGCGTGTAATTGTGAGAAGGTTGTTTTGTTAGCATTCCCGTAAAAGAGATTACCGTAATCCATCACCGGTTTAATGCAAGCAATATATAACATCCTTAGTGTTCCTGTGTCTAGGTGGTTTTGCAGTGGCTTGAGTAGCCATATCCTTGATCTGACCTTCCTTTAGACATAATGATTTTGTTCCGTCCATCTTAATGATTCTTCAATCCATATGCCCAAATATTTGTAAGATTTGACTCGCGCTATTTTTCCGTAATATATACTATCCACAGCTTCTGCATGCTTGGTCATTTTGGGTTTTGGGGTAAAAAGCATGAATTTAGTTTTTTCCGTATTTATTAGAAGTCCCCTTGATCTTAATGTATTATTTAATTTATCTATATCATTTTCGATGTCACTTATTAGCTGTTTCAATTGTGCATTGGCCCCAATTATAGCGGTGTCGTCTGCGTATTCATGGGCTTCCGAGTTTGCAAGTGATTGGTGGACCGTTGAGGTATATATATTAAATAGCAGTGGCCCCATGACACTTCCTTGGGGTACTCCATTTTTAACGGTTAATACTTGAGAATGATGTCCATTGTGATGAACAATTTGTTTTCTTTCATGAAGATAGCTTTTAAACCATGCAGCGACATTTCCACGTAATCCCATTTTTACCAGATCATTTATCAAAATGTCGTGCTGAACTGTATCAAATGCCTTTGACAAATCTACGAAGACTATGATTACATACATTTGCATGTCTAGATTTTCTAGTAAAGTCTCATATAGGTTAAATATGCATGTAGTTGTTGAGTGTTTATTACGGAATCCAGACTGAAGATGGTATAATGTCTCGTGCTCTTCTAAAAAAGTCATTAGATTTCTATAGGCTAGTTTCTCACATATAAGAGAGAAGGTTGGCAATAATGATATCGGTCTGTAGTTACTTGGTTCACATAGACTTCCACTTTTAAAGATGGGTGATATTTTTGCAATCTTCCACTTCCTAGGGAAGATACCTTGCTCAAAGGATAAGTTAATAATTTCTGTTAATGGTTTTGCAAGAATTGCGGATAATGCTTTTATCAGGCCAGGTGCAAGACCGTCTAGTCCACAGGCCTTGTTAGGCTGTATTTTCTTGAGTAGTTCAAATACTGTGGCCTCATTTACAGGAACGAAGTTATCGAGGGTAGCCCCGTAATTCCCTTGTTCATTTTCCTTTTGTGGCCGCATTGGCTGGCAGAGTTGTTCCTCTAGTAACTTATCAGCTGTAGTTATGTAGTGTTTGTTCATGGCGTTTACTATTTGCTTTGGGTCTTCTATAGTCTGATTATCACAGATAAGTCTGGTGATGGGTTTGTTTGTATTCATTTTTATATACGTATATGTAGATCAATAAAAGGCCAAACTAGATGAATCGTTGTAGATCAATAATAGGCCAAACTAGATGAATCGTTGTAGATCAATAATAGGCCAAACTAGATGAATCATTGTAGATCAATAATAGGCCAAACTAGATGATCCGTTGTAGATCAATAAAAGGCCAAACTAGATGAATCGTTGTAGATCAATAAAAGGCCAAACTAGATGAATCGTTGTAGATCAATAAAAGGCCAAACTAGATGAATCGTTGTAGATCAATAATAGGCCAAACTAGATGAATCGTTGTAGATCAATAATAGGCCAAACTAGATGAATCGTTGTAGATCAATAATAGGCCAAACTAGATGAATCGTTGTAGATCAATAATAGGCCAAACTAGATGAATCGTTGTAGATCAATAATAGGCCAAACTAGATGATCCGTTGTAGATCAATAATAGGCCAAACTAGATGATCCGTTGTAGAACATAGGCTATTAAGATGCACTGTCAGTAATTGTTTTAATATTATTTTGTTTTTATAGACCTTTGACTTCACATATCTCAGAGCACAGATTGGGCTTCATTTCGACACCGACTTATATAATGTAGTAAGTAGAAGTCCTTAATTCTGCTAATGTGGATGATAATTTACTATTATCACTATTAATCAAAGCATATTTGAGCTCTTTATTGAAACTCTAAAGTTTACCAAATTGAAGTTAATTCAAGCTACAGCCCTAAAGACAACTGCGTACCCTATCTTTTATATGATGTTTTGCCTTATTTCTGTTTTAGTTGACACTTCGAATTCCGGAGACATATTTCTGGTCTCAAATTAGATGATTTCGAGGGAGTGTAATCGTAGTATAGAAAATACGCCGACACAAAACGATATCAAATTATTTCTAAAATTGAGATGGAAAATGAATTTGGACCAAAACAACGGACTCAGTAAGTTATTTGCGTAAAAAACAAACTCATTTCTCGCGTGTAAAAGCTCGATCGTTGATCGCTTGACTAAATAAAGTTCTTTCGAAATTGCTCTTTATGGCGTTATAACTGAAATATCAACTTTTAGGAAAAGTTCCCAGGAATGAATTATATCACGCAATTGCGTTGAATAAAGCGGAACTCAAGAGTTTAACTTCTTTCTAATTAAATCACGTCCAACCAGAACAGATTATTGCTAGGTTTTTGTTCTTAATTGCGAGGCATAAAAGCGGACAAAGAAACGTTTTTGCGTCACGCAAAATTATTGAATTAAGCTTTACCTTTTCAAGTATAGAAACATTAATCGAATACTGCACTTTTTCTGACCCACGGTTTTCGCCATAGCGCGCTGAAACATATCACGAATGAGTTAAGCTCATTCGTGGCCTGTCATCTATCCATATATTTTGTTTTTAATTCCCGAAAGCAGCGTCGTTTAGCATCCGAAGTGCAAGGAAATAGCGAAACATTTTAGGTGTTTATTATTGAATATTGTAAGCGTCCACCCGAGTGGTATTATTGACAAACAATCTAATTTTTTGTGATTTAACAAGTGCTGCGTAATTAACCACTCGCCACAGCATCACTTCTTTTTATCAAGAGGACAAAATATATAAAGGTAATTTAAGAATTGATTAACAATAAGCACGGTTGAAAGACTCGCAAAAAAGAACTCAAACTATGTAAGTGATTTTGTGACAACCTTATCAATAGTCTATTGTAACCTATTTGAAGTGTGTTATAATCCCAATTAAGTCTTGAGATGACTCACGTGTCCCAATTAAGTCTTGAGATGATTCACGTGTCCAATTATACCTTGAGACGATTCACTTGTTCCAATTAAATCTTGAGACGATTCACGTGTCCCAATTAAATCTTGAGACTATTCACGTGTCCCAATTAAATCTTGAGACGATTCACGTGTCCCAATTAAATCTTGAGACGATTCACGTGTCCAATTATACCTTGAGACGATTCACTTGTCCCAATTAAATCTTGAGACGATTCACGTGTCCCAATTAAATCTTGAGACGATTCACGTGTCCCAATTAAATCTTGAGACGATTCACGTGTCCCAATTAAATCTTGAGACGATTCACGTGTCCCAAATAAATCTTGAGACGATTCACGTGTCCCAATTAAATCTTGAGACGATTCACGTGTCCCAATTAAATCTTGAGACGATTCACGTGTCTCAATTAAATATTGAGACGATTCACGTGTCCCAATTAAATCTTGAGACGATTCACGTGTCCCAATTAAATCTTGAGACGATTCACGTGTCCCAATTAAATCTTGAGACGATTCACGTGTCCCAATTAAATATTGAGACGATTCACGTGTCCCAATTAAATATTGAGACGATTCACGTGTCCCAATTAAATCTTGAGACGATTCACGTGTCCCAATTAAATCTTGAGACGATTCATTTGTCCCAATTAAATCTTGAGACGATACACGTGTCCCAATTAAATCTTAAGATTACGTTAAAGAATGAGTAGTAAATAAATAAGAGAACGGGATGGGTATGCATTTTCCACAGCGATAACATGGGGTATAATACCCTATGAGAAAGTTATCATTGGGTATAAAAATTCGAGGGTCTCGAATTTTCCCTAAGCGCCTGTTTTGTGTACCTTGGACGGTACGAAGAATACGTAATGTTCACGGTAAAACCAGAGCAGAGCAGAACTTCCGTCTATCCAGGGAGGCTATTCTCTAAGGTCCTTTTGGAGGAATTTCTATCCGAATCTTTTCATTCCGAGTCAATTTATCCGAATGAAAATAAAACGTATTCTGTAAGCACCTTATCCTAATCATACGGTGATAACCTCTCCGAATCATTCGGCGGCCGTAAGAGATGGCCGAATCGGGCATTCGGAGTTTTTACCGCCTCTCTTCCCTCCATCAATCTTAGATTTGCGGAACTTTCGCCGGAGGTTTCTAGTATTTTTCCCCGTACCTTGGCTGCGGTTCATATTTTTATTTAGTATGGCTGCTTTGTTTTTTCAACTCAAGCTTCATCGTTTGCGATTTGAACATGGTAATCGCATTGCCCGTCGCGATTTACGAGTTCAAAGGGTTTTTCGAGACTTAAAATCAAGCGTGGGCAAAATTTTAGGCGGGAAATGGCTTTAGGCCTTGGCGGGCCTTGGCGAAATCTACAAGGTAGATCGACGGCTTTTTGCCTTTTTGGTAGATTTAAAGGTAAAAAAACGTCGTTGAATTTATCCTACATTTAAGGGATAATTTTGCGAGATCCAATTACTTAACACAGATTTAATTGTTCATTTTAATATTTTTTCTACCGGGGCTTGTAAGTTAGAGCCACCTATTTTTGACAATTTGCATCAATTATTAATAATTGCTAGATTAAATTTGGTTATTTCGTTTAGCATCTATTTAAATTATTAAATTTTGGTAGGTGTGTAACCATTGATAGAGGGCTAATGATCAACATTAATGAATTTATCATAATCTCACGAGATCCACACAATTGGATTATAATTTGCGATTAATTAACGTTGTTATTCTACGTTCTCATTGCCTCATATTTAACCCTACTAAAACTAAGTTTCATTCAAAATTCGACGTATATTAACTGTTGTTTAGCGTGTTCTTTAATATCCATTTTAAAAGAATATTATGAAGCAATTTAAGAATAAATGATATTTTATCAAAAATAAATAAATAAAAAAGGAAAAAAGCACTTGTTTCTATCTTAAGAAAAGAAATCGAAAAAGAGAAAATTAGCTTTGTATTGAATGTGTACCCAATACAAAGACCATTTCCCAAAATTTCCACTCCTTGGGAAAAACCAAAGTTTCCATCCCTTCAATTTGAAAGCGCGCCAAATAAAATTGTCCAATAAAGAAAAAGTGGGCGTCAAAAGTACCACGTGGCTTAAGAGGAAGTGACGTCCATTTGGATTGAGAGAAAATTTTCGAAGTATCCGAATGACGATAAGGATTGGGGTTAGAGAATACGGTTTGTTCGGTCCACTCCGAATGAGCCCGATCCGAATCAGAAGGATTCGGAGTGATCCGAATGAATTTCGATTTTTAGAGAATAGCCTCCCAGCCTCTACAGACAATCCCCAAACATAATCGTAAAGCCTTTATCCAACGAAGTGGAATTTCCTGCCATCTTTGGCAAATATGGAAAGCTTAAATATTATTTCACTGTTCATGGATTTCCAAAAAGGTGGAGCCTTAGCTCATCATTTTGCATACTACGTAGGTACAGACAGGAGTCCATCACACTTGGAGTAAAAAAATCAAGCTTTCCCCATACCCTCTTCAGGTCTTAATTCAGCCACACACTGCGACGCTATCGCCACCACAAAAATTGTGTCTAAAGCGGTGTTTTTTTTCTTTCGCTTTATAATTTCCCGAAGACACGGACAACGCAAGGACAGATTGCGTTGTAGAAAGAGACAACGGAAATTCCCCAGAACGCAACGCGGCGCCGGCGCAGAGGCTAGCGTGGCTATTAGTGTTAGGGGCCCGGTAGTTTTTATGAAATACAAAAAAAACCATTTTTTGTCGTTTAAGTTAAGATCATAGAATTTTATCATAAGTTTATAAGTTATGTTACATAAGTGTGTCACTCGTTAATGAGAACTTGTCATGAAGTGACGTAGGTGAAACGTCATAGATTCTTGTAAAGCAACGCCTGTTGAGGCGCTGTCAAAGGCTTAGTACAGACTAAATAGGAGGATGGACTGCAAAACCGAGTTTAGTCAATTCTCGCATCGTTCTTGAACTAGCTCTCATCAAGCCTCTAGCATTATGAAGTATAGGTAGTGACATACTTATGGAACATTACTTATAAACTTATGATTTTATGAAGAGTAATTTAGTTCATTTAGTCTTCTGAATATGAGCAATATATTAAACATATATATATATTAAAAGAGAAAGTTTAGTTATAGTGATTACCCTTTTTAGTGATTATCCCCTCGAATTACCTTTAGCAATGCTAAAATGATCAAACGCATAACGCTCATTTAACACTATGTTAGCTCTATCTAAACCCACATTTGAATTAACCGCAAAACGTTCCAGTCAAACATAACATAGATGGCGATAGCTACCGAAGGAGAACGGGGAAAATCTTATCTATTTAATTAGCACATAAATAAAAAGGAAATAATTATAAAAACCCCAAAAATACAAACTCAAAATTATCCGACTCCACACATTAAGAGGTACCCCATCCCACATCGCCCCGACATTTAAAGATAAAAATAAACGATAAAAAACTCGCGGATACTCTCAAGTCTCTATGGCTCAGTGGTAGAATGTCTGTCTACTGCGTGAGCGACCCGGGTTCGATTCTCGGCTGCGATCTGAAAAAATTAAAATTAAATCTCTAACCGAGCCCAGTTACACCTGATGGTTTTTTTGATAATATAAGGTTCCTTTTTAGCTGAAAAATAACGAAAACGAAAGAGAAAACTCTGGCCACAACTACTACTACTACTACTACTACTACTACTACTACTACTACTACTACTACTACTACTACTACTACTACTACTACTACTATTACAACTATTACCACTAGTATTACTACTACGGCTCGGGTCAAACTAAAAGTCTCATCGTATACTACGATGTGGCTAAAAATAACGATAGCGAAAACTCCGGCCACAACTACTACTACTACTATTACTACTAGTACGGCTCGGGTCAAACTAAGAGCCTCATGGTATTCTAAAAAACACCACCTTAAAACCATTCCTAATGTAACGTCGGTATATACTTCCTTTTGCTTTATAGCCATATCGTTTGATGTACATCTAACGATGGGAGTATTAGTTTGGCTTGATCTGAAGAAGAAGTATCGTTCGTCTTTTTAAAGGGATAGTGAAAAGAGGATTTTTGATTTTCAAAGGGTGGGGATAATGATTTGTCTGTAACAGTGCAATGCGAATGTTCAACGCACATGTTAATGAACGCACTTGAGTGAAAAGAGATAAATTGTGTTAAGGTGCTATTTTTCCTCAGTTGGTGATTTTAATTGATAGTTAACACACGTGGAGAATTCATACTATTTACACCAGTTGGCCGGGCTACCTGGAGGACAAAAACGAACTGGTTTTAGTACTCTTAGTGTAAATGGTATGAATCCTCATTATGTGTAAACTATCTATAAACCTCTTCTATGTTTTTTAGTAGGTAAGGTGTTATTTAGATCATATTTCATACATCATGTATTAAGTTGGATTACGTTCCTTTTATTTTTGTTAGCCTGGTTTTCATTGTAGGACGAGTTGTATTTTGAATTTCTTGTGATAGAAGATAAATAGAAGACTGAAACAGAAGTTAATTATTGATATAATTATAACTTCTGACTTTGATGATGACTAGCAAAATATTTTATCATAAAGTATTAAGACAAGTTGGGAATCCAAAAATTACCTCTCCGAGTATGGAGTATTCAACTACTGCTATTTAAAATTTTTTGTAATGAATTATTCAAGCGTTTTTAAATGTTCTACTAACAACTCGATTGGTCTGTTAAAACTATCATTTCGGTACACCTCTTAGTTCCCCAGCATGACTTTTAAGATTTGAGCTCATCTCTAAGTGCGCTGAAAGAGGACACCTATAACCACGGCGATGTAAGTGCGGCCATTACTCTGAAACACGTAGGATCGTGTAAAAAAATTTAAAAATCCTATCTTTTCTTATATTGAGATCCATAGATGGTTTCAGCATGAAATATTCACTATTTTGCGCTCTCTTTCGAATAAAAATTAAAAATTTATTGCAGTCGGAATTTATTTTCAAAGAGCCAGTCGTTTAGAGTAATCGGTTTGCTGTACCTTTGCTTGGTCTGAAGGGAGTAAGTGCATGTTTTTAAAGATATCCCTTTAACAGTGCTAAATGATTACACTTAACCTATAATTTTTGTACTGGCAATCTAAGCGTGATTAGCTCTTTTTAATTAACGTGTCATCAGTTATATCCACTTTACGACGCTTTTTCCAGGAGGGAAGAAGGCGCGAAAATGTCATGTTTATCAAGTGTAGATTTTTATTCAATTATTTATTTTAAATTGTTTAAAGGTAATTAGAAATGGATGACGAAATGACCTTTGACCACCTGAAAACACATCCAAAGTGAGTAACGTCATATTTTGCGCAAGAGGAATATTTTAAATACACTAAAGTTGAAGCATGAATTTATTAACAAACATGAATAACTAACCGACGTACCCTAGGTCGCCTCTTACTAAGCGATAGAAAGAGCCTATTTAGAAGTGGCAAGGTTTATGTTTTCTATCTTAAAACTCGTGCGTTGAATGAGTTGGGCTATTTGAGTTTTAACTAAAATTTGGTAAAAAAATAACCCAGTAGCAGTTGAATAAACATTCCCGGGTTGTTTGGGATGGGGTTGTTTCAAACCCAAAAAATTTGGTTATTGCAGTAACCCAAATTGGGTCATTTGCAATTTTAGGCAAACCTAGCATACAAATACACGATATTGTACACTAGATGGATATTTAGGCGACTGGTTACGCTTTCTCTATTAATTTTGAGTTGATAAACATGATTATATTAAATATTAAAATAAATACAATTAATATTACACATTTTCTTCGATAGTTATTTACTTTATTGCGGGTTGCATCGTTTTACAAAATAAATATTGAACATTATTGAGATACAGACCAATATTAACGTTTTAAATGAAGTATACGTCTGTTGTTTCGTCTTACTCAAATACATAAGGCTTCGAATCTTAGTAATGGATCAGAACAGCGCAATTGCGTGTACCTTTGGTGGAGCCCCCACCATTGGTATGCAATGCATTTGAATGCAATGTTCCAAATTTCCTGGGACCTGTAAATGCGGTCCGGAAATTGAGAGCACATTTGCTCCGATTTTCCAACTGCGAACGCGGTGCCCTAGAGTGTAACAACAGACGATATTAGAACCTCTCCGTGACATACGCCAGGTAAAACTAATCAGCGATCTTACAATATGGTGGAAGCTGAAATATGGAACGTGAAGTGGGAAAAAACGCTTAACTATGTAATAAACAGCAATTTGGGTTCTATTTTGAGAGGTTTTAAACAACAAAAATTAGGGTTTCGTTCAACCCAAAATTATGTAAGAATTTAACCCAATTTGTGGCTACCTTTTATCCCAAAGTTGCGTCAAAATTACAATTAACCCTTGCTAGGGTTGTTTTTTACCCAAATATGATTTTACAATTTAGCCAGTAATGTGGATACTGTTTAGCCCAAATCTGAGTTATCGTTTACGTTGACTCAACATTTTGTTAAATAAACAACCAATTCTAGGGTCAAGGAACAACAACCCAAAAAATGGGTCGGTTAAATACTGACCCAGCAAAGAGTTGAAAAATAACCCACTTTGGGTCAGAAACAACCCAGCATTTTTAAGAGTGTAGTGCAAATCATTTTCCCAACAATGAAGTATTGTTTTTTGGCGGAATTGTTGCTTTTAAAACATTTAAAAAACAAACGCAAATCCACAAAATGTTTCTTTACAGACACACGTCTCGGTAAGAAGAATTGCAAACTTGTTGAGTCTTGGGGAAACCAAGCGTTGCGTGGAGAAGATAGCTAGTGACGCACAATATGGTATGTCAATTTGTTATGGAATTGAATAACCGAAATGGGTCGTTTATTGTTTTCGGCAGCTATTCCTATACACAAGCAGATAAATTGAAGTTCAAAATGATTGTGGTTAAAAGGTAGAACTTGAGCGAGGAGAAAGAGACAATTGAAGGACCTTTGCTATGAAAAGAAAATATCCTACTATAATCATCAGGTTAAATCCAATAGTTGGTTTATTCCGCTGATCAAAAGGAATTCTGCCTAAACACAATAATCAATTTTACTTGTAAACCCCGCAGTGACTTAACAATCTATTTGCAAAACAAGTCAATCAACATGCCGTTCTTAAAGAGGAAAGCCTGAATTCGCTTTTAGATTGTTTGAAGATATTTTTGAGCTCACAATTGGTTTATTTTTACCAATTTATTTCTGTGAATATTTCAGCGATTATGATTGAGAAAGGAACGTATCATTGGAACTTGGACGATCCAGCGGCAGCATCTCTTCGCAACATCAATTTAAAAGTATCCCGCGGGTCGTTGGTGGCCGTGGTGGGTCCTGTTGGTTGTGGCAAGTCTTCCCTCTTGTCCGCTCTTGTGTCCGAGATGCAGAAGGTGGAGGGTGAGGTGAGAGTGGCAGGGAGAGTGGGATACGTCACTCAACAACCCTGGATCCAGAACGCTTCACTCAGACAGAATATACTCTTTGTCGACGACATGGACCGGAAAAGATACGACAGCGTCATACGTGCATGCGCCCTACAACCGGACCTCGGCCAGCTACCCGCTGACGATGAAACGGAGATTGGAGAAAGAGTATGTATTATTGAAACCAACAAGATGAACCGAGGTCTAGACCATATTAGTAGCCAAATCTTTCCCTACTTAATTAGAACATTTAATGAGAAATGAACATTCCACTAGTTCAAAATTAGACTGTTCCTCATTCAGTCTGGTCATATTCCTCTTGTTGTGTCTCATTTCTTTCCTCCTGACTTCCAGTCCTCTTCCTACTTCTATTTTTACCAGAAGTAAGATAAGGTACTAGAAGTATCGAGTTAACCAAATTCTTCACTTGGCGAAAGTGAATATTCTTGATAACGCACCAACGGTTGGCCCTGTTTCTGTAGCTGTTTCTGAGTTTTCCCTCCAAAACGTGAAACGCTCGCGGCGGTAGACGGTCGAACTAGATTCAAGCACCCACGTCCGTGTACAGACTGTTAAAAAAGTCTTTGCGCGTTGCAGTTTTCGCACATATTTTACTATATTTCAAAAACTATTCAAGCTAGCGCTCTGGAATAAAGTGCGATATAAAAGTTTTGCATTTCTCTTTCATATTTTACCCGTTCCACAGTTGTCCTTTGCATACTTATACCGGAAACCAGAAGTGTCAAAATTATCAACTTTGAAAATATTGGATTCTCGAGGATATAAATGCGGTTTTCGGATTCCTTGGGGTCGATTCATATTTGAAAAGTTTTCACCAAATTCAATTCGGATGAATAGGTCACGAGTAATCAGCCTTTATTCAAAATCTGGCAATTTCGATTTAAATGGCGATAATTCATAATCGAGTATCGAATCTTTGTCGTAATAAGGCTTGTTAGATGTTATGGCACTTTTTGCATATATTCTTGGAGAGCGATAGCTCCCTTAGATAAGACTTCATACCGACTTTAATGTATAAGGATGGTTTTTTGATTGGTTTTAACGTTTTTGTATCGTATTAACTGCTTTGAAATAATTCCACAGAACTACAATTCGGGCCCTCAATATGTGGTTAAAATTTCAAAGAGATCCATTAATTAGTTTATTTTACAAGACATAAAGTTGCTAAGGGTGGTTTTCATTTCCATAAAATTAATCACACCTTTTGATGAAAAACTGGAATTTTTCCCATAGAAATAACATGGGAAATTTTTCGAAAAAAAAACAAATTGGTGTCTCGTGACTTAGAAAAACTATCCGTTGGTTAGTTTTGGGAACGGTCTTAAATTAAACTTTAAACTATAATCTAGGATTGTTATTAAGAAAAATTAATTTTAAGTATGTTTAATTTAAAATTTTAAAAACTACCCCAATCTGCGATATTTTAGCATGAATACATTGTTTTATTAGTAGATATCAGCGCGACCAATATTGGCCTTTTTTACGCATAGTTGCCTCATAATAATCCGATTGTTTATTCTTAATGCCTTTTGGTTGAAATGGCCTATCGATAGTGAGATAAGACTGCTTTAATAGCTCTTTTCCCCTTTTTCACCCCGTTTGTGGCCGCTATTTTTTTAAGGGGAAAAAATTTGAGAGTGGGTCCTTTTTCGTTGTCATTTTCATATGTTTTGAGGATTTGCTCATGGATGGATTTTAAATATAATATAAAGTAGGTTTCAAGCTTTAATATAAGCCTAATTTCATAATTTTCCACCATTCTATTGTCCCACAATCTATTTCTAAACTTGGCACTTTTTTTTAAGGCGGTGAAATTGCGCAAAGCCTTGGCTTACCGTTAATTTTTGCCGTTTAAAAAAATGTTTATTTCTCGTTGCCCGTTACTTCGCCTTCTCGTATCGTCGTACTTTTAAAGTTTAGACTTTGAAAGTAGTGCTTTGTTTTCTTAAATATTACTTAATTGTATAAAATTTCAATATTATAATTGCCAGAAGTAAATGAACTTCTGTAATTGCGTAAAACGAATTCAATGTTTTTTGTTGAAGGGACGCGCCTTGCATTTGAATTTCGTTCCCTCGAAACTACCCCCTTTAAGAGACCGGCCGCCGGAGGCTTTTTCTTTTACGCCCTCTCGGTCGCTCGTTCAGCCCCGAAAACAGCTGTAGACTGTAGTGACTCTGTTATTTACCAAAAATGTATGCGGTCAGTGTGTTGTTTTTGCATTTTAATGCTTCTAATCGTGGTGCACGTCGAGGTTTACGAATCCAACGTGTGTTGCGTAATGAAAATCAAGGGTGGATACTATATGATCTAATGATCTATGCTTTAATAGTACAGTCATTTTAGCCCAAAAATAGAGGTAACCCGCAACAAATTGAAACAAAGCTGAAAATTTCCGATCTTATAGATTTTTGGGCGCTCTTTAACGTGGTGTGGTCTCCCACACTCTCCCATTGGAGGAATTTCCGCCATATTGGAAAATGGCGGACAAAATCTAGAAAACGTTTAATAACTCCGGTTCTGCTTAACCGATTAACACGTAATTAGGCTTTAATTGTAGATAACCTTCAAACACATAATTCACCTCTTAAGATATTTTGTCCTACAACAAACTGGAAGTTCACAATCTGACTCTGAAGCTTAGCCTCATATAAAAATGGGAATTTAAAGCATTTTATGGTTTCTATATTCAGAATACGTATCCAAAATCGAGAAAAAGTTTAATAACTCTGGTTCTACTAACCCGATTAACAAGTTATTATGCTTCAATTGTAGATTACTTTCATACACATAATTCATCCAAAAGATATGTTGTCCTACAACTAACCGGAAGTTCACAATCCAGCCCGGAAGGTAAGGCAAATCTAATTTTTGAGTATTTCGAAACGGTTTCAAGCGAAATAAATGCAAAGAGGGTTTTAAACCTAAAATATATTATTCCCACTATATTTTTACCTCTTTATGTGACGATGACGTCACGGAGAGGTATTATACTGGACGTGTGTGTGGGGGGTGTCTGTCTGTCTGTGTGTCGGTCACCGCGTCCGCAGTTGGCAAATCGGAGCAAACGTTTTGCTTCTACTCCCAACGTTAGGATCAAGAAGTGCGTGGCGATCGGCTAGGGTTACGAGAAACGTCTAGCCTCCCAATTGCAGGGCTTCATGCAATTGCGGGTTTCTTATCATTTATTGTGAATCAATCGCCTTATATACCCTAAATTTCCAAAAATTGTTTAAGAGGCATACGCTAGAATTGAAACGTCAACAATAGCTATGTTTAAAATTATTTTAGGAAGTAAGTTTCTTAAAACGACTTCAGTAGAATTACGTTAAACTACTGACGACTAAAGTAATTAATATCAATTACATTTTCTTAATTATTTTCTTAATATTATTAATTGCGTCTCGTATCGGAGAGGTTTATTTTGGTTTACCATCTTGTATATTAGTATATTTATCAATATTGGTTAAGCTTAAGTTTAATCATAGTCCTCTACTTGAGGTTGAGCCTCAAAATCTCTATGTTCATTTGAACAAGATACTCCCTTGCATTGTCTACAAATTGAAGAACAGACTGGACCAGTTTTACCGCATTCACATTTCAAATCACAGACTTCCTTGCATTTACTAGGGATCATCTGCAGAAGCTCAACTGGAGCAGGTTGTAGAGTGGTAACGATTGGTTTGAGTTCAGATCCTACCTGTCTCCAACCCCATTCTCTAGCATTTAGGCTGCTTCCAAGCCACATTTGAACTTGGTGATAAACTCTATTTGAATGTTGCTTTGTTGGCGCACTTGTTCGTGGGAGAGAAGCTAATTCAAAAGCTCAATTCCATAATCTTCATTTAAAGTATACACTTGGTTATGTCAACTTTGTTTCACACGCTTTAACTCAACTTTAGCCGTATTGACAAGTGTGGGCGAACAATGGTATATATTAAAACATTAAGTTTTATGATGGTAAAAAGGCTGTTTTACCCTCTCCCGTACTATACATTATAGCTTTTGTCAGAAAAGAAACAAAATTTGTCAGTAATAGGAACTATATGTTTAATTTTGGAAACGTATTCTGAAAATAGAAACCATAAATGCTTAAAATCCCCATTTTTTATACGAAGCTAATCTTCAGGGTCAGATTGTGAACTTCCGGTTAGTTGTAGGACAAAATATCGTAAGAGGTGAATTATGTGTTTGAAGGTGATCTACAATTAAAGCCTAATTACGTGTTAATCGGTTAAGTAGAGCCGGAGTTATTAAACGTTTTCTAGATTTTGTCCGCCATTTTCCAATATGGCGGAAATTCCTCCAATGGGAGAGTGTGGGAGACCACACCACGTTAAAGAGTGCCCAAAAATCTATAAGATCTGAAATTTTCAGCTTTGTTTCAATTTGTTGTGGGTTAAAACCTACTTTTCCTGTACTATAAAAGGAATTTGACGGCGACAGTCATGCAAAAACGTTATTAGGCCTTGCCAAAAGTTGACTAAGCTATAGTGAGCCTTCGTCAGTCATTGATATAAGAAATTGACCCTCGGATATCCTCTGACTAGGAGATGGTTATAAAGTTACTAACTCTCGATTTTGGAGGTAGATACTGTCTAGTGACACTTAAAATAACGACTTAATCTTATAAACAGACTAACATCATAAGCCCATATCGTAAATTCACCGATGTTGATATCTAAGCTTACTTGAAATACCAATACCAATTTTTTTAACTCAATGAATCTTTAATATCAACATCAACAATTATCTTCTGAAAGAGATATCTACTTATATTCCATTCAAATTTCTCGCAACATTTCAAATTAACGAATAGAAATGTGCAAATGAAGTTTAACTGATTAATTGGGCAAATTGCTATATTGGTCACCATTACCGATCACAGATAGATTTGCGCCCTTCAGTAGTGTTTATTATGCTTGTGAAATGGTAAGCGAAATCTGTGATTAAAGTTTAAAATAGACATGAGCAAAAAGTGCTTCAAGTCATATCAACTCGATTACCGAATATCTAAATTTGACTAAAATTAACAAAATATTCTATTCATGGTTAAAAATCTTGTTTGAAGCAGCAAGCCATCTAATCCTTATTTACCTTCTTTTGAAAAAAAAATAATAGGTTGATACCTCTTTCAGTAGATGATTGATTGATATTTCAGTTTCATTGAGTTTAAAAAAAATTAGTTCCACCATTGGTTAATTTTCAATATTGACCAATCGATAATCACAAATTTTAATAACTAAATTATTAAAACCGGTTCAAAACCATATTAGTTTTGAAACGATTAAATTATAATTTTAAACATATACACTAGTTAATTCCTCGTAGTCGTAGGTAATAAGTTTATTTCCATAGTGAAATTAATGCTGAATATTATATACACAAAGTAAATAATAAATTAACTTCTAAAATTTAAATGTAAAGTGTGTGCATTATTTTCCAATTAATAAAAGATATCCACCTATTTTCATTCAAATTAATTACTAATTTGTGGATAATGGATAGAAAATGTCGAGCTCTAATTGCGATATAGCTAAAATCAATCCCACTGGCTATTTATAATACAATATAACCTTTGCCCTATGTTTACTGTTTTGAATTTTATTTGTAAAATTTAAAACATAAAATAGTATTACAATTTTTTTAATTAAATAATTATTAATAAATTTCAATAAAATAAATTCTGGTTAAATACATAACACTACTTTTTATTAAGTTTCTGAAATTATCAGAGCTAAATATCAAAGACACATATTTAATTGCTCTCATTTCGACACAACTGCAACCGTATAGATTCATTCATTTAATAACATTTCTCATTTCTAATTATTTAAATTCAAAGGGCTGTATTAACTTTTAAAGGTGAAAACCCAGCTGACTGAGAAGTAAACAAATACCAGGCTGCCAGGCTGTCTCTAAAACAACCCAGTTGGCCATTCTCGCTTATGAGAAATGAATCCTTGTCATATGCATCTCTGGACTTTAGGAGCTCCAGGACTCCCAACTGCATCAGGGTGGGAAATAGGGATTTTTTTAAAACTAGACATTGGGCCAGCGACCCCCTGCCCAGGAATAAATGAACTGGTCCATGACCATTGACCAGGGCGCGGCGTCTGCTAAACTAAAGAAGCGGGTAATTAAAATAGTTGAGATAATGTCTGGACCCTGGTTACCCTAGAATTTCCTTAGTGGTCCTGTGGACCACTGCTCCCCCTCCGATTTAATTTTTAAACTGGTCATTTTCCCTGTGCCACCGCCTTATTTACAACGCTAAACTGAAGATTTCTTTTGACCGGACCATAGCCTACTCGATCACGCGCAACACGTCGCAAGCTGATAGATTTTTAATTTTAAATATTGTATTATAAATAGCCAGTGGGATTGATTTTAGCTATATCGCAATTAGAGCTAGACATTTTCTATCCATTATCCACAAATTAGAAATTAATTTGAATGAAAATAGGTGGATATCTTTTATTAATTGGGAAATAATGCACACACTTTACATTTAAATTTTAGAAGTTAATTTCTTATTTACTTTGTGTATGTAATATTCAGCATTAATTTCACTAAGGCAATAAACTAATTACCTACGAGGAATTAACTAGTATATATGTTTAAAATTATAATTTAATCGTTTCAAAAATAATATGGTTTTGAACCGGTTTTTGTGATTTAGTTATTAAAATTTGTGATTATCGATTGATCAATATTGAAAATTAACCAATGGTGGAACTAATTTTTTTTAAACTCAATGAAACTGAAATATCAATCAATCATCTACTGAAAGAGGTATCAACCTATTATTTTTTTTTCAAAAGAAGGTAAATAAGGATTAGATGGCTTGCTGCTTCAAACAAGATTTTTAACCATGAATAGAATATTTTGTTAATTTTAGTCAAATTTAGATATTCGGTAATCGAGTTGATATGACTTGAAGCACTTTTTGCTCATGTCTATTTTAAACTTTAATCACAGATTTCGCTTACCATTTCACAAGCATAATAAACACTACTGAAGGGCGCAAATCTATCTGTGATCGGTAATGGTGACCAATATAGCAATTTGCCCAATTAATCGGTTTGAACTTCATTTGCACATTTCTATTCGTTAATTTGAAATGTTGCGAGAAATTTGAATGGAATATAAGTAGATATCTCTTTCAGAAGATAATTGTTGATGTTGATATTAAAGATTCATTGAGTTAAAAAAATTGGTATTGGTATTTCAAGTAAGCTTAGATATCAACATCGGTGAATTTACGATATGGGCTTATGATGTTAGTCTGTTTATAAGATTAAGTCGTTATTTTAAGTGTCACTAGACAGTATCTACCTCCAAAATCGAGAGTTAGTAACTTTATAACCATCTCCTAGTCAGAGGATATCCGAGGGTCAATTTCTTATATCATTGACTGACGAAGGCTCACTATAGCTTAGTCAACTTTTGGCAAGGCCTAATACCGTTTTTGCATGACTGTCGCCGTCAAATTCCTTTTAAAGCATAGATCATTAGATCATATAGTATCCACCCTTGATTTTCATTACGCAACACACGTTGGATTCGTAAACCTCGACGTGCACCACGATTAGAAGCATTAAAATGCAAAAACAACACACTGACCGCATACATTTTTGGTAAATAACAGAGTCACTACAGTCTACAGCTGTTTTCGGGGCTGAACGAGCGACCGAGAGGGCGTAAAAGAAAAAGCCTCCGGCGGCCGGTCTCTTAAAGGGGGTAGTTTCGAGGGAACGAAATTCAAATGCAAGGCGCGTCCCTTCAACAAAAAACATTGAATTCGTTTTACGCAATTACAGAAGTTCATTTACTTCTGGCAATTATAATATTGAAATTTTATACAATTAAGTAATATTTAAGAAAACAAAGCACTACTTTCAAAGTCTAAACTTTAAAAGTACGACGATACGAGAAGGCGAAGTAACGGGCAACGAGAAATAAACATTTTTTTAAACGGCAAAAATTAACGGTAAGCCAAGGCTTTGCGCAATTTCACCGCCTTAAAAAAAGTGCCAAGATTAGAAATAGATTGTGGGACAATAGAATGGTGGAAAATTATGAAATTAGGCTTATATTAAAGCTTGAAACCTACTTTATATTATATTTAAAATCCATCCATGAGCAAATCCTCAAAACATATGAAAATGACAACGAAAAAGGACCCACTCTCAAATTTTTTCCCCTTAAAAAAATGGCGGCCACAAACGGGGTGAAAAAGGGGAAAAGAGCTATTAAAGCAGTCTTATCTCACTATCGATAGGCCATTTCAACCAAAAGGCATTAAGAATAAACAATCGGATTATTATGAGGCAACTATGCGTAAAAAAGGCCAATATTGGTCGCGCTGATATCTACTAATAAAACAATGTATTCATGCTAAAATATCGCAGATTGGGGTAGTTTTTAAAATTTTAAATTAAACATACTTAAAATTAATTTTTCTTAATAACAATCCTAGATTATAGTTTAAAGTTTAATTTAAGACCGTTCCCAAAACTAACCAACGGATAGTTTTTCTAAGTCACGAGACACCAATTTGTTTTTTTTTCGAAAAATTTCCCATGTTATTTCTATGGGAAAAATTCCAGTTTTTCATCAAAAGGTGTGATTAATTTTATGGAAATGAAAACCACCCTTAGCAACTTTATGTCTTGTAAAATAAACTAATTAATGGATCTCTTTGAAATTTTAACCACATATTAAGGGCCCAAATTTTAGTTCTGTGGAATTATTTCAAAACAGTTAATACAATACAAAAAAATACATCCAAACAAAAAACCCTCCTTATACATTAAGAGAAGTATGAAGTCTTATCTAAGAGAGCGACCGCTCTCTCAGAATTATTATTAGTGAGTGGGGGCTCACGCCCTAGCACCGATGCCATAGGCATATTGTGCACCCACGTATTCAGGCCCTGAATAGACCCGTGGCTACAGCGTAGCGAAGAATTCGCTCCACCGTAATAGAGAAGACCCGCGAGGGTTCCAAAGTGTGTGACTCAAAATATTCTAGTCTAAGCGAGGCGAAGCAGTCGCACTGGCAAAGTATGTGAGCGGATGCTTCTTCCTTCATCTGACACGACCTACAGAGGGTCGTCGGCAAAACCCATCAGATGGAGGTGCCTATTAAGCCGACAGTGCCCGGTCAATAGACCGGTGGCCATCCTAATATCCCATCTGTTGAGCGAAATTAGGTCTCTAGCACGAGACCTGCAGGGACCATTGACCAACAGTTTTGTCTGTCTCTGGCCCTCCATGTTATGCCAGAGCTGGTTTTGTACGACAGTCAACCTGTCATGCAGACACCGTTTGACGTGCCTGTACGGGATGGGGACGGGCGGCTCCGCCCCAAGAGCTTGGCCTCCGCACCCCTTTTCGCAAATCTATCGGCTTGCTCATTGCCATGATATCCGCTATGCCCTGGCACCCAGTACAACAGAACCCTGTTGCAGGATGCCAGTCGCGCTAGCAGATCAAGGCAACTGCGCACCAGTTGAGAGGTAATCTGACACTGGTTCAGCGCGTTCAGGGCGGCCTGACTGTCAGAATAAATTCTCACAGTCCGTCCGGTATACCCTTTGTTAATGCAGTAATCTGCGCAGTAACAGATCGCGGCAATTTCCGCCTGGAGCACACTAGCATAGGTGCCCAGGCAAGCAGAAAAACCAACCCTAGTGGTTTGGCAGTAGTAGCCGGCACCAGCACCGGAATTAATCAATCTTGGAACCATCGGTGAACCAAATAGTTTCGCCCCCAGTTCCAAGAGGCAGTAGGTTAGTCCACTCGGCCCGACTGGGAAAGTGGGTGCTGAACGGCTTAGTAAAGTCGAAACTGGTAACAGTTTTGTCAGAGCACATCAATAACGACGGCTCAAGTGCGGCAAAGTCCCGAATGAGTTTGGTATGACTATAGTCCCAGAGTCTGTGAGCCCAGCAGCCATAATGTGGAGCCTGTAGGCCCCCATGACAGCCTCCTCCTCAACGAAAAGATGAAGAGGAAGCATGTCGAGGAGTATCTCCATGGAAGCAGTCGGAGTTGATCTCATGACTCCCGTGACACCAATGCAGGCTGGCCTTTGGAGCTTGCGCAGGTCAGCCTGCACCGTTTTGAGCCGGACCTCCGTCCACCAGACGAGTGCCCCGTAGGATAGTATGGGTCTAATGATCCCAGTATAAGGCCAGTGCACGGCCTTGGGGTTGAGGCCCCAAGTCTGGCCGACAGAGCTCCTGGTTTTCCAGAAAAGCATTTTGGCCTTCTTGATGCACCGATCAAGATGCAGCTTCCACGTAAGTCTGCAGTCAAAAGTCACCCTCAGGTATTTCACCTCGGAGGACTTTGACAGGACCTGGCCAAAGCAAGTGATATCCTTATTATTCTTCCTCGTAAAAGGAACAAGGACAGTTTTGTCTGGATTAACAGTGAGGTCGACCACCTGGCTCCATTGCTCCACGTTAGAGAGAGCAGAGCTCTTAAGCGCGGTGACAGTAGCCCGAAGCAGTGGCAGCCCCGAGCCACCCCAAGAGCTCATCCACCACAAGACACCACAACAGGAGGGAAAGAACTCCACCCTGAGGGCAGCCCCTGCTGGTGGTCACCCCCAGCGAGACCCCAAGGAGGGACGTCGTCATCTCGCGGTCGGTAAGCATGGACCTGATCCAGCGGCCAAGAGTGTCGCTCATACCAAATCTCTTAACAGCATCAGTAATAACCGAGCTGGAGACCTTATCAAAGGCCCCCTCAATATCGAGGAAGATGGCCAATGAAATTTCCTGAAATTCGAATGCCCTATCCAGGCAATTCGTAAGGCCATGAAGGGCCGTCGCAGTGGATTTGCCTTTTTGATAGGCAAACAAGGATGGAAACAACTCCTCCAAATTGTTGGTTGATTTCCCAAAATTCGTTCAGCCTCAAGTGAACGTGGGTCAGTAACATCATAAGTTTCTCATGCCTAAGTACACAAATATGGGTTACAACTGGGCATCTTTCGAGGGTAACTGTGACGTCAGAACTCGTATAGCGCTAAGATCCGAAGAAATTTTTTTTTAAATTCCTGTCACGGTGCAGCCACCAAACGGTCGAGACGATTACTAAATGGGACATATGAAAATAAAATCATCCAATGGAATAAAGGAGATTTTTACCTTTCGTAAAGGCATTGGGGGGGGGAAGAATAATACTTAATCAACCTCAAAATCCCTCTCTCTCTCGTGAGATAGAGGCGGTTTCTGTTCTGATACATTCTAAAAGGGATAATAGAAACGCTAGGCTAGGCGGTACAATTTTGTATTGAAGTTGAGGTGATAAATGATACAGAGAGTAAAGGGTTTCATTAAAGGGAGCCAGACAAGCACTATTGCCATAGGAGTAGCAGCCATTTCTCTACTTAGAAGCATGATAAACTTACGGTAACACAGATTAAACCATAGAAATTTCATCAGTTATTAACAGTTTTAAATTTCCCAAAGTTTCTTTCATAATGCCTATATTCTCAGAACTCAGGGAATGGTATTCGGCGATACGCCCATGATCTACCGGCAACATTAGTAATCTGTGTAATGTTACGCCACTAACATTAAACGCTGCCAAACCCGTTGGCACGGCAATTGCCACTCTAGCAGGATTTTGAAAGCGTCGCGCTACGGCGTTGGCGAGAGTGTCTATGAGAAACGATTTACCAGTGCCACCAGATCCCGACACAAAAAGGCACTTGTTTACAGATTTTTCTCCATTTTGGGAGAAGTGATCAATGATGTGATCATAAATTCTCTTTTGATCCGAGTTTAGTGACGCCACATTATCAACATCAGCCTCGAAATTCATTTCCATGGCAGCTTCCACATCAGCCATTGCATGCTCGGTTTCGATAACAATTTCTTTCCCTTGCAGAGCATTTTCTTCGTCATCGCTTTCCGAATCCGAAATGATGGTTTCTGACTCTTTCGCCTTTTTAGAAGCCTTCCGTTTCCTTTCAACTTCTTTGGAAATCGAGAGTTTCTCGTGATATTCACTCATGTCTTTTAACACCGAAAGCGAGTTTTCGAAAGCATCCGCGTAGGTTTCAAACTCGCCTAATAGCTCAGTTTCTTCACGCCACGGTTTGAAGAGGATCAGTAGAGCGTGACAATACTTTTCTTTCTCCTCTATCGGGTCGTGAATGTAGTGCTCCACTATGTAGGGCTTAATTCTCTTTCTCATGAAACCTAGATTGTTTTTCAACTCGATTACATTCGCATTTTTCTCGACACCATCAGAAAATCGTAAAACTGACCAAATTCCTGCAAACTAAGATTTTCCCAGCTGTCGGGACGATTCGGATACTTGTCGTCGACGAACCCATTTTGGCAAGTGTCCTTGCTTTTGGGGTCAATTTCCCTCAAACGAGCGAGTTCCTTGTAACCTTTCAAAATTCTCGATCGGTTTTCTTTCAAGTTAGTGTTAATAAATTTAGTGCTGTCGGACTTGTTGTAAAGATCTTGGCCCAGCATCATATCAAGAGCTTCATAAATTCCTATTTGCTTGCACGTCAAATATTTCAATCTATAGGCAAATAATTTTTTGGACAAACTTTCATTCCTTAACTCGGCAAAAGTTTGGTCCATGTCAGCCCGGTCTCCCTTTGTCACGTAAGGCGTAACATAGTTTGCCACAATTTCCGATTTGTCAGCGCCAAATTGCAAATCCATGTTGGCTTTGGAAGCCAATAGTAGCGTGGGATTATAATCATTTATTAAATCTTCGTGCTGTTTTCTCAGAAAGTCGTACAGCCGTTTCTGCACCTTTTTCATCTTACGGTGACGAGTAACTAATCTAACGTCATTCATAGTCGCTACGCTTGTTACGTTACGAGGGAAACCGTAACGACACATTTTCTATCATTTTTTAGAATTTTTCACCTTCTTGTGACAACTGGAGGTGCATTTGTGAAATTGAAATTTTTTTACCAGCCGGTGCAATTCTGGACTTACGGATGCGCTTGGCATCGAACACGTGACGTGTTTTTGCACGTAATCCAAAATAGTCTCGGCCGAAAAAGTTCCAATCTTTGGAGCGTCCTTGGCCCACAAAAGCATGTGGTAGTGAGGTAAACCTCGAGATTGGTATTCAACCCCCCAAAAATGATGTTCTATCATGCCAAGAACTGGATTTTGCTTACACAAGACAAAGTTGTTTAGCAGCGACCTCACTTTGTTGTGGGTCGAAATTCAACAATTCAGCAACCGTCATCGACTCTACTCCTGGAACGTCTGAATTCACTTTTCTCAAGTGATTGTGCAGTTCCAAGTCATCGTATTCGGCCAGATTAAAAGTCAAGAGCCACGTTGGAGGACCAAATTCCCATATCATCGCCAAAACGCACATAAGGACCTTGTACCAGTAGTCCTTAGTTCCTCGAATATGACCCAAGAAAGTGGCTAAATTACTCTCAAGTTCTTTATCGCCAGATTCAACTCGATTGAGCAAGTTTTCAACCCCAATTGCCAAGGGTTTTTTACCACGAAGAACGTAGTTCAAACTGGTAGAAATCGCTTTCATTTCGCATTCTTTATAAGAATGAAACATATAGGCGTAATTTCGTCTAAAATTGGACTTTTGTTCAAAAGACGAGATAAACGATACTCTGTTTCTGTTAATTTCACAAATGGTCTATCATCGTGCTTGCCGTAGCGACCCTTGGGGAACAAATGAACGAAGCTCAAGTATTCCAAGTTTTTGTCCCAAGTATTAATCGGCGCGTCTTAGACGCGCTTCATTTGGTAAGCGGCCAATAAATCTTTCGGTGGTTGGACGTTCACCGGATGAATGGAGTAGTGATCGTACAGATCATTGGCTTCTCCCTCAGAAAGCTTTCGCAACAAAGCCTCGGGCTGTGTTAAATTTTTGTAGACGTTGCCTGGTGCAAGGCTAGACTGATTTTCATCCTGCTCCTGCATGTTAGAAGCGTTGAATTACAATATCTTCGTAAGTAGTTCGGATTTTTTATTTAAGCCTCTGCCGTAACGTTATCATAATATCGTCGCCATTAAGAAAAGCATCGATTACACAAAATTGTTCCGTTCAACAACTGCAACGTCATCATGACGTCAAAACAACACAGATTTCATTTTCTCAAACATCCATGTTTTTCCTGATAAGTGTTACTGAACGCAGCCCTAGCCGACGGGTGACAGAAATTTTTAAGGGAGAAGGAAACCTCCCATTTATTTTAAGGCAATACCATAATCCTCTCTCTCGCATTAACTACATCGACAAAACTTTAAACATAATTCAACATGCTTAACCTTACTAGTAAAATTAAATGTTATGCTTAACCTTTCTATTTTAATCCCTTTCACTTTAAAATACACGAACCAAAAAATATCACCTCAACACAATCCTCTCCAATTCACTATCCCTTCAATGATGATCGAAAAATTGTATTCTCCCAATTGTCTTTCACTACGCCAACAACAACAGGGCAGGTGAATCTAAGACCCTCATCGTAAATGTACATGTACATCATAGGATGTGGGTAAAAAAGGTTTTCCAGCATGATTCCTTATTTTTGGGGGCCGCGAGGGTATGTTAATTTGGTATATGTTAACTTAGTACAAAACCCTTTTTTCTAACTCGTTACTTTAATATAAGAAATGAAAAAGAAAATTTATTGAAGTAGGTATAGCGAGAGTACGTTAACGATGTGGCTTAATTATGGGCTAGACAATCTTATTTAAAATCATTATTTTCAGGTTTATTTTCGAAGTCACACGACTTGTTTTATAAATATTAATATTTTTACCTCTCCGAGTGACGATGACGTCATGGAGAGGTATTACACTGGACGTGTTTGTGTGTGTGTGGGTGTGTGGGTGTGTGCGTGTGGGTGTGCGTGTGCGTGTGCGTGTGTTTATCCTATTCTAGACGTGCAACATTTAAGTTTTATGAATAATCCCCAATTAAGCATCGATTATTTTAATTTGAAATAGTAGTTTCTTAAACATAATAACATCATGAATTGGAGATATTTCATACGGACGTACCGAAAGGCTGTTTACCTTTTAGTGTCTGCATAGACAGGAAACTTTTTTAAAACACGCCGGGCTTCGCAGGGTAGATGAGCTTGTTTTTTATGAGAAAACTTGATGCGACGTATTTTGAAGTGAGTTCATTTGCGATGAACATTCCCAAGAACAAACAATTATATTGTTTCGAGGAATTAGATTTCGTGGTATGGAACTTTAAATAGTCAGCGTTTAAGCAATCGTTTGAAGAAAACTTCGACGATGAGAACGGCTACTGTAGCTGACAACAGCGTGAAAAGCAAGTAGAACGGAACGAGGACGTACTCAGGTCCAAGTCAGCTGTACTTTTCAACGGTCTCTTCCACATGACTGTTTCTATTATATAATTCTTCTTAAAGTCCACGTACTTCATAACTGTCGTTTCGAACATCGGTTCCAAGCTAAAATATCAACTGTCATCAAATTTGTTAATCATTTAGCATCAAATTCGTATGAATCAACCTTAGATGCAAGTTTTCGTGGAGTTGTGGTGTGCTTCTCATCCAAGATGTGTTGAAAAAGCCTTGTACATAGTCGACGGCAATGTGGTATTGCGATAAATAAAGTCCTCCGTTCTTCACGAAAAACTCTTTACTCTCGGAATCATCGGCCAGCAGTTGTCCCAAGAACCAAACCAGAAAATAATCTACCGTGATTAGAACTTTTTCCCCGGAAAGAATTGGAATGTATCCATCACATTCTAAGTATTCTATCGGGCTGCTGAAAATATTCTCCTGATCGAGTGCGTCTAGCCATTCCTTAATTACCGGATCCTCGTCTGCCTACAGAGACACAAAAATGACGTCATAAGAATAGATGACTGAAAATGCAGAAGCCGTTTTACCAAAGTTTGAAGATCTTTCAAAACACCGCTTCCTTCAAAGATAATAGGAGGGATTCCCGATTTGATCAAGTCCGAGAGAGTGTCGATGCGACTGTAACTTTCCGTCGTGAATTCCGTTCGCCAGTAACAACACAAGAAGAACAGAATGAAAGTCACTCCGATCACCCACGACGCAGCGAGCAGACGACAAGTACTGTGAGGCAAAACGGCGGGAATCGCTAAGGAACATAATTTTATTTAATTAAAGCTTTTTCGATTATTATATCCTTTACAAGCGAAATTTCTTCGCGCTATACGATATTATGTAAAGGGGAATTGTTATCAAATATTGCTTACGTTTGGCGCACAAGAGCGACGCGTTCTCCCAGACATTCTCCATGGTTTCTTGGGTCATTTTCTTGATTACTTTCTTGTTTGGTAACGATTTGTATTTGTTCGTTACAATGGAGTGAATGACGAGCAAAATTGACAGAACTACCAAGGTTAATCCCGTTAAAAAAAGCACCTAATTTAGTCAAGAATGGAACGCTTTGAATTGGGTATTGAGTTGATTGTAATTGCAATATTTACCGGAGTGTCCATATGTAAAAAGGACAACGTAGTGGACACGACTCTCTTTGGGGCGGCGGACACTATAATCGTGTTCAAAGTGCCCAAGATTGGAGTCGGACTGAAATATTCCTGTCGGCCATCGAAAAATGAGCGTGTAACATGGAAAATCGCAGCATGAGCATTCTAAAACGATGTTACGTTTTGCGTATAGGTACTCTTTGTGGGCACGTAATAAAATCGTTTAAATATTAGCTATACGTTCACTTACGTTGAGAAAATTTGGTTCATTATAAATTTTTCCAACGTCAAAATAGCTCAATTTATGCCCTTCAAAAATCATTCTAAATTTATTCAAAAAATTTAATAACATTGTGGTATTAAGTTTTCAATTTTGCATAAGTTAGCGGAGAGAACGTTAATGTTTCAAATAAAACGAAGAGCCACATTCAGGAATCGTTAAATTAAAATACAGGATAGTGCAGATCACAAACTCTCATTGGATCACGCAAAGTTACAATGGCTTTTGTTTATCCAAAACTTATTGTATAAACCTGTAGATTTGTGATCTGAACCCTCCTGTTAATTTGACCCAACGAGCGTGGAATTATATGCCTAGTTCGTTCGGCAAACTAGTCGGATCTAATTCCAAATACTCTGAAAAATACTTTATGTTGAGGGCTCGTTTCGCAAATTCCGATACGACAAGGTATCGCCCTTCGACGTCGGACATATCCCATGTTTCCTAACAAGAAATGAAAGTGTTAATTGCAATCAAGAAAAATCAACCTTCGGATACACTGAAGTCTTGTTTAAACAAGGCGACAAAATGTTGATAAACTCACTATTAATGTCGTAACATTCATAGTGTACTCTTGGACATAACTATATTGACGTATTTTGCAAATCAACGATAACATTATCTATTTTATAACCATCTTGACATGAAAATCAAATTAAATTTCCGATTAAACCTTTAAATTAATAACGAAGTGCCTTAAATTACCCCTATAAAGATAATATTAGCCCTTTAAACTTAAACCTATCCCTTTAAAACAAACTGAAAAGAAATTCACGGTTTCTAAAAATAACTACAATGAAAGAGGAAATAGCCCATCAAAATTGACAGCGAACTTTCTAGAACTATCCTATACCACAGTATCCACAGTGCAAAATGAAACACCTAGCAAAGAAAACTTTTTCCAAGAAACCAGAGAAATACTAGCTTATTTAGACCCCCAAGCAACAAGACCTTGAGTCACTATCCTGGTACCTGGCCCGAGAAACTTCTAGAACATTTTTTTTAACCCTTTAACTGACCAATCCGTATTTGGTCCCAAAACAAAAAGTTTTGCCCATTCGCTGTTAACATGAATACGCCCGGCTACGTCATAAATATGGTCCACTATTCGCCAAACCGAAGTCAATCAACAAACGTCATTATCCCAGAAATCCTTGCGAGAAACTAGAAGTTATATATACGAAGTCCCTCCTGTCCCATCGTCAGTCGATACCTGAAATGTCTAAACGAGACCCTGTCGGCTCACCCCCAAGAAATCTCTAAACGGACGGAGATTATTTTTTAAATCGAAACCTTTATTTTTATTCGATGTTTTTATTTTTATTCATTTGATACCTTTATTTTTCATCAAGTTGAATCGGAGAATATTTTAACCCCTAGAAGAAGAGAGCGCGCGAACCCTTAAATCGAGAAAGAAAAAAAAAACATAATTAACCCTTAAATCGCGTAATCAGAGAAAAAAAGATCCTGAAGAAAAACCCTGAAATCGAGAAAGAAGAAAAAAAAGATCCTGAACCCCTATAAAGAATATGGAAGAGGAGCTACTTGGCGTAAGAAATTAAAAAAACTTGAAACTATTGATTAACTGGCTTGAAACTATTGTTAAAGAACCTGGATTATGGTTGACGGATTGATTCATTTTAAAAAATCTTAACTTTCTATTTTTGAACATCATTTTTTAGTGCATAATTGCACGCTTTTAACCTAACAAACCCCTAAATTTAATTTTTAAAATCTTAAAGGCTGTAGGAGGTAATCCTATTGAGGAGCCATTTCAAAGAGGTTATAAATTGCAAACCTCCCTTAGATGTAAGTTTAATTGTCTTGTTTAATTTCTTTATTTTGACCCCTATAAAAGTGTGTGAACATTTATGAACAAGATTGAATATTATGTTGAATATTAAAAATTGGATTAGAATCTATTTTGACTCTCACTTGACATATACCAACAAACGCGGTCACTTTTGATTCAGAAATTTTATAAGCCCCTCGTTTCCGCTAAAAAGGCCTTAACTCCCCACAACTGACTGCATTCTAACATCTAGTCTAGCGTTTGCGAGGATGAATCATAAGTGAAAATAGGTAGGTGTTTATCTTATACTTTAACCCCTCTAATAAGACGTCGAACACTCCACCTTAACCCCATAAAATCTTAAAGAGCATAAAGAAAAGGCTTATAAATTGGCGCAGTCGGCAGGATCCGATACTTCGGAATCTTATCGATATGATGGATTCTGACATGTCTTAAAGAGAGTCAAAGTTGGTTCAATTGTTAAAAATTCCCTATTATTAAAAACCCCTATATTTTGAGAAAGTATTGAGAAAAATCGAGCAATCAAAATGACGGACATTAACCTTAACTCGTCAGATCTATTATTAGCTATCTTCGCTATTGCTATCATAATTTTATTGTTGATAGGAATTTCGTATGATAGAATCTTAAACTTCCTGAGAAACCTTATTATGAAGATAGGTGTTTTATTTCAACGTACAAACGTTGATAAATCTAATCATATGTATGACATAACTCGAATAATTCAAGAAAATTTTGTTTCCCAACAACAAATAATGCAACAAAATTTTGCTTCCCAAAATCAAATATTTACTGATACTATGGTTGCTTTACGAGATAGTATGAAAGAATCGTTAGAAGCCCATAGAGAAGAGAACCCTGAGGAAGATAGATTAAATCCTCTATTTGCATCAACCCCTTATGTCCAAAAAGAAAAAGGAAAGAAAGTATCCCTCCCCTCCATTATACGCGAAGAAAAACGTTCGGAAGACCCCTATGCGACACGAGTAAAAGAATTTTTCAACCCCCCTACTAACGTTACCTTGAGACCAAATAGAGAGGAACTTTTTCCAAGAAACGAACCTATAGAGGAACCTACACTAAATCAGACTACATTTTTTCAAGAAAAGTTGAAAAGTCCTATATTTCCTGAATATGAGAGAGAACAAGAGACGTCGAATATTCCTGATATTACTCAAATCCCTCGCGGAGAAAACTTACAATATTCAACCCCTAAAAATCGAACTTTACCTATTCCTCAATTTACCACAAGATTTAATGGAGAATCAAACCCTATAGACTTCCTATATAGCGCGTACGAGTATGGGATGATAACAGGCGTGACACGTCAGGAATTATTGACCCACATACCCTTAGCATTCGAAGGACAAGCAAAGAAATGGTATTGGAAAAATATAAATGATTTTCATACTTGGAATGACTTTGAAAATAAGTTTAAAGAAAAATTTTTGGGAGATGGTTATTCCAAAATAATCAAGAGAAAAATCCAAACAAGAAGGCAAAGACCCAATGAGAGCCCTGCAGATTATGTGCAGGATATGATTAACTATTATGATGAATTACCCTCTATCCCCTCTGAGCAAGATCGATTAGACCATATAATTTTTGGATTAATGCCCGAATATGAAGCCCTATTAAACCTGAAAACTTGTACCACAGTTGATGAACTGCTAGAGGTAGTGAAGCAACTTCAACCAGTGATGGGAGTTTTACACCCTAGAAATCAAGGAACAAACGAACCCCGAAACCCCTTAACAAACAAATTTTGCAACTATTGCAAGGAATACGGACATTTTGTTTATAACTGCCCAAATAAAAGAAGTAGACCACAAGAAGTAACCTTACCCCTTGAATCGTATCTTCCATCAGCTAGGCCTAAATGCTTTGTATGTAATTCTACGGATCATATGGCTAGAGATTGTCCCCAAAAACAAAACTATCAATCAAGAGAAAGAATAAATGAAGAACAAAATACCACTCCTAAAAGAACGGTTGAGATAACTGTCCCACAACCAGAAAACTTAATTAACGTGATACGTAATTTCGTCCCAAGAACTGGAAGTATACCCCTACAATTACCCAATGGCAATTATGCTGCAATCCTAGACACGGGAGCATGTACATCGTTTATGGTCAAAAATGTCGCTGAACAAGTCTACCCAGAAATGGATTTTAACCGTCTGAAAACAAGAGAATTCTATTCAGCTTCCCCTAACAGTCCTCTTAAAGCTGAAGGCCCAATTAAACTTCCTGTACAATTAAATGATGAAATGGGTCCCCCTATGGAAATTGAATTTTACATAATTGAGAAAGCAAACTTTTCGATTATATTGGGATCTAATTGGATGACAGATGTAGGAGCAAAACTGAACTACGAGGATCATAGTATCACTTGCACAATAAATGGACAATACTGGGTGTTTCCATTTATTCAAAACCCAAGAGCAACCCCTACTACTATGACCCTGACCAATAACATAAGCATGCCAGAAGATATAGATCTGGATACAGAGAAAAAACAAGAATTGCAAAACTTCTTTATCGAAGAGAAGAGAATGAATGAAAATTCCCTTACGGAGGATGAACAAGACAAAGAAGAATTGAAACATAACACCCCTACTTTTTATCCCACTGAGCGGTTTTTGAATGGAAACAAGTTGATGAAGTCTTCAAGTACTAAAACCCCTATGCATCGAAAAAAAAAAAAAAAAAAAAAATTTAACGTGATGGTAGGATGAACAGAGTAAGTTCGGGGACGAACTTTTCAGAAGAGGTGGGGATATATAACCATCTTGACATGAAAATCAAATTAAATTTCCGATTAAACCTTTAAATTAATAACGAAGTGCCTTAAATTACCCCTATAAAGATAATATTAGCCCTTTAAACTTAAACCTATCCCTTTAAAACAAACTGAAAAGAAATTCACGGTTTCTAAAAATAACTACAATGAAAGAGGAAATAGCCCATCAAAATTGACAGCGAACTTTCTAGAACTATCCTATACCACAGTATCCACAGTGCAAAATGAAACACCTAGCAAAGAAAACTTTTTCCAAGAAACCAGAGAAATACTAGCTTATTTAGACCCCCAAGCAACAAGACCTTGAGTCACTATCCTGGTACCTGGCCCGAGAAACTTCTAGAACATTTTTTTTAACCCTTTAACTGACCAATCCGTATTTGGTCCCAAAACAAAAAGTTTTGCCCATTCGCTGTTAACATGAATACGCCCGGCTACGTCATAAATATGGTCCACTATTCGCCAAACCGAAGTCAATCAACAAACGTCATTATCCCAGAAATCCTTGCGAGAAACTAGAAGTTATATATACGAAGTCCCTCCTGTCCCATCGTCAGTCGATACCTGAAATGTCTAAACGAGACCCTGTCGGCTCACCCCCAAGAAATCTCTAAACGGACGGAGATTATTTTTTAAATCGAAACCTTTATTTTTATTCGATGTTTTTATTTTTATTCATTTGATACCTTTATTTTTCATCAAGTTGAATCGGAGAATATTTTAACCCCTAGAAGAAGAGAGCGCGCGAACCCTTAAATCGAGAAAGAAAAAAAAAACATAATTAACCCTTAAATCGCGTAATCAGAGAAAAAAAGATCCTGAAGAAAAACCCTGAAATCGAGAAAGAAGAAAAAAAAGATCCTGAACCCCTATAAAGAATATGGAAGAGGAGCTACTTGGCGTAAGAAATTAAAAAAACTTGAAACTATTGATTAACTGGCTTGAAACTATTGTTAAAGAACCTGGATTATGGTTGACGGATTGATTCATTTTAAAAAATCTTAACTTTCTATTTTTGAACATCATTTTTTAGTGCATAATTGCACGCTTTTAACCTAACAAACCCCTAAATTTAATTTTTAAAATCTTAAAGGCTGTAGGAGGTAATCCTATTGAGGAGCCATTTCAAAGAGGTTATAAATTGCAAACCTCCCTTAGATGTAAGTTTAATTGTCTTGTTTAATTTCTTTATTTTGACCCCTATAAAAGTGTGTGAACATTTATGAACAAGATTGAATATTATGTTGAATATTAAAAATTGGATTAGAATCTATTTTGACTCTCACTTGACATATACCAACAAACGCGGTCACTTTTGATTCAGAAATTTTATAAGCCCCTCGTTTCCGCTAAAAAGGCCTTAACTCCCCACAACTGACTGCATTCTAACATCTAGTCTAGCGTTTGCGAGGATGAATCATAAGTGAAAATAGGTAGGTGTTTATCTTATACTTTAACCCCTCTAATAAGACGTCGAACACTCCACCTTAACCCCATAAAATCTTAAAGAGCATAAAGAAAAGGCTTATAATTTTCATTTTTCATAAAAAACCGGGTTTGTTTTTAAAAAGCCCAGCCCACCGTGTTTTATTGGGTACTTGGGGTTTTTTTGGGGGGGGGTATCTTTACCAGCTGTGTTCATGGTAGAAATTAAGAAATTATCTTTCAAATGTAACTGCTAAATAAAAAAGTCTTAAAATGCCTCATAAAAAATAATCAATAATATTAAAAGGTACTTTTGAAGTCGAAACAACAAATACCTATAAAATGAAATTATTCTAATATTCAAACTCATCAAAATTGTAGATCTTAGTGTTGGGTTTTATTAAGTGGGTTTTTAGTGGGTTTTATGGTGGGTAAAACCCAATAAAACCCGCGGGGTTTTTTTGGGCTGGGTTTTTTTTAATTCGAACCCTGTCTATTTTAAAATGCAAATTCTACCTGTATTTAAAATACCTATCAATTCCCTAAAATTCAAATTCGTTCATGTCCATTTCGTTGTGAATGTAAGGAGTAGATGATACGTTTCCACGTGTTATCAGCTCTGGCCCAACGATAGAGGGAAAACTTGCCCATTAATAGCGAAAGGGAATAATAGAACAAGGATGACACTCTGTTTCCTCTTAATATTTTGGTTATGTAACATGTTTCTTCCCAGGGTCATCAAACTTCAGATGGACATCACACCGTGGGGGTTCAATTCTACAACTGTTTGGTACTAAATCCTCAGCAATCAACCCACAAACCTAGTCTTGACCTGGGACAAAAATCCAGAACTTGCAAATAGTTAAACGCTAATAGATTAATGATGAAGGAACTATTATCGTTACGTCTGTGATTCGGTTTAGTAACCTTGCTCCCAATGTAAAATGATGTTGGGAAGAATCATGTTATCCCGCTTTGTGGTAGTTACACTTCTCTAGAAGAGAAGAATTATACGAACTGTACTCGCCTTTGAATGTGGAATCAGGTATTTTTTAATTAGTAATACAATGTCGAATTTGGGTAATGAGTCCTTAACACCATGTTAACTACGCTGACTGTGAACCACTAACTCCCGAACATTAAACAACTTCTGGAGTAAACAAAAAAATGGCAAAAACATTTAATGAATTTTGAACCTTGACTCGATATAGAAGCAAATGCGTGGTACCAGAAGTATACAGGGTGTTTCTGGAAAGTCTGGCACATATTAACAGGCATGTTCCTTGGGCCAAAAGAAGTCCGAAAGGTCCTATGACGTTTTAGGGTAAAGCGCTCCGTTGCGACGTTATGGGCTCTCAAAAGTAGGCCGAAAAACAAGGAGATTTTGCAGAATTATAGCACTAGTATTGTGGTTTTGACCCAATTGTTTTCGATTATTGAGCATAAGGCAATGATCGAAATAAGTTCAAACCTAGTGGAAGACCGTCAACGTGTTAAACGGCCAAAAGCGTTAATCCCTTGTCCCCGGGAGAGAAGTTAGGGAAAGAGCCTAAGAGCGAGCTGGGTTTTTCAGCCTTGAGATCTCGCCTAAGGGGGGTTACCGTAAGAAGCGTCGTCCTAACACTGGACGAATCGCCTTTTATACCCGGTGGTCCTTTGTTCGCAGAGAAGGCGTTCTCTATGGGAGAGTGTCGTTACAGGCGCTCGATACTTTCGTCGCCCGAGGCGCTAGTTAGTTAAAGCGCGTGCGAATTCAAAATAGCCAAACGCTGTTTCACCTCCGCGTGACAATACACATTGAGTGTTTACGACTTATTGGCTTATGTTACGTTAATACCGAAGTGTTCTTACTGTAACACCTTTACGTTTCACTCATATTACTGTAGGAGGTATGATAATGATATTAGACTTATCTCATTGTTGTCTCATGGGTTCTTCTTGTACGACGTTCTGGCGATGCCTTGATCCGGTCCCAAATTATTTAGGCGGGTTAAAACTCGGATCCATGGTGTGGCAGGTTGCTTGATTGAGCCAGAATTATCATTTCGATTTTCAAAAGCGTACATAGGAGTAGAGGAATTTTGACAGTTCTGGCGCACTGCAGGCCTGCAGCTTGCAGTCTTATCTTATCTTATCAGTACTTATCTTATCTTATCTCTTATCTTATCAGTTTCACTTATCAAAAACGTTACCGTTTATAGTTCTCCTGCGACGTCATCGTGCTTATCTTATCACCTATCAGTGACGTCATCGTACTTATCTTATCTCTTATCTTATCAGTTTCACCTATCAAAAACGAGTGTTTATTGGACGAAGGGACTTGGCGCACTGCAGGCTCCCATAGACATTTAACATGGTTGAGGGAGCTAGATCAAAAAGCGACGAAAGCTCGGTATAGCGAGGGATGAGAGAACTAAACCAAAAAAGCGGCGGTTATGGTGGTTATCTTATCTATTGAGAGATAAAGATATCAAAAATTATTGGTATATAAACCTGCACTATCGGAAAACTAAGGTGGAAAAGAGGTAGAATTGAGGTGGATTTGAGGCGACCCAAAAAACACATGTTAAAATCCCATGTGTTTTTACGGTTTATTTTCTAGGTTTTCAATCATAATTTTCAAGTCTAAATAGATTATATAAAAACGTCTTGGTTTGGACCAAGGCCGAAAAAACAAACGATATGTGTGAGGTTTATCAATTGACTGAAGTTCAGATATTGAAATTTTTTCTAGTTATTTTTATCCACTCAATCCTTAATCAATATTTAGTTCAATCAACTGATTTTACTGTTAATCGACCTAGTCCCTCTAAATTAATTGAAAAAATTACATATCTACGCTTTTTCAAGAACAATTACATTTTCCGAAAACATTCTATCGTGAAATTAATTTATCATGTTGAGGATACAGTATTGAATATTTGAAATGTTCTACTGGATGTCTAAAACAAGCAAGCAAACTTTGGCATAACTTGAATGGAAAATGTAAATATTTGATCGTGGATGCCAAACAAGGGTGTTGCGCGAATTTATACATTTAATTTCGTAAATCGAAATGCTTCATTTCTATTGTCGCCTCTTTGATGGTAAAGTTGCACTGGAACTTCCTTTTCCGTACTTAAGAATTTCTTGGTCATAACTCAGTCTATGGTAATATTGGCTGAGTGTGTTGCGACGGCTCAGATGACCCATACACTGAAACCACTGGTGATTACAAAATGCCATATATTTGGAAAATAGAGGAAGGGAGGGGGTGTCGGAGTTAGATGTGACCTTCTTGGCATAACTAGTAATGAATGATTTGTTTAACCATATTATTTCCGCGGGAAATGAATATAACAAGTCTGAGATGTATTTCTGTTTATGTGATCTTTACCCTTTACCACACAGGATAAACTTCGTTGCTTTGTCTTAAGTAGACGACATTCACTCTAAACGACAGTCTTATCAGCAACTTAAAACAGATTTAAACTTCTTTTGGTGCAAACTTGAAAATTTGTCAAGCCAGCAACAATTAAAACTATGTCGGTCAAAATGCTCACAAGTTAGTGAGTATCGACACGAAATCCCTTCAAAATAATTAATTTTATTAAAAAAATGTTTTCGGAAAATGTAATTGTTCTTGAAAAAGCGTAGATATGTAATTTTTTCAATTAATTTAGAGGGACTAGGTCGATTAACAGTAAAATCAGTTGATTGAATTAAATACTGATTAAGGATTGAGTGATAAAAATAACTAGAAAAAATTTCAATATCTGAACTTCAGTCAATTGATAAACCTCACACATATCGTTTGTTTTTTGGGCCTTGGTCCAAACCAAGACGTTTTTATATAATATCTGTCGCTTCAGTCTTAATGTAATTAAATTTTGAGTAATTATGTTTTCTTTAATGCTTATTATTATGTCCAATTACGATGGTCAAAACATGTATCTAGCAGGGCCCAAACGTTGCACCTTCCGCGTGTTAGGCGGACGAGATAACCACTACACTACACATACCTGGTAATACTGAGATTCCTAAGAGATCTAGCTTATTATTATGTCCAATCACGATGGTCAAAACATGTATCTACCAGGGCTCGAACCCGGGACCTTCCGCGTGTAAAGCGGACGTGATAACCACTACACAATGAATACTTGGTTATTCTGAGTTTTCGAAGAGATCTAGCTTATTATTGTGTCCAATAACGATAGTCAAGTCATGTATCTACCAGGGCTCGAACCTGGGACCTTCCGAGTGTAAAGCGGACGTGATAACCACTACACCATAGATACTTGGTTATTTTGAGTTTTCGAAGAGCTCTAGCATTATTATTATGTCCAATCACAATGGTCGAAACAAGTACTTCTGTAATTAACTAAAATTAACATACTTAGACTTAATTGTTTCTGATTAGACTAGCCGATCGCACACCCTGAATACTTAATTGTTAAATTAAGAGTATTCCGAAAAGTAACTTCGCTCTAGTTTTTCAGTCAGAGGTGGTTAAATATCACGAAAAACCCCATGTTAATCTCCATAGGAAAATAGGTAAAAGCATGTGAATTTTGATTTAACGTTACAAAAGAGTATCAAGTCATATCTACAAGGGCCTACCGGCCCTGTAGAATGGTAACAATATCCCTCAAATTAAGTTGGGAAACCAAAATAAACCTCTCCGTGTCGAGAGCTAACATTTCCTAAACAGAATTATACTTTTCAAACAAAGCACAATCAGCCAATGAGATAACAGGAAATAAAAAGTACAAATTTGCCTAGTTCATTTGTAAAGGTTAAAGTGTCTATTCCTTTACTATATATCCTCCTTAATTCTATTTAAGGACCTAATATATATCATTTAAATGTGTATTTAACTTTCGGCTCACTCTGAACCGTTAAGACCTCCGCAAGGAGAACATGAATCAAGGCTTATTTTGCTTTAGCCCATGGAATTCTTAATTCATGGATCCACTCAGAACAACAGTTACTAAAGTATTAAGCGTTAACATCCATTGAAACTATGAAAGATAAATTTTACTTTTACGCTATATATAAATGTAGTAAAGCTGAATTAAATAGTAAACACAAAATTTGAAATATTATTATCAAGAGATGTTCTTGGAATATTGAAATGAATTAGAGCTTTATAGCTACACAACTACTAAAAGAATCGTAATAGCGAAATATATTTAATTGATTTTCATTTAATATTCTGCAAAAAGAAAATGTTTATGGTTTTGTAAAAGATCTTTTCATCCTACTCACTTTATATTAACTTTGATACGCGTATAGTGTTTCGATTCAGATGCAATCTTCATTACTCGTTCTATATAAACTTTCAATCGTGTCGTTCTGAAGAAAGAAGTTTATCATAAATAATTAAATTTATATATCTTATATTAATTATTTTAGTCGTCTGCATTTTAGATTAATTATAGTTAAGTCGATGCAAGAAACTTCATTATTAAAATTATTTTAAACATAGCTATTGTTAACGTTTGACTTCCAGCGAACACCTTTTTCCGAATTTTCGTGAATTTAGGGTATATAAGGTGATCGATTCACAGTGAGGTATAAGAAAATTAGCATATGCGTGAACCTGCGGTGGAAGCCCTGCCATTGGGAGGCTAGACGTTTCTCGTAACCCTAGCCGCTCGCCGCGTACATCTTAAACCTAAAGATGTAGATGCAGTAGAAGCTTATGTTGCAGATTGGTGTCTATGTTGTATAGACGAAAGACTAGTGCATGGTGTTGTTGTTAGAATCCTTTAAATACCGATTGTTATTGTTATTGGGTGAAAGAGTTCGCGGTTAGCCAGCTGATGAAGTTATAACGGCTAGTTAATGATTGACGTTAAGTAAGATAAATATAGCAATGAAGTATAGTTTTCCGAATTTCTGTATACAGCGAATGCGGTCCGGAAATTGCGAACACGTTTGCTCCTATTTGCTATTTGCTAACGCTTTGACAGACAGACGGACACACAGATGCGTTCAGTATAATACATCTCCGTGACGTCATCGTCACTCGGAGAGGTAAAAATAAATTTCTAGATAAAATGTTTTAGGAAATTGTAATTGTTGTTGAAAAATCTGAGATAAGTAATTTTTAATTCAATTAATTTATAGGAAATAAATCCAATACCATTAAAATAAATTTCCCTAGATATGGGAAATTTCCCTCAATCTGGCATCCTTGAATTACGTGGAAGATTGCTGGTTAATCCGATTTGTCACGCTTAGTTGTTGTCCAATGTCGTAAATTGTAATAATAAATAAATAATAGTAAATAATATCCTAACAGAGAAAAAAGGTGAAATTATTTGAATTTATTTCATTTGGGGTAGTACGAAACGCAATGCAAAGAATACCATTGTTGATATGTTATTCCTAACCTAACAGCATCCTCACAGTTGATCACCGAGTATTTATTGTTGATGTTACGATATTTCTAAACGACTATGTTTCTACTATTACTTAGTGTTGATTTTACAGTATTTTTCATCGACAGTATTTTTACCATTACTTTATTGTTGATGGTACGGTATATTAAGATAACAGTAACTTTCTTGTTATTTATTGAACATTTACTGCTAAATGTACAGTTGATAAAATTATTACATTTTTACTGTTGCTTATAGTAAATATCCTGTTAATCCAACGGTAATATCTAGTATTGGATATTACTTGTTGAAATTTTACGGTAATTCAACAGGAAGAAACGGTTATTTTTAACAGTGTATTTTAGGCCAGGACAGATAGGCCAAAAAAGGGCTTGACCTAGAACATTTGAACATAAAGATGAAAATTGGTACATGTGTTCTTTTTGACCCAATAAAAAATATACTAAAAGTCCCCTGCTGTTGAGCGCGAGCTTTCGCCACCATCTTGGCAAATGGCCGCCGTGAATTACAGCTACAATGTATTTCACGTTCTTATTCAAAAATTATGAAAATTAGTACACATTATGATTGGAACCACATGAACATAATGGCAAAATTTTACAGCTCTGTGCTCAATAGTTTGGTCGCCATATTGGAAAATGGCCGCCGTGAATGCTAGGTACAGTATGTTTCACCATGTTGTTGGAAAATTATGAAAATTGATGGGTTTTATAGTCAGAGCTGTGTCAATCTCATAGTAAAATATTGAAGCCATTAGTCAGATAGTTTGGCCGCCATGTTTGAAAATGGCCACCATCAATGCCATTTAGATACAGTATATGGTTCAAAAATTATGAAAATTGGTAATTATTATGTTGAAGACCGTCTAAACATCATACTTGAATTTGCTTAAGCCTTAAAAACAAAATGACAAGAGTTTTTCCAGTTGACTGAAGCGCGGATATATTTTTTTTCATATAATTTTAAAGACAATCCGTATTTCACTACTCTTTAGAATTTAATTCAATCTCCTGATTTTACTGGTGATGGATCTATTTCCTATAAATTAACTGAAATAAAAAATTACTTATCTCAGATTTTTCAACAACAATTCCATTTTCCTAAATCATTTTATCATGAAATTTATTTATTTTTCAAGGGAGAAGGGGTTTAACTTTCAAATACTTCTCTCATTAAAAACATATTATAAGCGGTCTATTCGACTACAAAAGGGAGGACTTTTATAACCTTTAATATATTTGAGAAAGGGTTTGTTTCTTCTTTATGCACAGGCACAGTTATTGGATGGTTTGGGGAAGATTTTAGAAGTGCTGGTTGAGGTGCATAAAGCAACACAGGGTAGCTTAGTTAATTCATTATACTGGTGAAACAAAGAGAGTAAAGCACACATGAATTAAAATAGAGTTTTTGTAGTTGGGGGGGGGGTCAAAGATGACTAGAAATCAAACTTTAGTAGCCAAAGAATATGTTGTTTCAAGAGACCTGGGTTAATTACAGTTGAATAGTCATGTAATCCATAAGACCCAATATTTTATATTGTTTAACCTTGAGGTACGAAATAGAAAAGTTCGTGTTTATGAAAACTTCTTGTGTTTGAAACCTTTTGAGAGGAAAATCCTCAGAAATTAGAAAAGAATGTGTCAATTAGATTAAATTTACACGATATCCCTTAAAAATAAATCTCATGGTAAGATGTTTCAGGAAAATGGAATTGTTGTTGATAAATCTGAGATAAGTAATTTTTTATTTCAATTAATTTTTAGGAAATAAATCCATTACCAGTAAAATCAGGAGATTGAATTAAATTCTAAAGAGTAGTAAAATACGGATTGTCTTTAAAATTATATAAAAAAAATATCCGCGCTTCAGTCAACTGGAAAAACTCTTATCATTTTGTTTTTAAGGCTTGGGCAAACCAAGTCCTTTTTATATAATTTCTGTTCCTTCAGTCTTTATTCGTATTAATCTATTATAAAATAATTTTTTGCCTCTATAACGTCATTCATTCGAGGATTCAGTAAGATGTTCGTGAGCATATTGGCTCAAACCAAGTGTCAGTCATAATTTTATGGGAAAGTTTAAATAATTTGGTAGGCGATTGGTAACTTAATTCACCATTGGTAGGCGTCTGCTAAACTAAAGAAGTGGATAAATAAAATATTTGAATTAAGGTCTGGACACTGGTTACCCTTAAATATGTCCTTCAAAGGTTTTACAATCACCCATTACATAGACTCACCATGGATTAACTAACGGATAGCGTTAATCCATGGACTCACTCAATAGTCTGCCTAAGTTAGGCAACTTTAGCCTTGGTCGAAACAAACATCTAAAATATGAATTAAAATGGTATCTTAAGTAAAGAATTTCAACCGAGACACATAATTAAACGAAAATTAGACCCGCCAGTGAAGTTTTGTAAAGGGTATGGGAATTTACAATTTCATATCATATTTTAGCACGAAAGTGGTATTATATTACACTTTCAAGTCTCTACTTTCAAAATATAAAGTTTTTAATATAATTGAACCAAAGTTTCTAGTTTTACAGATTTAACCTTCTTTTGGGGCAAACTTGAAAATTTGTCAAGCCAGCGACTATTAAAACTATGTCGGTCAAGATGCTCACAAGTTAGTGAGCATTGACACGAAATCCTTTCAAAATAATTAATTTCATGATAAAATGTTTTCGGAAAATGTAATTGTTCCTGAAAAAGCGTAGATATGTAATTTTTACCTCTCCGAGTGACGTATGTCACGGAGAGGTATTACACCGGCCGTGTCTGTCTGTCTGTCTGTCAGACCCCACGTGACCGCGTTCGCAGTTTACAAATCGGAGCAAACAAATACCCGATTTCCGGAACGCGTTCGCGGTTCACGGAAATTTGGCCATTCATCTGCCAACACCAGTCTTTACTAACTGGCTTCTAAAGACCACAATCTGCTAGTCTTTGTCTATCCCACATGGACACTAGCCTGTAGTTGCTGGCTCGTAAGCACCACCATCTTCTGTTCTTCGTCAATCCCACATTGACACCAGCTTCTATGCACCACCATCTTCTGTTCTTCGTCAATCCCACATTGACACCAGCTTCTACGCACCACCATCATCAGGTCTTTGTCCATTCAGTCTTCTTCTCCATCGTTATCGTTTGGTTTCAAGATATACGCGGCGATCGGCTAGGGTTACGAGAAACGTCTAGCCTCCCAATGGCAGGGCTTCCACCATCGGTTCACGCGAATGCGTTTTTATCTATTATTATAATGGAAACGAATCGTATATATACCCCAAATTTGAAGAAAGCGGGCAAGAGGGGTACCTTTCACTTTAAACTTCAATATTAGCAAAGTTTCGAAAGATAATAGGAACAACTTTATTTTAAACGATTTAACTATTTTAAACGATTTAACTATTTTTAAAGTTATTTACTGGCGATTAAAATAATTAATATCATTTATATTTAATTAATTATTTAAGATAAACTTATTTCTATGGAATGACACAAGTGAGAGTTTGTATAGAACGAGTAATGAAGATTGCATCCGAATCGAAATACTACACGCACATCAAAGTTAATATAAAGCGAGTAGGATGATAAGATCTCTTACAAAACGATAACATTTCCTTTTTGCAGAATATTAAATAGAAATATTTAAAATATTTTTCGGCATTACGATTCTTTAAGTAGTTGTGTAGCTATAAAGCCCTGTTTCATCTTAATATTCCAAGAACATCTTTTGAAATTAACATTTCAAATTTGGTGTTTACTTTTTAATTCAGCTTTACTACATTTATATATAGTGTAAACGCATTTGTTACATTCATTAGATAATATGAATGTTAATTCTTCATCTATCCACAATTGTTGAAACGATTCGGTCTGTGAAATAAAATACCCTAGATTTAAACTAGAAATGACCTTGTTTCGCCTCCTCTTATAGGAGGTGTTAACGGTTCAGAATGAGTCGAAAGTTAAATACACCCTTCAGGGATACATTTTAGGTCCTCATTAGAATTATTGAGGATAGAAAGGAAATTGTTAAACGCTTGAGCCTTTGCTAAAGACCTTGGCAATATTTTGCCAATTAAAATTATGTATTTCCGGTTTTTCTCATTGGCTGGTGGACCTGTGTTTAGAAAGTAAATTCGTCTCGGCTCGGAGAGGTTTATTTGGTTTCCCAACTTGTTTTTAATTATTACGAAGTACGGGCATGTGGCATTATGGATAACGCGTTTGCATTCAAGACAAAAACCGCAAAACGCTGCAGGTTCGAGTCTTGGAAAGCTCGAGGTCTATTTTTGACGAAGATTCTTAGTATATATAAGGGAAAATTCTTAAATAACAAACTTTCGATGAAATGTGCGCGTACTGGCGCATGGTTTGGAAATAACTTTTTCTTAAACCTAAACAAAAAGATCAACTAAACTTTACACTGGGTCATTATTTCCATTTTCGACAAACGTCGCTGCTCACTAGTGACGGATTTTAATGAAACTTTTTTGTGGGTAGATATACCTAAAAAATGAAGTTACCCAAAGTTATTCGCTTCAAATCATATAAATTTGAAAGTTATGTTATTTTAAAATTTATCGTATTTTGTCTAAAATTTGCGGTCTTTTCCCACATTTCTTTTGATATCTTGACCTGTAATAGTTTAAATAATATAAAAATTGGTATCACTCGTCAAAATGAGGTTCTGAGTCGGAATTTGAAACCTATTTGGCGCCATCAACTCAAACCTTTGAGTTAGGAACAAATTTGGGGGGTGTCACTCAACATTTTATCGAAAAAAAGGACCACCGTCAAATTCCATGAAAACTTAGGTGTATCTTCCCTATACGCATGCAAATGAACCCCTAAAATATGGTGTTTGAGAAATCATGTTTTCTATCAAAAACAAATAATTTTGTTTTTGGAATTGTTTTCAATTATTTTTAAATTTTTTTTCCTAAATGCGTCATTGTTCATTAATAAAAAGTACCTTTGAAGATAAAGCCTTAAAAAGTAAAAGATAAGCGGTCAAAATTAACCGACTAAAGTAACAGATATGAAATTTTTTAGTTTGAAATGCATTATTATAGTCAAACTAGTAGCCCATTGTATATACGATGTGGCTAGAAAAAGTGGAAGTAATTTTTTTAAAATAACTGGAAGCCATTTTTTCATGTAATTGAATGTAAGTTTTCAATTAATTGGACATTATGTTTTCTTATAATTGGACGTTATTTTTTGCATATAATTGGAAGTATTTTTTTCAAATAGGCCTAATTGGAAGTAATTTTTTTTCAAATAGTCATTTTTTTGAATAAATGGAAGTCATTTTTTTAATAATTGGAAGTCATTTTTTGAAATAATTGGAAGTAATTTTTTCAAATAATTTAAAATAATTTTTTGAAATAATTCATGGTTTATAATAATGGCTTGAAAACGGATAATTTGAATATCTGTCACTTCAAACCAATATCTGTTACTCACCCAACTAATTTTGACCAATTTCCTTTCACTTTGTTTTGAAAGGCACTTTTTATTAATGAATTTGCCACAGCGAGCATAAACTCGCACGCTGTCAGCTTGCTAAGTGATTCGCGTTCTCTACTACGGTTTAAAAAACCCAAGAATTAAATTAGACAAAAAACTGAATAATCCTTATTGTTTGTGATTCAGAGTACTTCGTCTGCAGGATTGTGGTATCCTGGAAAAGTTCCGTATGGACACGATTGAGTGGGAAAGGATTAGGGGCATGTTTGACACGGACCATCTCAAGGAAGAGAGTGGCACAAGACCATTGGCCATAGTGGACCTGCAAGGTGCGTTCGCCATCTTGACCATCGGCCACGCTCTGGCTTTACTCGTCTTTCTGACCGAGAGACTCGCTAACCTCTTCGCCAGATGCTTAAAGATACTTAAATGACCATACCTGAAGAACTTATCTCGTTTAACCACGTTGTCAAGGGGCACAGTTATAAATGTAATTCCTATACATTTCCCCAATTTTACATCTATCATTAACCTAAATTTTCATAAAGTAATGTAATAATTGTTGTTGATTAGTAATAAATAACAGTAGTCATAGCACAGTATAAAATAACTTTATAAATCATCATATTTCTGTATTTGTTGTTAGCCAAGCCCAACGGTATCTTCCCATTGCGCAGAATTCCATTAGACCGAATTCCCATTACACAGAATCCCGCCAATGTTTTTAAGAATTTTACCCCAACAGCGGGTATAGTATTTTCAATTCAAACGACGCTATTTGTCAAATTACGGCACCCCAAAAATGCTATGTAGTTTAATTTCTATTAATGTCGTTTTTTAATGAAAGCGTTTTAAATTCATTTTTACTGCCCTTGAAACGCCATTATTTGACGACAACAAGTTGATAATAATTAAAAACGACCTTGGGAAGTTTTCATTACCGTGTTCTAAATATATTATAATATAAGAGTGAACGGAAAAGGTGAAATTCGGACTTGAATATTTGGGCATGGGTTAAGTATTAATCAAAATCGCTTTCATCCAATAAAACGATCTTATTCAAGACCAGATTTGGTTAGGTTAGGTTTGTTTAATTTAGTTAGGTGAGGTTAGGTTTGTAATATTTTATAAATCATTTAACAATGTTACGCCTTTTCCAAAATATTGATATTCTCCATTGACTTCTTAAATAATACAATGCCTTTTCCAAAAAATTACTGTTAGGTCAGTTTTGGTTTGGTTAGGAGAGGAGGACGCCTCTTCCTCTTTGGAGCGGTTCTACTCTTCAAGTGCTGCAAGTGCAGTAAAACGGCAGGCTTAAAGTATTTTCATGATGAATATAACATAAATAAATAAGTATTAGCAATTGGTTTTATTATATCATATTTTGCTGATTTATTACTATTTTGATCTTAGAATCATTAGTTTTAAAATAATAATTTTGAAAATGTTTGGATCTAGTGTTCATTTTACGTAGACCTTAAATTGTTTTCAGTTAATTTAATCTTTGCTAGCAAAGATAAAATCTTTAAGTTCCCGGGATTTTATTTATTTAAATTCCATCGGGAAAAACCCGAATTGGGGGGTTGTCCCTTTGGACCGAATCATAAACCCGCCAAAGTGCGGGTTTTTCGGTCGAATGGGATTGGGTTCGGTTGATTAAGATTCGGCGCAATGGTAGTGAACATTAATTCATGAACGATCTTTTAGAAAATAATTCAGTGGGAATATGATAATGAAGAATTTTTGTCACTAATGAGCAATTTCTATCTATCATGCTAAACACGATTACACATTTTACACTTTTATCAAGAATTCTCTCGTAAGACGCTGCTACCGATAGTCAACCAACGTACAGGGTACATACGTCTTCCAGAAGACATTAAAAGCCTCTCATCCCTTGAACCGAAAAGTTTTCGTATTTAACAAACGCGACAACTTTCTTGGTTCTTGGGATGAGAGGCTTTTATGTCTTATTTTTTTACTTGAGCGTTCAGGTTTGGCAAACTGCGAAAATGAATGTCTCTGTCAATTAAATTTGAACGCGAGAAAGAATTTACTTTGCTATAATAGATTTTAAAATGATCTAAAACCGCGAATCATTTTCGGTAGTAATTTTTAATTTAGTAATTATTTATTTTCCACAAATACATTTTGTAATTATTTATTTTCCCACAAATACATTTAGTAATTATTTATTTTCCCACAAAACAATTTAATAATTACTTATTTTCCCACAAAACAATTTAATAATTATTTATTTTCCCACAAAACAATTTAATAATTATTTATTTTCCCACAAATCAATTTACTAATTATTTCTTTTCCCACAAATACATTTAATAATTATCTATTTTCCCACAAATACATTTAGTAATTATTTATTACCCCCACAAATACATTTATTTATTTTCCATTTAGTCATTAGAACACATATCTGCCAATATCAATGTAGTAATTTAAATATTTCGTAAACAAATTCGATCGTGTATATTCGATTTAAGAGTCATAGCGATTTTACAAAAATATTAGTAATTCCAATATTCTAAGTAATTATAGTAGTATATACTGTTAACTTTGGATTTCTTAATTGGAACGCACTGTCACTAGACCATGCTAATTTTAAAAATTTTGAAAAAGACTGGTTTCATTCGCTGACAGAATTTGTTAACGGTTACAATTATTGTAAGAACTTCTATTTGGTTTCGCTTAGTACTTTGGTTAGTTGAGTCTTTGTCTAAGATCGCGTTAGGTATTTACACATGCCATTATAGTTATTTTAGCTTATGGTGATTCCAAGTGTCAGCTATTTAAATAAACTCAGTTTCATCCGCGAACGACAATAAGATATATTGTAGCTAAGTATCAGCAAAAGTGGACTAGGGGAGAGTGTGAAAACGGCCAAGTCGCGAGACATCAGATTTTCTCCATAGTTAGCCATTGAACCGGCGTAGCTATATTAGGTTTATTCACTCCCTAAAAGTAGGTCTTGTGCTGGTTCGCGGTTACCCTCGTCTGCTGTTGTGTATGCAAGAACTTCCTCGAACGTGTCTCTAGCCTGGACAGTGTTGCCCACTGGGGCATGGTTCTAAAATGTTATAATGTAGGTTTAAGCGAGGTTAATTGGAGAAAAACGGTTACGCCTGATTTCCAAGGATTAAGAGAGAATTGTTTTTGTGTTCAATATTAAAGGCTTGTTTGGTTTATTTGGGCAAACGCTTAACGTTTTGTGTGAATTCTCTTAAATGTTTCTCTTTTTAAATTTATCATTGTCGTCACTATTTTCTAGGAAAATTCATAAATGCCCTCGATTCAGTAATGCGTTGTACTTTACAATTGTTTATGCGTCTGGACCATATTGTTATGAGAAATCAACCGACGTTTTATTCTCCACCATTTTGTTTTGTAATCGCCTCAACTCCGACTATTAAACCAAGGAGTATAAATGTATGATCAAATTTCAGTCGCGAGTTTGCAAGTTTATCCGTAACTTGTAAACGCAATAGTGATCGGTGAACCTTTGATGTCCGCGCTTTTCAAAAAAGGCTCTATGGCCATTTTCATACTTTCCTCTCATGCATTTTTGGTATCAATTGGTATTGGCCCAAGAGCTGTTCCCTGAAAGGCTCTATGTGAAACCATCGCTTCCAACCATCTACACGAATTATTTGTTATCAATCACTTCGGCAGCTCCTGAATAATTTGAAAGGAAGATAGTTTTTCAATAATATCGAAGTTCCTTTTAAAGCTTCAGCTAGATCCAAAACTATATCCTCAGCTTTTTGTTATTTCCGAGTGCATTTGATTTTTACAATGAATTTGGATTTTGTCTGAAATAAAAGCAAGACTACCTTTTATACGAATTAAGTCACACTCTTTGACTCAAATTAATTCCAACGCTATTGCGAAAACTTCATTTCACCCAATAACTGATTGCTCGGTTCCGATTCATCCAATTAAACATCTCCCAACTAGGCTTGATTGAGCTACATCGTTTTATTTTTCATTTCAGCTCTTAATGTTATTTCGCACTGACAGAACCAAGCCTTTCTAACATATCCAAGTCTGATGAACATAAGCTAACCTTCCCTCTCTTAACCCATAACCCCCCATAATAGGGTAATTATATACGTTTTTGGTAACAAAAACCAGTGTTCTTTATGTTCACACAGATGGGAATTGGGTTAAGCGCTAAGATGTATAATATAATGATTTGGGCGAATGATAGTCGGAGAAATGCTACCTAAGCCACCTTTATGTATTATAAAAGAAACGGTAATTTATATCCATCTTTTCCATGCATTCTAAAGACGGAGGAGTTTTTTAGTTAAAGCAAAATTAAAAAGTAGGTCATACATAATTTAACATTTTTAGGATACTTAACATTGAATTCGACGTTTGCTCTATTTATGTATTTGCATAATTGATACGTTGTCAATTTTTTTTCAGAGTTTACTAGCGTTATATATATAAATATTTTAAATAGATTTCAGATCTGACAGAAGTAAATGAACTTCTGGATCTGAGAATTATAAAAACTTTATTTCAGTAACTGCTTCGTTATCAGTTATTTATGCAGTATTAAAACACTTCTGCGTGGTGTATCATTATTGCGATAACAAGTGGTAAATTACTTTCGTGCTATTAAATTGCATTTGAGTCTGAACCGAGTAGTAATAACCTGCTTGTTCGGATCAAAATCGTTTAAAATCAGATTCCGGTTTCAAGCTCTGTTACAAGTTACATTCCTATAATGTGTCGTTTGATCCTCATGACGCTCAATGTTTAGAGGTCCTTGATTGTTTCTCCAGTACCAAGACGAAAAAAGCGAATCCAGGCATCCCCCACCATGCGAATGTCTCCCCAATGTCTACTTAACTAAGTTTAGGGAATCTCGACACTCTACCACGTTGCGTCGGTCATTCAAAATGTACTTTAAAGTCAAATACGTATTTCTGTGAAAAATATTCCCAAATAATTGAAACCAGCCCTTCGGCTGAAAAAATAAATAACAAATAAAATATTTCGGTCGAATGCGTCCTCGCTCCAAAAGGCGTATACCCTTTCTATACCATGTCTTAAAATTTGAAATAAGCTTTTATTTGTGCAGTATTACTTCGTCTTTGCTTGCGGGTGGTGTACAATTTTTTATGTGTGATTTAACCATGAAGATACCTATGCTTTGTGCAAAAACAAGTCTGACACGACTTGGAGTGATGTGTTTGATCGGATGAAAATTGTTTTAAGTCAGTTTCCGGTTTAAATTTCTGTTGCAAGGGTTTACATTCCTAACAATCCTCGTTTTATTCTAATGATGTTCAGTGGTTCTTGAAACTGGAATCTGCTCAGTAGCTCGACGGTGAAAACGAAAGAAGCGACTCCAAGCATTGCCGCCCACAATCGGAACTTCGCTTCAATGTCCTTGAACCTGAGTACGTGTACTTCATTCTCAGCCGTCGAATGTTGAGGTTCCAATTCGATGTGCCAATCTTTCTCGAGCAAGCGGTGATACGATGTGATTTGGCTGGTTTCCAAGAAAGAGCGCAATCTGCAATCATGAATGGGTGAGAAATCAGTATCATGAATCAGTTGTAAAATTTTTCGCATGATTAAAGTTGACTTATTTTGCTAGCTTCATGGTATACACGAACATTGTGCTAGTTCAAAAGTGAGAAATAATATAAAACCTTAACACATGCTATACCTACAAAGTGAAGGCTTCTCAAGTTTGATAAACTCTATAATGAAAAGAAATGGTAATTGTTTTCGTGAGCGTCAAAGTTTGCGCATTTATGTTTAAAAAGCGACTCACTGGTCACGTAAAGCGTACATCGGTTACAGCGTGAGTGATTAGCCCATCTATGTGATTTAGAAATGAGAATAACGTTTCGGGGGATATAAAAACCTGTTTCGTTTAATGGAAACTATAGTGTAGGGACCTATGGACCCCAAATTGGCCTGAAAGTCGACAGAAACTTTTTTCCCTAATGTAATTGTGTAAGGCTTTATTCACATTTGGCTCGCGCCATCGTCTATTCGCATCTTCGCAACAGAAAACGAAAAACATATGGGCTACTGCCCAGATGCACGCAAATATTTTGTCTTTCCTATTCTGAGAGCAATCATTTCTCAGTCTACGTTGCTGCTTTTCTCGCGAAGGCGCGAAGTTCTAGGTCAAGTCGCGAGAAAATTTGTATCTTTGCGAGGTGACGACACAAAGCAGCGAAAACCCAATGTGGATCGACAGTAGCGTGATCTTGCAAACAATTAAAGCATAGATGCGACCGCCCAAAATGTGTCAGTCTGGATAGCAAGTTTCTAGCGTTATTAGTTAATGCGCGTAAACACCAATATAGGTACGGAATTATTGAAGAATTCTAAAGTAGCTACGTTTGATAATAGAGATCATTGCCAATGAGCAAATGAGAAACACGCAGACTATTCTTGCATTAAAAAGTTAACAAACCTTCGGTTGATGTACTTCAGAGCTTTCGGATTCTTTGCTTTATTATAAACTGGAAACACTAGCGCTTGTTGCAAGTACTTGGCCGAAGCAAGATGAAAATGCAATAGTTTCAGCTTTGGCTCATGGAATTTGAATAACAAGCCCATCTGTAAAGAAGATAAATCTCCAAACCATATTTGCTTTCCTGACGGCAAGTGTTTCACGCTTTTCGCTCGCTGATGCCAAAGAGTTTTCATTTCATCGTCAGTCTGAGGGGATTGAAATTTTATTAATGGTCTTTCCGAATGGGATTAAAGTATTTAAAAATCTCCACCGATTGTTCAACATTGTCCATTGTTTTCGCATCAATCCAAACTTGGACGTCCGGTACTTTCAATAAATCCCTTAAACTGTTAATGTTTTCTTTCTTCTGAGACGAGAAATTGGCTTTCAAGACTCCATTGAACAAATTGACGAAAATCACTATTATCAAGAGATAAACTCCAACGCTGAAGCGAATCGCCAGTGACGAAGGAATATTGAAGCCTGCAGGAGCACAAAACAAGAGAAAAATTGAGTGGTTGAACGCACTGTTCGTTTAGTTTGCCAGAAAAAAAACCCTTCACTGTACTGGACGTGTGCGTGTGTCGGAGTAAACGTGTTCTCAGTTTCCGGACCGCATTCACAGTTCTCGGAAATCTGAAAAATTGTTTTCCGCTTAAAGGAAAGGACCACCACTTTTGCATGTTATTTTTAAATAAAAGGCCATGATATAAGGGCCTAAAACTTGCTAGTAGTTCTTGTTTTTGAACAAATTTTTGTTAATTATAACTTTAAAACCAAATTAGAAATGGCATGGGCCGCGTTCAGTAGAGCTCATCGCTGAGTCAGCGAAGACTGTTAGCCATACCCTACTGAACGGGATTTTGTTTTTTGGATTTTAAAGTCAAGCTGCTCAACGCTGAGAAAATAGTCGGTTTTTGGATCGCGTGGCGTAAAACGCGTCGTTCTCAGCTAGGCGAAAAAAAACAAGGAGAAATTATGAATAATAGTAATAATAATGTTAATTAACGGGTAAAAAAGAAAGCCAGAGTCTTATTGCAGTCCGCCTCATTTACACACAAATAGTATAGAAAATGGGAAAAAGTAAAAAATAAATAAAAATAGTAAAAATAATAAATAATAACAGAACAAATGAGAAAAAAGTAATAAGAGAAAAAAACTATAAAAACAATAACAATGAAGCGAATCAGTGTTGGAATTTGTCCAACCGAACCTTGAACGCGTGTACGGACGAGTTCCACTTCACCTCACTGGGAGGCCATTCCACGAGTTTATAACCCTTTGCCTGAAAAAGACAAGCCGAGGCAAGGAAGTACAACGGAACTTTGAAAGAGTGAGCGCTTTCTGCCCTGTCCACTGAATGGAAAAGGTAGTGGCATCCACGTCATAGTGGCCGTGAACCAGTTTGAACGTTTCCACAAAATCTTGGCGCAGACGCCTATCAGATAGGGACATAAGGCCCAGCCTTCTAGAGCGCTCCGGACAGGGCAAAGTTCGTACGCCAGAAACAAGGAAACAAGTTTCAATAACGGATTTGGCGGGGCCGAAGCTCATGCCGTTCGAGCTGGTCCACACCGCGAGGGCATTTTTTATATCTCTATAAATAAGTTTTCAAATTCTTAGGCCTTGGTAAATTGCACGCTTTATTGCTCTACCATCATTTTTAAAACACCGATGTCTAGGGAAAGTGGTCAGCAAAGCTATGACGTCATTATGACGACATAGTTCACCGGTCTAAGTTTGCCAATTCCGATGTTTTGCTTGGTGTGCTCTGCTGAACGCAGCCATGACATGAGGCGGTTTTATTAAGAAAAATCTCTGACGTTCGTCACGTCGTTTCGCGGTCACGTGATGGCGCTCTTGCTGTATTATTGTACTTTATCGAAAGGTAAACAATACACGCTCCATGATTTTCGAAGCGGCATTATCCGCATGGGTCTGTTATTATAAAATTAACCAAATAGACGAAACAAAAAAGTTATATAAATTGAGAAAGGAGAGCCTACGGCTGCCGAAAAGTGTCAGAGAGAGGCCAGCTGTTCGCTTCTTTCTTGTCATTAGACGAAGTGCTCGCGAACCAATACGCTATATCAGAAATATATTACTTTACACCAAAGTAATATGTTTCTGGCCATATGAGTGTGACATCGCAGTCTATTTGAATTATTAAAAAATTGCGCGAAGCTAAATGGGTTATTTGGAATGTTAGAAATAATAATATAAATAATGACAAATTATTAATTTTCGTTACTGTTTTCGTATTTCGCGTAAAGCTTGGTTCCCACTTGACCGAAATTACAACGGAAACACTGCGTAAGTACCTCTGCGGTTTAAAATCTACCACAGAACACGGCCGAAACAGCTTCCGGTCGGACAGAATTGGTTTTCTATTGCAAAGGGCGACGTAAAATTATTCTGATAACCAATCAAAATTCTTTTCGGGATGAAGCTACTTTTGACGTCATATCCCGTTTTGAGTTTTCTTTTAACTCGCCAGTCGCCATGGCCACATTTGCATATTATGAACATTTTAGTTTGGACTATCTAACCAGATTTGATTGCCAGTCGCTTATGCCGTGTTTGTATGTTGCAAACATTTGAGTTTGAGTCTCTCTGACCTGCATTTGCAAGAAAAAATCGAAGGCTAAGGCTTAAGTTCTTGTGGCTCCGAGTCCCAATTCTAACTCGTGCCAGGTAACTACCGTCGACCGCCCTTTTCAGTCGGAATTCGGTCGTATGTGTGAACCGAACTAAAATTTTGCAGTCAAAGGCCTGCGTAAAAGTAAATTTTTTGACGCAGCACTAAAGTTTTCGGTCGTTATATATATATATATATATATATATATATATATATATATATATTTTTTCGGTCAAGTGGGAACCTAGCTTAATACTACTTCTTTAAAAAGGTTCTGTAATAGCAGGGATAGATTTAATTTAAGAAGTAGGAATGCAGAACAGAGTACTCTGGACCCCCTTCTACGAGACGAGGGGGGTATGAAAGAAGAGGCGGGTCATAGCGACAGAGGTAAAAAGTAACTTCGTATTTTTCACCGTCCCCGTCAGCAACGTCTTCAAAACGTAGTTCAAGTGAGCTAAGAAGATCATTTCAAATTTTCGTTACGTGTGGGAGGGAGGGGCTCTTTACTGGGCTATGAGTCGGACTGAAATAAATATTAACCGTTCTCCATTTCTACTTTTAAAATTCAATCTATCCCTTTTAATAATGATGGTCATTTCCTTTAAACATAATGACACACTTACAATAGACATTATTCCAATATCTGTCATCACCACCATATATTTTTGCGGGCAAATTAGCCCAAGATTATTTCGGCCGGTAGCTATGTTTAAAATGATTTCAGGAGCAACGTTCCTTAAAAAGACTTAACTAGAATTAAGGTAAACTACTGATGATTAAAATAATTAATATCAATTGTATTTATTTAATTATTTAAGAAAATATCTCTTAATAGGGTCGTTTGCAAAATAAGGATATTTGAGGTATATCGAGAGGGTATTGTTTACACGACAACCGAGTTACGAATAAAACATTTTATATCGCTTGAATAATTCAGCATTTTATTTATAACGCCTGCATTTGCTTGTCGATAAATAGCGATAGTTGCGAATTTATCTAGATGATAAGTCAATAGTGATATTCTACTCGGCTCAGAAAGCTAATATTTTAATGGCCAAACTTTGTTCTTTTCGCATTTGACCTGAATTGAGCACATTTTTTCTTTAAAATAGATTAAAGATTGTGTCGGGCGCCCATGAAATAGCACTTTCGAAACTCGAATTCGGTGCTTTTGCATCCCTGAGAAAAATTAAACCAAGCGCCTTATTCTATCATCAATATGGAAAGAAAAATCGTGTTCACTCTGGCTTCCGCGAAATGACATTAACTCTAAAATGAATTTAATCATTAACATGAATAAATATGTTTATCATTAGCCTTTCTATCATGTTATTCAGGGATGGGACTGACCTATCTATTACAAATGCGTTTAACGTCATCGCGGTAGCCAATCAAAATCGAGACACCTGGAAGTTCGAACAGCAGACGACCAGTTTAACAAAATTGTATGAAGGATACAATTTTCGGTTAGGTTTACCAAACTGTGTCAACTGAATATTAAAAATGATCGCCGATACGTGAATAAATATATCAACACGATGTCCGAAGGTGATATTAATCTTTGAAAGAAAATTATATTAAGTGCGTACAAGGTTTTTCCTAATCTAAAACTGAAAACTGTTGGTAAAGTGCTAAGCCTTGGCCATAAAGAAAATGAAACGGTTGAAAATTAACCAACGTATGAAATGCTGAGAATTGATCTTGCTGGTTTTTTCCCTGCTGTTGAAGGTGAAATTAATGCGGTAGTTGATCAATTTACAAGCGTAAATAGCCTTTCGCATTACAAGAGCTTTAGGTTTAATTAAAAACAAAAAGCCGGAAATTCTCTGACGTCACTCAAACTAAGCCCCTCCCATCTCTGAATATGTAGTTTAACTAGTCAATGCAGATATATATTCATGTTAAATGAAAAAATTCATGACTCTACCTTTTCCCAAAATGGCTCCGAAATAAAGAAAGAGTTTTTGAGCAGCGAAGGACATCATTGATCCTGGATTTCTCTTCACTCGCTTGTGAATGATGTCAACCATCGTTAAGACTCCCATGACGCAAAGCAACCCGGTCCAAATCTGAAAAATTGTTTTCAGAGAAGAAAAGATTAAAAATTTCTTTGCTAATAAATAGACGTAACTAGATGGCTCTCAAACAAAGGGCTTAACCCTAACATCATCGGCACAAACAACTGCTAGAATTATCGTCAGAGTAAAGACACAACACTTCTTTATGACAGTAAAAGAGAACTAAAACTGATTTGTTATTAACAAGATGAGCAAAACAATAGAAAGGGTACAAAAATAATGAGAACTTGGAATACCTTCTTTGGGCGGTAGAAGGTCTCTCAGCTTTACTCCAGCCCCATGTTAAAAACGACTAGCAAAAACGCCCCTAGTGCCAAATTTCGCCGTTAGGTGCGCTACCCTCCCAGCTTTCCTCCTACTATGGGGAAAATATTTCGGAAGTGATCTTGGTGTCTGAAAGAAGGTAATCCAAGTTCTTGGATACTAGGCAAGGACAGATAGGCCAAAAAAGGGCTTGACCAAGAACATTTGAACGTAAAGATGAAAATTTGTACATGGGTTGTTTTTTGACCCAAATTATGAAATTTGATATGTATTATAATGAAAGCTGTGTGAACCTCTTAGTAAAATATTAAAGCCATTAACCACATAGTTTGGCCGCCATTTTTGAAAATGGCTGCCGGAAATATCCTTTAGATACAGTATATTCTTTAAAACCTATGATAAGTGGTAAATATGCTGCTTAAGACCGTCTGAGCATCATACTAAAATATTGAAGACGTGCTACAGATAGTTTGCGCGCCATCTTGAAAAATGGCTGCTGTAAATGCCAAATATATTTCAAAAGTAAATATCTTTACAATTTTTCTTTATTGAGTGTTTTATTTTCATGAACGTATTAGACACCTTGAAAATAACAATTTCCAAGTCCCAATTATCGTCGCCAACTTTGAAAATGGCCACTCGAAAATGATTACCCTAAATTCTCAAAGAAAGAAAAGTTATTCAAAGCTGTAATTTTCTACATGATGATTAGTGAATATCATTTAATATGGGGTTTATACATTATAGTGTTATTAAAGATTAGTTTTAAGACGAATCTTTAACATTTCGTACATAATCATAGACAGCCTGAAGATCTTTTCAAAATAATTACAGCTATACCGCATGCATTTGTGAGCTAATTGGGATCGTCTACATTCACAGTTCTTTACACAAGATGTTATGAGTGTTAAAAATTCATCTGAAGCAGGAGGGAGAGTGTTTTGAATGGGTTTTAGACTGCCGCGATTTCGAACCTATCCACATTCCTTGGGGTTTAAATCGTTTCATAGCCAAGATACTCTCGGAAAGAATGTGGTTTTTTAAGTGTCTGTTTCTGGACTAAGGTTAGCGAGATCGAGGACTTGACTCTAAATCTGGAAACGGTTCTGTTATACATGTAATATCTACATAGTTCTACAGTGACATGTGAGTTAACACCAAAAAAGCGACATGAAGTCTCTCTTCGGTAGCAGCTATGGCTTCCTTAGATGCAATATGATCATTAAAAAACTCACTATTTCTAAGATGTTGATTCTTTCTGAATAATTTCAACCCCACCTTATTATAACCACACCCAGTTAGTGCATGTAGATGAAGGAAGTGTTCTCTTGACCTTTTTTTTCTCAATTGTCTCGATTTGAGATTGTCTGCTTGGTGTCGTTTTGGCTTCAGACCAACTTTTAATACTCATTAACAGTAATTGCGGAACCTGAAAAGAACTGTGATTGTAGACGATCCGAATTAGTTTGCTCAGTTATGCGTCGACATTGTCGCAGTACTACCTGCTATTATTGTAAAGAGATCTTCAGCATTACCATGAACATGAACGAAATGTTACACATTTGTCATAATTCTTATCTTTAACAATACTAAAATGTATAAACCCCATATTAAATGATATTAATTAATCAACATGTTGAGAATTACAGCTTTGAATAACTTTTGTTTCTTTCAGAATTTACGGTAATCCTTTTAGAGTGGCCATTTTTAAACATGGCGCCGATAATTTACACTTGGAAATAATTATTCTAGGTGTTTGTTAGGTAAATGAAAACTATCTACTCCATATATGAATTTCGAAAAGATTTATATATTTGAAATATATTTGACATTTCCCACAGCCTTTTTCCAAGATGGTGCCCAAAGTATCAGTAGTACGTCTTCAATATTTTTGTATGATGCTTAGACGGACTTCAACATCATATTAACACATTTTCATAGTTTTTGAAGAATGTACTGTATCTAAATGATATTTCCGGCGGCCATTTTCCAAAATGGCCGCCAATCTATGTGATTAATGGCTTTAATATTCTAGTATGAGGTTCACACAGCACTCATTATAATACATATCAATTTACATAATTTTCCAAAAACATGGTGAAATATACTGTACGTAGTACTCATGGCGGCCATTTTCCAATATAGCGACCAATCTATCAAACACAGAACTGTAAAATTTTACCATGATGTTCATGTGGCTCCAATCATAATGTGCACTAATATTTAAATTTTTGAAGAATGTAAAAACATTGTAGCTGGCATTCCCGGCGGCCATTTTCCAAGATGGCGGTGACAGCTCGCATTCTACAGCAGGGGAATTTTAGTATATTTTTTGATAGGTCAAAATCAACCTATGTACTAATTTTCATCTTGATGTTCAAATGTTCTACGTCAAACTATTAAAGTCCTGGTCTATACGCTGCACATCCTAATTGATTGACATTGTACAGATTTAAACGAAGACATAATTCTACATATTTTAACACTCCATTCTACATCATTATTTTGGAACCGAAGGAAAATGTTTGCCCCGAATTGTAACTCGCTACTCGACAAGTAAATCTTTTTCGAGGGGTCGGACATGGAGCAACTTTGTGTGCGGGATTTCAAAATTTTCGGATTTTCAAACTTATTTTGAACTTTTGACCAGGATTTCAGAACTTTGTACGGATTTTCGGATTTTGTGTGGGAGTTAGGAATTTAGACCAGGATTTTGTCCATCCCACATGGACACCAGTCTGTACATACTGGCTTCTAAACACCACCATCATATCGCCTTTAGTCCATCCAACATGGACACAAGTCTGTACTTACTGACTTCTAAACACCACCATCATCTCGCCTTTAGTCCATCCCACATGAACACCAGTCTGTACATACTAGCTTCTAAACACCACCATCTTTTGGCCTTTAGTCCATCCCACGTGGACGCCAGTCTTTACGCACTGGCTTCTAAACACCACCATCTTCTGGTCACTTTGTCCATCCCACATGGACACCAGTCTGTACATACTGGCTTCTATCTCCATCATCATCGTTAAGGTTAAGACATACGCGTCGGTCGGCAAGGGTTACGAGAAACGTCTTGCCTCCCAATGGCGGGGCTTCCACCAAAGGTTCACGCAATTGCGCTGTTCTTACCTATAGCTGCGATTCGAATCCTTTATATACTACCTATTTGAGTAAGGCGAAGCAGCAGTCGTATGCTTCATTTCAAATGTCAATATTAGTCCAGTCTCTCAAGAATGATTAATTGTTCTTTTTTAAAACAATGTAACGCTCAATAAGGCGTATAACTAACGAATAAAATGTTTAATTTTAATAATATTTATTTTAGTATTTAGATAATCTTGTTTCTCAAATCAAAGTTAATACGAAAGGGGTTAAAAAGCAGTCTATGTGATTATCTGTGTGTGTCCGTCCGTTGTTACACTAGTGCGCTACGTTAGCAGTTCGCATGGTGTTGATGTGTAAAGAAATCCCACAGAACCTTAATATTCCCTTTTCTCATAACATAAAATGAATGTGTAGAAATATTTTTCGTAATTACGATGCCTTTAGTAGTTTTGTAGCTTTAAAGCTCTGTTTCATTTGGATATTCCAAGGATATTTTTTAATATTTTTATTTTAAATGGCTGTTTATATATTACTTAAGCTATACTACATCTGTATATAGAATAATTCGTGCTACAATGATTACAAAAAGCAATCTAAAGCGGGTAAATCAAGGATTATCCGTTATAGGCTTAGTGAGCTAATGAGGAAATAATTGAGACCCGAGATTTAGTAAATTTGGTTTTGATTGTCTTGCCTATAATTAAGAAACATTAATTTTTCAGAGTGAACCGAAAGTTAAAGACACGTTTAAATAAGGTCTAGTTTTTACAATAGAAGTAAGCATCTTGGTGGCAATTAGATCAGTGAAAGGGCTAATCGTAATCGGGTTGTAGCTTCGGAGTTTTCATTCTTGTTATGGTTCGCATTGACGTTATTGCGTCTAACCACAAATGAGCTTTGGTGATATTTAACGTTAACACTCGCGTTAGCAAACTAAGAATATATATGAGGTGAAACGAGACAATAGTGTTTATAGTGCAAAATCAGTTGTGAATGTAGCTATGAGAATATAGTTTTGAAGTTTATTCAACTGAGCCTTTTCAAACACATAAAGGTTATATTTCTCCCAAAGTTATACACTTAATTTCCTGTTTTTTCCCCATTGACTGATTTCATGTGTCCAAGGCACATTCTTATTGGATGTAAAATGTTATCTGCTTTACTATATATTCTCTATACTTGGAACGCTGCTTTAATAATTCGTAAATTTTTACTTCAAAAAAGAGAGATATAATTCCTTATCTAAGTAAATAAGGTTGTAAGTAGTCCTCTTGACTCGGAGAGGTAATATTTTGGTTTTCCAACTAGTATTTCTTTTAACACTCGGCCTATCTATTAGTTTTCATCAAAACATGTTCAAAAAATTAACAAGTAGAAAGTTGTCCGAGAGTTATCTGTAGAAAAATATATCAAGTTGGGAAACCGAAATAAATCCATCCGAGTCGAGATCTATCCAGTTAAGAAGGTTTTCTTAAATAAATATATATAATTGATATTTTATTTGTCAGAAATTCATCTTAATTCTAATTAAGTCGTTTTATGAAAATCATTTTAATCACAGATATTGATAACGTTTGTATTCACAGTAAATGAGAGGAAAAGCCGAAATTGCGTGAACCTTTGGTGGAAGCCCTGGCATCGGGAGGCTAGACGATCCTCGTAACCGTAGCTGATCACCGCGTGCATCTTAACCCTTACGATGATGCTGGAGAAATGCGAACGCGGTCCGGATATTGCGAATACGTTTGCTCCGATAATCCGATTGCCAACTGCAAACGCGGTGACAGACACACAGATACGCCCAGTGTAATACATTTATCTGAACTATCAAGCTGGTGTCGAGCGTCTTGCGCATGTGTAGATCTGATTGTGGAAGAGTAATGGGTATAAAGGATAGTGGGAGGGGATATGAAAATTGCAAGGCCAGAGTTATTAGATGTTTCTGAAATCTAATATATTCCTGGTAATGCGAACTCCCACCATCGACGGGCGGATGCGTTGGGTTCAAAAAGCGAGAACCGTATCCGTGTAAATTCTTTCCCGGAGCTGGACTAGCACTTCTAACGTTGTGTTCGCGCATGCTCCGTCGCCTCTGAGTTTTTAGCAAGAAGCTATTTTAGATTTTAATACGAATTTCGCGATTTTAAAGTGGGGAATTTGTGATTTTTAATAGGATTTTTACATGGATTTTGCTATATTGAAAATTATTTTCAGATTTTAGAATTTCGAAGAGATTTTAGGATTCTCAGTGAGATTTTAGGTTCTTCAAAGAGATTTCAGGGTAATTGTACGAGATTTTGGCCGAAATCCCACCCCTCGGGATTACTTCTTCGCATTCTGACACCCTCAAACGCACCCCGACAGACACCCACACACACCCACAAAACACTAATCATGTCGTAAGAAAAGTAGGAAAAGAACTTACACCCGTGGAAATAGTTTTTAAATCGTCGAACGCTCCGACTGGAGCAACGTCGAAAGTCAGATTTTTTGCAGACAGTAATCTTTGATGGTCGTACGTGAACGGCACTGTCGACGCTGAGAGATGAAAGTCATACTCTATTGTTCTGTAAGTCATTGGCATTGGTGCCAGGTCCCATTTCTGGAAATGCGTATGTGAAAAACAGTCAGTAGTTAGACGTTAATGGGAGCATAAAGGTTGAAGCAAGTTGAACTCAATCGTTTTAAAACAATGCAGTGAAATCAAAAACGTTAATGAAAGATATTGCTTTAATTTTTAAACAATTTTTATGATGCCAGAAATAGCTTGTTTTTAACTTTCCTTTCTTCAACCTTTCACGTTCTTTATAAACTTCTTAATCGATTAGCGAAGTGAGAATAAAATTAGTTAATAGACCAGGCGTTGAATAGACGCTTTAGTACAATATTTTAGCACTAACTTTATTTATCAAGGCGTTAGCACATGCACTGTTAAAAAATGTTGTCGAAAATTGGATGTAAATGGATCCAAACGGCTGACTCTGACACAGCACAGTTTTTCGTCTATTTTTGAAATAACGTAACAGTGCCCAAAAATGGACGGTCGAATGATTTGGAGTCTCATCCAAAATTGGACCCAGAGTCATCTATTAAGGGATCCATTATTACCCTAAAATGGTCAGGATATTATGCAAATTTACGCAAGTGGGAAAAATGAACTGGTACCCTCCCAATATTGGACTAGTATCGAACCCATATTGGTGTAATATCTAACCTACATTCGACTAATGTCGAATAATATTGGACTCGAATGAAGCCAATATAGAGGCTAGATTTTTTTACTTCACCGAGTGATGAATGCAGTGGAGAGGTTCTGTTCTTAACGTATGATCGTGGGTATGTGTGTGTGTGTTTCTGTCTGCCTGTTACACCCAAGGGATTGCGTTCAAAGTTTCCTAATCTAAACAAAAGTGTTCTCAATTTCCTGACCGTATTCAGATTTCACGAAATTGTGGAAAACTGTACTGCTACAGGTACACTGACGTCTATTCCTTTGTCTGTCATCCCCAATCCAACTACGCCATTTTATGGTCTTTTAGACACTCACGAAAAAGACATACTCTAGGTGTCAAACGTCGATAATAGCTTGGTTCAAATGATAATATGAAAAACGTCTTTTAAAACGATACAACTAGAAGTATGATAAGTAACTCCCGATAAAAATAATTAATATCAAATAATTTTAATAAAATATTTGAGAAAAACCTCTCTTAACCAAAACATCTGTAGTCAAAGTTTATATAGGACGAGTAACGAAGATTGTGTGTGAAGTAGATAGATTGGATCCATTTCATAGTTAATATAAAGCGAGTAATTAAGACATTACTACACTGTACCATCAAAATCTATCCATAGTTAATATAGGACGAGTATTGATATCGTTACCTAATAAAAGCAGAATAGAGAAGTCGTTTTCAGGTAAATTATCAAAAGATGTTTCAAGTGTGGCTCTTTGAAATCTTGTAGGGGGTAGGAACGTGTGGATTTTTATCTCTCCACAGAGAGGCTCTGTATCTAACGTGTCTGTGTTTTGTCAATTAAGAGAAATAATTGATGAGAAACAGGTTAATAGGTATGTAGGTGATCCTCAAATATTTTCACCCCTTTTCCTTAACCCTTTTATATTGTACCAGAAGTATATAATACTTCTCTTCGAGAGAAGTGTATCACAAAGCTGGGTGAGTGTAACGTCACTCTTCCCAACATTGGAACACTTAGAGCAAGGTTACTAAACCGAATCAATGCGCGATAAATAGTTCCCTCATCATTACACTATTAGCGTTTAAATATTTGGCAAGACGCGCTTGTGCATTTTGTCCCGCATCAAGACGAGGTTTTTGGGATGATTGCTGGGGATTTAGTGCCCAACAACTATTGAATTCACCTTACGGTGCGATGCCCATTTGTAGTTTGATGAGCGGGAAAGCAAACTAAAAGGGGGAGCCTGGGAAGGATGACGTTACATAACTAAAGCATTAAGAGGATACAGAGTGTCATCCTTCTTCCATTATCCCCTTCTGATTATACTAACCCCTCTTTGTTCGATTCTAGGGTGTTTATGTTGAGAAAGTATGGATGGGTTTCGCACCAAGAGTCAAAGGCATCAATTTTTGGATTAAAGCTACCATTTTTGGACCCTTATATCACTTGCTATCCAAATTTGGATTACTCTGTGCAAATGTTTCCTGCAGTGCGGGGGAAAATGTTGCTTGTTGCAATCACGATGACGATAGCGTGCTATATGGACAAATTATCGTTTGCCAGAAAAATAAAGTCAGACTGCCCAGGGGAGTTGTGCCAATTCTCAAATTTTCCTCTCTTGTGTGGAATAGATCTGCTTGGCAACTTTAATAGTACTCAAGGAAACCGAGGGTGGGGTACTTTTTTTAATCTTAGAGCTAAAATATTTTATTTATAGTTATTTACCATATTATATACTTCTTCCCCTTTCACGTGTATGTACCTTAAAATATAAGCTCAATTAGTTAAACGACTTTTATAAGACCAAGAGCAAACGAAGCAGGAGTACCCCACCATAAACTTAGAAAAAATTTCAATATAATACAAATTTCATAGAAAATTAAGAGACAATAACCGCGACAATTGGTGGATTTCATCACTGTTCAATTTTCTTATTACTATCTTTGAATTAGATAGATAACCCGCTTGGCGTATAGAAGTTTGTTTGACCGCTGGTTCACCGAAGTTGATCACTCGATGTATTGACTAGTTAGTTGGCATTCTACCCAACATTCCAACGATCGGTACGCGATGGATCATGTGAATTGTCGGTGCCGCTTAACAATGTCCTACACGCTCCCACAGTCAACCGACTTCTTATAGCAAGAAAAAAACCGACCATCGTCCTTCTTTTAACTGTCGTGTTGTCCGAAGAGAATTACAATAGTTAAGTGATTCCATCTATCGAAGCGAAAGGTTTAATAAACCGACTTTATTTTCTTAGATCAGCCGACCGATGGTGAAATCTAGGAGGATCTAGGGGTGAAGGAGTCTTCGACTGCCCGTTCTTAGAGCTCAGGTTTCGGCCTCTCCCATGGGAGATTCGTTCACGCGCACCTAGTGACCTTGGTTACGCGCATCACGTGAGCACGCAAATCCCAATTCAAACAAGATCGGGTTTTTCATGCTAGCTTAGGCCTTAGAAGCAACACCGCCTATACGTAGGCGGCGTTGTGAAAAGTAAGAGATTTGGGGAAAGAATGACATTTTTTAATGTTATCGGGTGTTAACTCTACTCTCCCAAGGGCTTTAATCCATCTTAAACACATTTTTACTTAAATTTTTGGTTTAGGGGTAGAGTAAAAAAGCGTTCCCTCTACAGCAGTTTTATCAAAGAACAAATAATTTACAATTAATAAAAAATGAAATAATGATAAATGTTCCGTTAAAGCACTAAAAAATGGAGCCTTTACCAAAAATGAAATCAGAAGAAGACGCCCGATGACGATGTGCGCGGAACTAGTTGTGCGGCTATGAATCTCCCAGAACGAGAGAGAACGGGGGGGAAACCACGGCCGATAATCTGTAAGCGCGTTTCAATGAGAAATTGGGCAGTCAAAGACTCCTTCACCCCTATATCCTCCTAGGTGAAATCTAACCTTGTTTCAGATTTCGAAATGCCGTAGTAAAATTAATTGGACCGGACTTGTGTTGTAGGTTTGTAGGTTTGTAGACTTAACTGTGGTTTACGAAACACTCTTCCGTTGAAGGAAGGTTAACCAAATAAATGGGACAAAATAGTAATATATTCTGTTTTTTTTTGAGTGCGTAAGATTTGGTTAAGCCTGGTTTTCACTGGCCCAAAACGCAGGAAAAACCGCGTTCCGCGCCGTTTTTTTAGAGGTAACTTGCCGCAAAATTTCGCGTTTTCTGTGCGGCAAGCACGGAATTGGTTTTCTATTTTTCCGCAAATTTTTACGGAAAGGAAAGCGGTGGCCAATAGGAATCGTCGAATGCGTGACGTCATAGGCTTGGTCTTGGTTAGCTCGCGAGGTTTTTTTCGACGCCATTTTTATTTAATTGAAGGCGTTTGTGTTGTCGAGTTAAATTTGTAAAAATGTATAGTTAACATTGGCTTAATTGTTATTTATATGATAAAAAATTAACGTTTTTACAAAGACGATAAATTTTAAGAAAATCGATAGGTTACTATTGGTGCATTTTCAATATAACTGTTAAGCCTTGGTCTCCGCGAGCTCGCACTCTTTCATGATATTACAAGTTTTAGTGAAAACGTTTTGCCGCCGTTTTTTTAAGGAATTTTCCGCAAAATTTTGCGGAATTTTTTTTACTGTTCCGTGAAATTTTCGGCAGTGAAAACCAGGCTTTAGGTAGCGGTTGATTGTTGGGTGTTCAGTCATTAATTTGAATGATATAGGGAATAAAAAAATAAAGACAAATCGGCTATTGCTAATTGTTTAATAATTTAAAGATTTTCAATAAAAATGCGAATAAAATCAACAGTGTCCTACATTAGGTTTATTCGCTTAGATAACTTATTAGTTTAATTTTTATCATTTCAGAATAAATAATGAATAAACTATTTAAATTTACGGCGTATTTTATAATTGCTATAAAATATGATTCTATCATTGCGTCCCCGTGATATTAAATACACGTGAACAGTCAATCGGGGATATTTAAGCCAAGTTTATTTTAGTGAATATATGTACTCGTCGCCGAATGGGATTTCTTCACTATTGTAGGGAATCCTTACAAGTGCGTCGTTGCCACCTTCAACAGCTACGCGCTTCAAGAGACATCTACAGAAATGAGAAGGATATTGTAATTATAAAAGGCCTATTGCATGCTGATTTAAAAGCAGAAATTATTGTCGGGTAACAGTGTTTTCGAAAATTTTTCAGTCGGGAAACGCATAAGTCTAGGCCATTCATAACGTCATTTTAGGTTAAACATCGGACAGACAATATTCGAAAGACAAAAAAAAACTAGAAATCATTTAAAAAATTGATGAGATGCAAAGTATAGGAATAAACAATAACGTTTCATATTTCAAAAGGAGCTTCTAGATTCTACTCCTTTCTTGTTTTTACCTTGTGCTGGCATGAAAAAAACTCTTTCAGAACCATAAAATTTTCTTTTTGCGAAATATTATTTGAAAATATGGTAATTTGTTTTGGCATTACGATTCTTTTGGTATTTACTTAACTATAAAGCTCTGTTTCATTTCAAAATTCCAAGAAAATCTTTAATATAAATGTTACAAATGCGCTTAGATAGCCCTCGTCTCGACTCGTAGAGATTAATTTTGGTTTTCCAACTTGTTTTGACTTGGAGCAACCAGCTTGACTGGAGGCTAAAATCCTAGGATCATTTCAGAGGGGTTTAGCACCAATGCTAGGCAGTATAAAGTACCCAGCAAACTTCGCGTTAGCCTACATCTCAGGTGGAATCAAGTGGACAAAATGTGACTAAAAACTGAGGTACGCCATAGATGGCGATGCAATCTTAGGCCAAAGTACACTAAAGCATATTGGTAACTAAAGATGCTGAGCATGTCACACCCTCTTTCGCCTCCAGTCAAGCTGATTCCTCCAAGGTTTTGATAATCATTAACAGCCATTGAGGTTTTAAGCAATTATTCAAGCATTATTAAGAGTTACATTGACAACTTGATTGGCCTGTAAACAGCACCCTCTCTTTAAGCCTCGGCAATATTCTTTGCTATCGAGAATGATTGTTCGCTTTTCTCAATACTAAAGATAAACTGTCTCAACTTGCACAAACAAGGAACATAAAACTTTGATGCAACAAAATTATGAAGCTTGTCCGATCAGACCTAATTGGGGACTAGATCAGACCAACACATTCTTTTGTGGACAACCCCCAATACTGCCAACGGATGACGTCACTATGCTAAATTAGAGACCCCTAATACAGGTTGTAAATATAAGTTTAGAATACAAGTTTTATTGTATGCAAGTGAGAAGGCACAAAAGAAATATTGGGGAATATTCTGAGTGGCAAAAAATGTTTTAAATATTAGTCTTAAAACTTATACTTCAAATTACAACCTCTAATCTGTTAGGTAAACACCTCAAAGTTAATGTTCTATGTGTCTACCATCGTAGTGGAGGCGCTCTTCAGAACGACTGTCCATTTGCAAACATTAAGCTCATGGAGCAGGAAGTCCAAGTAAATGTCTTCAGTGATGTTCTCATTGAAGAAGTAGGGTCCGATAATTGGGTTTCCAAGAATGCCCACCAAACATTTACCTCCCATCGATATTGATGGTAATGGGGTCGAAACCAGTAAAAAATTCGTTGGGTCCAGTGATGTTCATTATGCCGGTCTATCGTACCGGCCCTTGCAATTGTAGCCTCGTCAGAAAATAGTACTTTTCTAGCATTATGTTAAGAAGAACACTTACTAAGACACGCCCTTAAATACCGACAAGATTAAATATGTTTTCGCTTAGACGCGTATTCAAGGGAATTTTTAACATCTGAGAATTGTACTCCACCTACATTTGCTCTTGGTTAACTGTTTCCTTTCATACTTTACCGGAGTCGTTTATTGTTTTCAAAAACGTAATTTATAATTCGGTTGGCATATAAATGATCAAATATCGGCTAGGAAATTGAAATTTGTTATAAAATTAAATTTTAATTTAAAATTACGGTATCATTCAAGTAAGAGCATTAAATTCTAAGAGAGCGGTAGATAAAATGTTTTCGGGAAAAAAATTGAATTTTTCTTGAAAAAGCGTAGATTTTTAGTTTTTTAAATTAATTTAGAGGGAATAGATTGATTGACAGTAAAAATAGTTGATTGAATTAAATAGTGATTAAGGATTAAATTAATAAAAATAATTAAAAAAATTGCAATATCTAAATCTTTAGTCAATTGATTAACCTCACTCATATCGTTTGTTTTTTTGGACTTGCTTTAAACCAAGACATTTTTTTAATTCTAATTAATATCTTGTAAATACACGATATTGATGCTAATCTGCCCTATTTCCGATGAATAAGGTGGATTAGTATCAATATAATTTGAACCGAGTAATCTGTGTCAAAACGATGCGTAATCTGCTTCAGAGTAGAACGTTATTACATAACCACACGGAGTAATGCGCTGATACCTTGTTATTTATTTAGTTATTTAGTAGACCCGTGATGCACGAACAAAGGCAGTGTACGCGATTCCTTGGATATTTCAAGCCTAAAGCCCCGTTTTCATGAGAGCGATTTGCGAGAAAAATACAGCGATTTGCGAGAAAAAAACCTGAAAAAATCGCTCGAGAATTTTTCTCGCCTGTTTTCATGTTTGTGAGAACTTTGAGACAATAGCGAGAAAGAGCCTGCGAGATCGATTTTAGCGATTTCGCAAACGTCTGTCCGGTTTTGATTTCTTCGCTCTCGCATCAGCGATTTTTATAACATTTCGCTACGTCACAACTTGGCTAAAGTTAATCAGCCAATAAAACTGAATAAAAATTGTCACGCGCTTTTTGTTAAATATTTACCAGCATTAGGCCTAATATTTAAAACTGCGGGAAAGAACGTTTTTCTCTTTGAGCGCGTGCAGGATAGAAACGGTTATTAACATTAGGCTTAAGTTTTCAGAAACCATTTAGATATTTCTTTATTTTTTGATTACAATCCTAAATCTGTCGGGAAAAAAGCCTACTAATAATGAATATTTCAAGCCTTTTATCGAAACTTTGAACCTTATAATTAATAAAATATAAACCTGGGAATGGCGGTAATGTCAAATTTTCATCTGTGTTGAAGCTTTAGATACTACTAACCAACGTTTCATAATGTCGCTCGGATTTTCTGGTTCGCCACACTGGCTGAACCCACCATCTCCTTTTTGATTACGTACGCTTTTAATTTCTGTTCAATCTGAATAAAATTTGCCTAAGCAAAAGCTTCTCTCTCAGAAGTAAATCCTTGAATTTATGTAGAACCGCCATTTCATGTCGGCTTAATATGTTTAAAAATCGGGCGTAAAATCATATTCTTATAAAAAATCGCTCTTCATGAAAACGAAAAAGTACAAGCGAGAACTTGAACTAAGTCTCGCTAAAATCTTGAAGCGATATCGCTGTTTGGAAACTCGCTCTCGCTTTCCCAAATCGCTTCAAATCTCGCTCTCATGAAAACGGGGCTTAAAGGGGACTGGTGAAAATGACAGCTTTTATGTTCCAAAATCGCGGGATGAAAACGGTGTTATGGTTCAGTATAATCTCAGACCACCTACCCATGGACAGGCATGCGGATAGGGAGATACGTTAGCAAAGGGTAATGCTTGACGAAAGCGCCGCGGTGGTGGCTACTGGAAATTCATCTCCACAAACAGACTCACGGAGTCACGTGAAATGTATTAATTCTTCCTCCCTCTAGAACAGTGGCCTAATATGCGTCAATAGACGCAAAAATCTTATAAATGTGACAAAGAGAGTAAACCTTTATCATTAGTTTATTTTTAGTTCATCTCATTAAAAATTTATAAACGTTATATTTATAATAGTATTGTAAATATAGCTCTGGGTTACATAATGAGACGAATATAATATTAAGCCTTGGCCAAAAAATTTTTCTTACTAATTTATTGTGAAGATATATTGCGGTCCGCCGACACATGAGGGCGCGTGCTACGCGTCTCAATTTGAAACCCACGGTTTAACACGGGGATGCCTGTCCATGGGTAGGTGGTCTGAGGTCTAATGATAGTGTTCTAAAAGGAGAAACGTATCTTATAAAAGTTTGTAGAAGTGTAGAAGCATTTGCAAACTTTTCTAGAAATTAATATTTTTGCATTGTTTGCTAGTCCCCTATGAATATATATTTTCCCTGACCCACCAGTTTTACGACTTAAGAGCCAGTTTTAGTTTACATATACATGTAAATAAAGACTTCTCTCACTGGGATACGGTGGCGTTTCTTTCGAAATTGCATAAATATCAGAAACACCTTTAGTTTACAATAAAGCTGATAGACTTAGTTTTTAGGCAAACGAAAATATATAGTTGGTTACTTCAACGGTTCATTTCTGATTGTGTTGATTTTCTACGATTTACGGAAAGAGAAAATATGTATGCTTAAGTAGAAATGGCACCTTAAAGTGCCGCGAGAATAGAATTTAGCATGAATTTCACAAGTCTGTGGCACGATTCGTAGTTTTATAGTGCATGGGAGTCCAAGGGGTCCGACATTTAGACGATATCGCGTACGCTTCGGGCGAGATCGTGAAATCTTTCACACAAAATTACGAAATCTTTGAAGAAATTACGAAATTTATGAACAAATCACGAAATTAAGAAATTGTTGAAAAAGTCGCGAAATATCTCACGAAATCAGGAAATCTTCGGCGAAATCAGGAAATCTCTCATGAAATGACGAAATCTTTGTCGAAGTCACAATATCGTTGGCGAAATCACGAAATCTTTGGAGAAATCATGAAATCTTTTGCAAAAATCACGAAATATTTGAAGAATTCAAGAAATGGTGACATCTTTGAGGAAAACACGAAATCCTAGGCTAGATCATGAAATCTTTGGCGAAATCGAGAAATCACGAAATCTTTGGTGAAATCAAGAAATCCTTCGCTAAATCACGCAATTTTTTGTTAAATCACGCAATCTTTGGCTAAATCAAGAAATATTTCGCGAAATCTTTAGCGAAATCGAGAAATCTTTTGTGAAATCACGAAATCTTTGGTCAAATTACAAAATCTTTGCGAAATCACGAAATCTTTGGAGACATCACGATATCTACGACGAAACCAATAAATTACTAAATAATATTTCACATACGTTAGTGAAAACGTTACAAGCCGACTTTCTGCGATAATCGAGATGTTAATAATATCGGTGGATAGGTGGTACTATATTATTGGCTGTTAGTTCGTCCTCAGTATAATGCTGTATAATTCTCATGTATATCATGAGTCATTCGTTGGATCCCTTGGCTGAGTCTATTTCAAAGTGGGTAGGGAACGAGCTACGGAATACTTGAAAAGTGTGAGATCGCGTTGAAGCGAGGTTGTTTTTCTAAAAAGGTAGGAAAAATATCTATAATAGAATCTCAAAGAAAGCCTCTAGCTTCGCGCTCTCAAATACCAAATCGGGCTAAATGCTAAACGAGATGTCTAAGGTTGAAGAATGTTGAAATGTTATATCTTGTAATAGTGTTCGGTTCAAAATGTACTAATAAGTCTGCATCATTTTAATAATAACCCAAGGTAATGATGAAATATTTCCGGTCGTATTGTGTTTTCTAAGATTAACTTTGGATATTTTGTGCACCGAGAATCATTGTTTTAAAATTTACGGCTACTGTCAGTAACTAAAATAATGGATGTTGTTGAGACAAGTTCCCAAGAACTTTTGTGATATCTATAAAAGAAGAACTCTCAGCTCAAAGATAGATATGCCTCATAAATACCGGATATGATTCCTTTGATTCTGTTAAGTTTAGAATCAATTCAAAAACTTGAAGAGTTTATCACTCCATATTCTGGTGTTTTCGATGACAAAGACGCAATAGTAATGTATGGGCCATATTATAAGAACAAAACAAAGTTTAGATTTTTACCAGGTCATGTTCACAAAATAATTGCTTACGCCAAAAACCTAACTGATTTACCTAAAGCAACTTTATCATCCCAGCTTCAAAGGCTCAGAATAACGAGAGGGTCTTGTTTTACAATGTTGCTAAAAATGAAGGGCTTCCTGCGGAAAGAAGTCAGATCCTATCAAAAACATTAACATATACAAAAATGGGCCAGGCCTCGCTCGTGCCCTTTCCGCCGTAAAACGTTCTGAGATCCCATGTATAGCCAAGTCTGTCATTTTGTTCTCGTTCAATCTAGAATTGAACAATTATGTTATAAATTAAGTCCTTTTCCTAAATTAATACCCAATATTCTTTGACTCTATCGTTATTATTCATCTTTGTTCTTATCAAAAATATCGTGACTCGGCCATCGCAGGTAAGTAATATTAAAAGGGAGACGATGGAATATTTATGCCTGTGCGAGCTTTCGATAAGCAACTTTTGAAAGGCTCGACAAGTTTTCGAGCCTCAGGAAAATGCTCGTTAAAAGCTCGAACCAAGGATTAAGGTTATCGAGCTAACATTTGTGGGCGGTGAGATTCTAAATAAAGTTAAAGGTCAGGAATTACCATCTAAAACAACTGCTGAATGTTGAGACGCTGCAGTTACCCCCGAAATAGGAAACTATTTTGGTTGTTATTAGTAAGGTTCGTATCCTTTTTGTAAGCCCAAATTTGATTATGTAAATTTTACTTTCACTTTTGAGTAAGAAAAATTAAAAAAAATCATTCTCGAAGTTTTAGTTTTACTTTTACTTTTGGGTATTCAAAAATACAATTGCTTTGTTTTAACAATGCGATTTATAGTACACATTAGTGCACTAAGGACAATAGTTGAATGTATAAAGGAATATCATTGCAAATTAAGAGATAAAATTGATTCTTTTTAAGGCTAGCCATAGAAATTAGAGGCTCGATAAAAGCTCGAAGCTCGATAAAAAAACTCGAGGCTGGGCTCGAAGCTCGAAAAAGCAAAGCTCGAATCTCGGCTCGAACACAAAAAATCAAGGCAAGCACAGCCCTAGGGATATTCACTAAATCATTGCCGATTTTAAAATAATCGAAGGGATATTCACTAAATCGTTCATGGTCGAGGGGATATGTACAAGTTTATAAGGTGAGTAAGACATAGCCCTATGTACATGTTTATAATGTGAGTTAGGCATAACCCTATGTACAAGTCTATAAGATTCCAGGTCACGATATTTTTGATACGAACAAAGATGTATAATAATGATGGAGTCAAAGAATATTGGTTATTAATTAGGAAAAGGACTTAATTTATAAAATAATTGTTCAATTGGCGATTGAATAAGAATAAAAAGGCAGACTTGGCTCTACATAAAATTTCAGAACGTTATACGGTGGAGAGGAACGAAGCGAGGCTGGGCCCATTTTTGTACATGTTAATGTGTTTGATTGCATTTCGAATCATTGAAGAAATTACAAAATTCTAGGGCTTTGCGAATAGTGAATTTTCGAACCGAATCGAATCGAATAGTAAATCACCTTTTCGAAATCCGAATCGAGTATTCGTTCAAACGAATATTACTCGTTTTTTAAAAAATCTAGTTAGAGTGCTCGTTTTGAAAAATATTCGTTTCAAAACGATTAATCGTTTTCTAAATAAGCCTAGCAGAGCGAATTTCTTCAAAACGAGTACTTAAAAAACATTTTTACTCTGTATCAGACGAATATTCTTTTCAAAACCATTAGTCGTTTTTTTGAAAAATGTAGCAGACAAAAAATACTGTAGTTCCCGCATAGAATGGAAGTTTTTCTTTCACTCTGGTTCCCACGCTAACACTGAGTATGGCGTGAGAGAAAAACATAATGCCGCGAACTGTGCATTGGTGTTGAAATATATAACAAGACGGTCCAAGGGCTCGTAATAGTAGCCACATCGTACGAGTGAATAACCCCTCTATACCCTACCCTAAAGAGTGGATAACCCCTCTATACCCTACACTAATGAGTGGATAACCCTTCTATACCCTACCCTAATGAGTGGATAACCCCTCTATACCCTATCCTAATGTGTGGATAACCCCTCTATACCCTACCCTAATGTGTGGATAACCCCTCTATACCCTACCCTAATGAGTTGTTCAGAAGTATCCGACCCCACAAATATGAGGGCTTCGCCCCTATCCTCGACTCTTGAGACACATTTGAATTAACCGCTAAAGCTACCGAACGAGAACGAAACACACGAAGAGCGCAGTAGGAAACGGGGAAAATCGTTATCTATTTAATTAGCACATAAATAAAAAAAATAAATATAAAAACCTAAAAGAAAAAATTCAAAAGTATCCGACCCCACAGATAAAAATTCAAAAGTATACGACCCCACAGATAGAGAGGTACCCTCCCCCCATCCCCGACACTTTAGAGATAAACTTAAGGATAAAAACTCGACTGTTTTATAAAGTCACTATGGCTCAGTGGTAGCGAGCCTTACTGCTGCGTCAGCGACCTGGGATCAATTCCCGGGTGCGACGTGAAAATATTTTAATTAAATAAAATCTCTAACAGAGCTCAGCTACCCCTATTTGTGGGTTTTGGTACTATCGAGTTTCTTTTAAGCTAAAATATAACGATAACGATAGCGAAAACTCCGGCCACTACGGTTACTACTGTTACTACTACGGCTCGGGTCAAACTAAGAGCTCATCGTATACTACGATGTGGCTAAAAACATTTTAACCTCTTGAAAACGATAACTCGGTTTAGGTAACTGTATTTCATATTCATAACAGTTATTAGACTTTCTTTTCGAATAATTGTTTTGTAATTCAAATAATCGTTTTTCTGAAAAGGCAAATTCGATTCGTCGAATCGATAAATCGATTCTAAATAAATGAATACTATAATCGATTCTAAATAAATGAATACTATAATCGATTCTAAATAAATGAATACTATAATCGATTCTAAATAAATGAATACTATTCGAAAATTCGAGTATTCGCATAGCCCTACAAAAATCGGAAATATTTGGCAAAATCACGAATGAAATCTCACGAAATAGCAAAATCAAAGAAAAAATGTCGCAACCTTTTTAAAAATTGCGAAATGTTTACTGAAATCGCGAAATCAAAGAAGAAGTCACTAAATCCCGTAAGCTTTTTTCGGCAATGTCGGACCCCTCGTGCGAGTCACTGTTGTAGGGTGCTGTACAACCTTAGCGTATTGAAAATCACAAGGAGTATTGCAAAACCATTTTTGCCCTTGTTTCTAATATGAAGCAGACTACTCAACAGTTCGACCCAGTTTTGTCAAGTCAAAGTCTCGCGTTAAGACTTGGTATCGAGAATAAGGTAGATTCGACCAAACATGTAACCTAGCGCGGCCCTTCCTAAAATTTTAGCCTGGAGACGGCCTGTTGATAACTTACGTCTGCAGCTTCACTCAATACGCTTACGTTATAGACCTCTTCTTCCATATGTTAAAGAAAGAGTAGCCTTGTCCAACAGGAAATTTAGGTTCGGATTTCAAGTCACAAAATGATTGTATCTACAGCGTGTCCTCACCATGAGAAGTCAAAACGAGTTTTACCTGCGGAATCGACTGAAGAGTCCAATTATTTCCGCACGCTCATTTTGTTGACATCATTATCATGTCAAAACAGAGCCTTATTAGTGTTTCGACACCGTTTTGTTAAAATTTGCATTTCTAATCACGAAAACTGACTTGGATCATCAGCGCCAATCGAGGAGTTCATCACTCTCAGATTCCCGGTCCAACTATTAAGGATTACGCTTTGAAATTTTAGGGCTGTCAAGAGTAGGCCTTTAAAGACAACGCATAATCATTTTTGTAAAAGACAATCAAGGGTGCAGCCTCGTTCACTGATTACAATGAGTGGCTGGCTCCTCGACGCGAGGTTGGAAAAATTACATTTTGAAATAATGGCATTTACAAGAAGCAATCACAGTTTGTTATTAAAGTCATTATAGAGTCCACTAAGTTTTGCACGCACATTTGCTATATCTAAAACAGAATTTCGACAGCATTTTGACGCCATGAAGTTAAAATGTTCATTTTTAAAGGCTCATTTTAAATCATTATTTTCTAGATCAAAAATAAGCTTTTGCGACAATATTAATGTTCAGTCAAAATCAGTTTTTCGTCCTTTCAGGCTTTAAACCTTCGAGAAGCGGATATCTAAATAAGTTTGATATTTGTCTCTCATTTTCTTTAAGTTTTAACCGCTGAAATAAAAGTAATTGAGTTACTCCCTCTTTTGTCAATTTTATTCATTTAATGCTTGTTTAAAACGGTTCGAGTTGCAGCTTTTCTATTTTCGTTTTTTGTTATCTTCGGAAGCGCGTCAAAAGTTCGAAAGAAAAGGCCAAAGGGAAAAGATTGGAAAACGTTAATTGAAAATGGCAATTAATTTAAAGACTTGGATATTGTTAGAAAAAAGGACGGTCGTTTACTTTAACGCGGGCAGTCTAGCCGTTGCTCGGTATGTCCCCGTACACTAAGGGTCCCCTACTAAACCTAGGCAAGACTTAGGCCTCGTCTCTAGTTGTTCGTGTGTCCTTGATAGTGGTTCGCCCGAGAAGGAGCTGCCAAGACTGGCCTTTCTAACTCGGGGTCACCCTTTTATATGCTGTGGACCCTCTTTGTTTGGTCCTTCGCTAGAGCGTCGGCCCATGAAGTACGGAGAAAACCTAAGCTAGACACGACTGACCCGTGTTTACTTACAGGAATATATAGTAAGGTTACAAGAATATATAGTAAGGTTACAAGAATATATAGTAAGGTTACAAGAATATATAGTAAGGGCACAAGAATATATAGTATGGTTACAAGAATGCATTTAGTTACTAGTATAATATTATTCCATAACAATATAATCTCGGTTTACTGGCGAAAAGCTGCAATTATGGCTTTGTGTGACAATTATTATTGTTATTTTCATTTGATTTGTCATTTATGATATTTGGTGACTCTCTCGAAGTTTCTATGTGTCCTTGAATCCTTAAAAGTACATTCACCTTGCTTTCTTAGTAAAATGAAAAGACTGTCTACCCAGCCGGGCAAGATGTGATTGAACAGTAGATAAGCGCTTAGGGGGTCCGAGATGTAGTTGAAGGGTAAACAGAGACCTCACAAGAATACGTTCGCGAAAGAGGACCTCTAGTTTGGCGGTCGAGTTTTAGAAGCCTAGAGAGAAACACCAAAAGTAGAACTCTCGTTTTTGTAAAGTTGTCCACAATAAAATTTTGTTCTTGTACGAAGTTTCGTTTTGTGTTAAATATAATCCACCAGAAACAGTTAGATATTACTCGTCGAAATATCACATGGTGCCGAAAACTCGGGATGGATTAGTGTTTATTTAGAATTTAAATCGAAACAACTGTAACTCGAGAAAATAGTTTGAACCTGTACGCGGGATTTTTCGAAAAAATCAACTGTTATCCCGAAATCGAACTCAAATTATTGGATAAGAAACATGGATCCCCGTAAAAGAGATGTTGGGAAACGTGGACATATCAGAGGAGCGTTAACGAGATTAGAAAAGGACATTAACCAGGTCCTTTCAGCGACGGCATTAACTGTAACCAGTACAATGTTGACAAGTTACATCCTCCAATTAGAAGATAAGGAGTCAAAATTAAACTATTTAAACGACAAAGTGCAAGAAGGACTCCTAACGGACACAGAACTAGAGAAAGACCTTAAAGAATGCGAGGTTATTCAAAACAAGCTAATCGACCTCAAGGCAAAGTGCATCCAAGCTCGGAAGGACTTAAAATTAGCGAGTCAAACGGCTAATACGCAAGTACAAAATCCTTTGGTTGCAAGTAATACACAAAGCGCGCCAGTAGCTACTACAAAACTGCCTAGAATCAGTATAGAAAAGTTTTACGGTGACATATATAAATGGCAAGAATTTTGGTCGGCATTTGAATCTACTTTTCACGTAACGTCATTAAATGATACAGCCAAATTAATTTATTTAAAGAGCTACTTAGGGGGAACGGCTTTAGCCAGCGTTAGCGGCGTCACAATGACTTATCCCAACGCCAAAACAACACTCAAGGGCAGATTTGGAAGAGATGATCTTATAGTTCAAGCTCATATCGATCGAATTAAGAGATTTGAACCAATCAGGAAGTCAACGGATGTTAAGAATTTAAGAAGTTTTTATGACACTTTAAACGTCAGTGTATTGGGGTTAGAAGCGCTAAATGTTAAATCCCAATAGAATCTTAACATCAACATCCACTGATTTACTGCCAGAAGATATTGTCCTGAGTTATTCTCAAAAGTACAAAAAGGATCAGGCGTGGGAAATCGATAACCTAATCAGTTTTTTGAGAGATGAAGTGGAGAGTAGGGAACAAGCTAACCAACTTAAGAAGAGTTGTCGTATTGATACTAAGAAAACTGATCAAACTATACAGAAGAATTTCTCATTCAAGCCGAAACATTCTTCAACGTCGTCTTTCAAGGCTACGGTATCTCAAAATAATTGTCCGTTATGTAAAGGAACACATCGAATAGAAGATTGTAACGCGTCCGTATCTGCGAGTGAGCGAAAGGACGTAATGAAGAAGCTGTCGCTATATTTCATATGTAAGCAAAGAAAGCATACCGCTAGATTTTGTAGAAGGAAAAAAGAAATATCGTGCAAATTTTGTGGTCGATGCCATTCCCATGTAATTTGTGAAGAAAATTATCCGGATACTATTGAAAGCAAAGAGAAGGATGAAGAAATATCCGAAGAGTCCAAAGAAGCCAAGGATACTGTATCGAACCTCTCGACTATTGGGTCCAAGAAAGATGAGAAACCTTCACAAATTTATTTGCGAACCGCATGGGGGAGAATTAGTCATGGAGATCGGGAAGTCTATGTTAGATGTCTTCTCGACGATGGTAGCCATCGAACATACATATCGAGCGAAATATGTCAAAAATTGGATTTACCTGTTGTCGGAAAAGAGTCACTAAATCTAACTGTTTTCGAGGGTAGAAATAAGAAAATTGAGCGTCCTAGAGTACAATTGTCATTAAGAAGTCTCTTCGACTCATCAGCTATACATTTAGAAGCTATTGTATCACCCAAATTGAGCGGGAATATTCCTGGAATTCCCAGAGACGATTTAGTGAAGTTTTCAAGTGAGAAAGGTTGGAACTTGTTACATTCTTTAGCTAAGTAAATAAAGGAACGACTCTCACTCTAGAACGCTAGGTACGGAATGCTTCTTTATTGGGGTTGTATCCAGTTCTGAGAAGCAAGGGAACATGTATAAAGTTCAGGGGGGAACTTACATAAAGTAACATTAGGAAATATATCACAGAACTTAGCAGAAACTCCACCCGATAATTATTTTTCTACGTGTGAAGAAATATCCCTCTTGATAGGAGCGGACTATTACTGGAAGATTTCAAGCGGTTTAAGCGAAAGAATTAGTCCCTCCCTCATGGCTCTAGACACTATACTCGGATGGACGATCCATGGGAAGGATACGGAAATAGAAACGAAGTCCGATTCACACGGAATATACAACGTGTGCGTTTTCTCTTCTTTGGTCGAACAAGCGAAACGAGAAGATGATTTGTTGTCAGAAAATATGAAAGCATTTTGGAATCTAGAATCATTAGGAATTATCGAGAAGAATGAGGATGAACTAATTAGAGAGGAGGAGGTACAGAGAGAATTCGATTCAACGATAAAATATGACGGAGAACGATACACGGTTTGTCTCCCTTGGAAGAAAGAGAGAAAAAATCTTGATGACAATTTCTCACAAGCGAGAAGAAGATTTGAAGGTCAACTGAACAAGTTCAGGAGAAATCCAAAATTGTTTCATGACTATTCCGAGGTCATCGATAATTATTTGGAGAAGGGAATAGTAGAGAAAGCAGAAGGATTGGGAATTGTTAACAAGACGTTTTATCTTCCTCATCGGGAAGTTATCGACGAGAAAAGACTAACCACCAAACTCAGAGTGGTCTTTGATGGATCTTCCCATAATCCTAATTACCCGTCTTTAAATGATTGTCTACATACGGGACCCGCCCTCAATGTAGATTTACTCGGATTGCTCATAAAATTTAGGAAAAACCAGACAGCTTTCACCGCCGACATTGAGAAAGCGTTTCTTCAAGTCAGTATTTCTCCTGATGACCGAGATGTCACGAGATTTTTATGGGTAAAAAACAGAGAACTGGATCCAAACAAATTAGAAATCGAAATATTGAGAATGACACGTGTTTTGTTCGGTCTGACTTCGAGCCCGTACTTGCTTGCGGCCACTATAAGACACCACCTTGAGAAATATAAAGAGAAGTTTCCCGAGACCTACGAGCTTTTGAAAAATTTCTTGTATTTCGATGACTTGGTAGGCGGAGCTTCAGACGAAGAGAAAGCTCTCAAACTCGCCAAAGAAGCAAAAGATATCTTGAAAACAGCGGGAATGCCGCTGCGAAAATTTCAGTCAAATTCAAATTGGCTCATGAATCAATTATAAAAAAACGTCTTGGTTTGGACCAAGGCCGAAAAAACAAACGATATGTGTGAGGTTTATCAATTGGCTGAAGTTTCAGATATTGCAATTTTTTTAGTTATTTTTATCAATTTAATCCTTAATCAATATTAAATTCAATCAACTGCTTTTACTGTTAATCGATCTAGTCCCTCTAAATTAATTGAAAAAATTACATATCTACGCTTTTTCAAGAACAATTACATTTTCCGAAAACATTTTATCATGAAATTAATTATTTTGAAGGGAGTACGTGTTGAGGGATCAATAATGAATATTTGAAATACTCTGTCTAAAAAGACCAAGCGAACTTTGACATAATTCGAAAGGAAGATGTAAATATTTAATAGTGGATGCCAAACCAGGGTGTTGCACGAATTCATACATTTAATTTCGTATATCGAAATGCTACATTTCTAATGTCGCGACTGTGAAAGAAAGGTTGCACTGCAATTTTCATCTTCGTACTTTATACTTTCTTGGGGGGGGGGTTAAGTTAAGTGTGACCTTCTTCGTTTAACTGGTAATGAATGGAAATGAATACAAAAGCCATTGGTACTGAAACGTATTTCTTTTTATGTAATCTTTACCTATACCTTTGGTTATATTTATACCGATATCATATTTTTCCAGTGCTACAGATAGCTACTTACTAACAAAAACCACACAGGATAAACGATGTTGCTTTGTCTTAAGTATACGGCATTCGTTTATTAACTAGTCTGAACAAAATAAATTTAAATTATCATATTTTTTTTAACATCAGTCTTCTTAGCAACTTACCGATTTAAGTTTTTTTTTTGATGCAAACTTGAAAATTTGTCAAGCCAGCAACAATTAAAACTATGTCCGTCAAGTGCTTACACGAAATCCCTTCAAAATAATTAATTTCATGATAAAATGTTTTCGGAAAATGTAATTGTTCTTGAAAAAGCGTAGATATGTAATTTTTTCAATTAATTTAGAGGGACTAGATCGATTAACAGTAAAAGCAGTTGATTGAATTTAATATTGATTAAGGATTAAATTGATAAAAATAACTAAAAAAATTGCAATATCTGAAACTTCAGCCAATTGATAAACCTCACACATATCGTTTGTTTTTTCGGCCTTGGTCCAAACCAAGACGTTTTTTTATAATATCTGTTACTTCAGTCTTAATGTAATTAAATTTTGAATAATTATGTTTGCTTTACCGTCATACATTTGGGGTTGATCTAATTCTAATTGCTTAAAGAAGTACTTCAGTATCGTTAATTACATTTAACTTATATCCAATAACATTGATTTCGATAAGCATATAATGTTGCACTTTATTTATGAAAGAAGCTTAAAAACGACGGTATTTGAAATATGGAAGAAAAATATTTGTTTGGTACACTGTATACGTATACAGTGGTGTCGAGATCAGACCAACAGCTTCCTTTATGTACAACCCCCAATACTGCCAACGGGTGATGTCATACTAAATTATACAGGGTGTAAATAAATGTTTAGAATTCATGTTTTATTGTATGCAAGTGACAACGAGTGACAAGGTACAAAAAGAATACTGGAGAATGCAACAAAATATTTTAAAGCACTGTCCTACGATTAGTCTTAGAACGTGGGCCTCAAATTGCAACCTCTTAACTGTTTGGTAAACACCTCAACGTAAATATTCGACGTTTCTACCATTGTGGTTTAGGCAATCTTCCAGACGACTGTCCATGTCTTGCAATACATTTGCAAGCAGTAAACTCATGACGCATGGTAAGACTTATGGTATTGCCGTCTTGGGAAATCCTCGTCCGTTAAGGCTTGATGTAGGGGGTATGATAATGCCAGTAATGATGCCCTTGTAAACTGGCACAAACAGTAGAATGGCTTAGTGCAACTTCTTGTTCCACCGCTCTACTATTAGCATGAATTGGCTTCAAAACGTGCTACGATGTCAAAATCTCTATCCTCATTACTGACTATACAGTCTCTTCACGATCTTGCACTACCGAAATCACGAAGGTGCTCGCCAGTGTCGGAAAAGGTGCTTCGCACCGGATGTTGTCGGTGTGGAAACCGTTCGACATAAAGCACTGCCTTTAGTTGTACGTTACTGCGACCTTCACCCAAAATAAACGTGCTGTCCAATTTGTCCTGGTTGGAATAGGTTGGCATTTTGCTAGGAAACGAGACTAACTACTGTAATTCTACTACTTAGCTCCTACACTGAAGACCCTGTATATGAAAAGGGACCGGAAGTACCTCAAAGTTGAGTTTTCAAAGATTGCCAGATTGAGCAGGTCATGGGATTTAAAGTGATGAAGGTCGCTTTAACGTTCAACAAGTGACACCGCGGTATGTTTTTGGTGCTCCAATGTCCTCACCCGATAGGTCCAAACAATTACCATCCTGGTTTTTCGGCTCAGCGTTGCGGTATTGCCGGTTCCATTAGAAATACAAGGTCTGTAGTGTTACAATTGTAACAATACTCCTGTTAAAAAAGCACACAAACTGTACCCCCGCCCCCTCCTCCCAAAACACTTTTAAATTTCGCGCCTTTTCAATGGCTCTCTTTTCAATATGGGAAAAATGATTTTAAATTTTTTAAGTGTAAGAATTAAACAGGAAAATGGAGGCTGAGTGAAAGATAAGTGTAGTTTTAATTATAATTTGTTAGTTAAATTATAAGGTATCCATGAATTTACCAAAAACATTCGTGTTTTGGGTTAATTTCACATTAATTATACTTGATTAAGTTTAATTTAACGGTTTATCTAGTGTAGATTTAGTTTATAATACAAGTTTCAATGAAATATTAACTTTAATTGCAATTACTCTAAAATATGTATGCGCTTTTGATGTATTTTAATGATGAATTAATTTAATTCGAAAGTGAAATAGGAAACATCTGTGGCTGTGCGAAAATCTTGAGTTTTAATCTTAATTTGAGCGCAGTTCGGGAGAGTCGATTAAGCTTAAAAGTATAATTTATTGGAATTTTTTACCCTAATTGGAACGTTTTGTGCAGTTTAACATTTTTGCCAAAGTAATTATTTTACCCTAAACTTTTGAATTTCGCGCCAATTAATGTACTTTAAACATAGTTAAAATTAACTGAAGTGTGAAATAGAAAACATTAGGATTTACCAACGGCTTGGGTAGTTTTAATCTTAATTAAACAGTTTATTTAAAAGTTATTTGAGCTTTTAATCCAAAAAATGAGTATTTTTGGTTTAATTTCACGATAATTATATTTAATTGATTTAAAATTAACGTAGGATTGTGTTTTGGCAGTGTACATTTAGGTTATAAATGACTTTCAATATATACTTAACCTTTATTGCAATTTTTAGTGGGTTTTGAATCTTATTTTACCTTAAACTTTCGAATTTCGCGCCTATTAATGTACTTTAAAGATAATTTAAATTAACTAAGTATGAGATAGAAAACATGGGGCTATACTAACAGCTTGTGCAGTTTTAATCTTAATTAAGTATTTTATTTCAAAGTTACTCGAGTTCTCATCCAAATGTGTATATTTCATGTTTAAATTCACGTTAATTATACATAATTAAGTTGAAATTAATGAAGGATTGAGGTTTGGCAGTGTTGATTTAGCTTATAAAATGAGTTTCAAATCACCTTAATTGTAAATTTTAGAAGAGTTTTTCATTCTTGCCAACACAATGTGTTAAATTTTTATCATACCACATGCTAAATTTGCGGTAACATAAAGATCATCTATAACATATGCTAAATTTGCGGTAACATAAAGATCATCTATAACATATGTTAATGAATGATGTGATTCTATAGTTTAGCAACTTTGGCTTCAATAATAGTAATTAAATTAAATACCTAAACAATTCATAGCAATTTAGACGAATAAACAAACGGCAATGTGAACTGTGGAGATAGCGAACAACGTAACCCTCCGTTGCTGACGTGGTTACGTTGGAAAAATCTGCGCTGATGTAAACATGGAAATTATTTGACTAATTAAATTACATAACGACACTGTCCTCCTGGATTAATCAGCACCACTGTTACTTATATTTATGAATTAACAAAATCCACTGTTGGTAACAAATATTTAAACTGCGCTAACGTACACCACGACTCTTTTAACTGCCGTAGGGAAAACATATTAAACTTTTTGTCATCTTACCAGTAGTATTTTGAACTTTTCGATCTTTTCACAGGGTGTAAAGCACTATCTTTATTTCAACACGTTAATAATTTGAATAGGTATGCCATTTTTTACATCAAATTGGAAGCGTACACGGTAAATACAGCATAAAAAACCTAGGGTTAACCCGGTTAGCAGTCTTGGAAATAGCACAGGTCCACAGGTCAAAAACCAGTTTATTAATTGCTCGGACCAGTTTTTTTATTCAAAATCCGGGGGTTACTGGTCCTTGGGACCAGTTTATTAATTGAGAATTTTTATGAAAATTCAGGAGGGACCAGTTTAAAAATTCTAGTCATTATAAATTTCTACTCCATGGATATAGTCTCCTAGCCTTGACATTTTCTCATTCTTGCCTAGGTTGCCTTCCTTGCTACAACCACAGCCACTCGATCACGCTTTGGCTTCACACAATTTTTTCCTATGTAAAAGCGCGTGTTGGTAATTATGGGCTTTTTCGCTCGAAAAATCCAAGGAGCCAGCTTTTAACATGACCGGCTATGGGAGGAACACAGTTATTTTGCCCTAATTTTGAAACTACTGGTGCAAACCTCTTGAAATTTTAATGTGCAAAACAGCGTTTGCTATGTTTTGGAAATTTTAAAAAGTTTCCCTTCTATAGTTTTTTTGTATAAATATTAGAACGAAAATTAGCCCTACTTAAAGGGCTTGGTCTTGGAACGGTTTAATAAGTTTTTCCGTTTCACTTGTTCGAATCTCTTGAAATTTTAGTGAGAGGCACATAGAACGGTTTTAAGTTATGATGCAAAGTTTTCTAAGTTTTCAAAGAAACAATTCACTTCCAAAAAATTCATTAAAATTGTGCTTGTGCATAATCCTACAACCTATTTAGTCGCTTAGGAAAATTTTAGGAAAAGGACTATTCGTTTTAAAAGTTCCAAATTTTCCACGATAATTTAAAACCTTTCAATATGCCTTTCACTAAAATTTCAAGAGACTCGAACCAGTGATACTGAAGGAAACAAATTTAAACTGTTTGATACTAAGCCATTAAATTATGGTTAATTTTCGTTTTAATGTTGTTAGAAAAAGCTTTGTAAGAGAAAAAACTTTGCACAAAAATACCACACATTATTTTGCAAATCTCATTAAAATTTCAAGAGATTTCAACCAGTATTTTCAAAATTAGGACCAAAAAACGGTGTTCCCACTAATGACGGAAATGTTAAGAGTAAACTCTGATTTTTGACATAATTTTGCATCTATAGCCCGATCGAATGGGTCTGTGCGTCAACGAAATACTCCCTTAATTTTTCAATAGGATTAGTAAAAAATAAATAAGGGATAGGGTCACTGGTCCCAAAAACCAGTTGAATATTGTAGACGCTGGGGGTCACTGGTCCCAAAAACCAGTTGAATATTGTAGACGCTGGGGATCACTGGTCCCAAAAACCAGTTGAATATTGTAGACGCTGGGGGTCACTGGTCCCGAGGACTAGTTTCAAAAAAATCCTTATTTCCAAGACTGTTCCAGGGACCGATGGGAACTTTCGTAATCAAGATCAAGACGAATGACGCCCCATATTATGCCAGCCAGGTTCCGGCAACCGTAATGTTGTCGGCACCTTTTTCCCTCGTTTCTCACGGGGCACTGCGGCTGCTAAGGCGCCGCCAAGGGACTCGCCTGCAGAGGTGGCAGATACAAGCTTTCCACCAACGTTGGCCAGGCGCCCCTGCTGACCTCCTCGTGGCCCAGTCCCCGGTACTCAGGATTTCGCGCGTGGAAGAGGACACCTACGCTGCGCTGTCACCTATCGTATTTCAGGAGGAGCGGCCCGTTAATTTTGGATATCGCCGGTCTACGCCTGCTTAGAGCGATGATCTGCCCTTGCCTACGGTGCGAGGGTCTACTGTTCGCGCCGCGCGTAGCCCTTGCCCTGGACGCCTCTCCTCGAGGTTCTATCGTCGCGGCGGCAGATACTTCCGCCGCAGAGGTCCAGACCGACCCCATTCCGCTTCACCACGAAGAGGTCCAGACCGGCTCATTCCGCTTCACCACGAAGAGGTCCAGACCGACCCCATTCCGCTTCACCACGAAGAGGTCCAGACCGACCCCATTCCGCTTCACCACGAAGAGGTTCAAGCCGACCTGATCAATCCAAAGGAGGTCATCGAACAGTACGAGGCGGCCCGGAACTGGCTGCCTCCCGAACATCTTGCGGCGGCCTTCATGGCAGCCGCCGCACCAGCTCAGGCTACCGCCGCACCTCCACCAGGTGCCGCCGCTCCTGCCGTTCCCAAACTACGGGTCCGCCCATCCGATTTTGGTCGGGTGTCGCCAGTGGCAGACATCTTGTCCGCCTCTCCTCCTGGTCAGGGACGAGGTCGAGGGCTCGGTTTCCTCTTTTCCCGCCCTGTGATAGCCACGGATGTTCATGCGACCACCACCCCGGATAGCGGCCAGGGAACTTCCGCGGCGACACCGCCACCACCCGTGGTTTCCACGGAACACCAAACCAGCGCCGCGCCGCAAAATATGGTCCCGGACGAGCGATACACCCTGTGTCGCCGTTGCCAGGTGGGACGACACCATGAAAAGAACTGCTATAAGCCACGGCCCAAGCGGAGCGAGGCCTATAAGGCCCGCCGCCGCCAGCGGACCAAGACGGAAAGCGCGGCCTCAGCCGCCAGAAGATCGCCGGAGCAGCGAGACGCGCCAGAATCCGACTCGTCATAAAGCAGACGACTTTTTCCGGGGGGGGATGTAACGACGACCTCCACATTCCTCCGAAGTCGTCTGCTTCCTCTATTTTCTCAGTTACAATATTTCTCACAAGTGGCGCCTTAAGCGCCACTAGCTCTTTGTAAAAGATAAAAAACTAAATGTTGGCGGGGATAAAAAAACCCCGCCGCCGCCTGCTAAAGGGCATTCAATTTTTGTAACGCGACAAGCACAGACGTGTTCATTGTTATAAATAAATTCAAGTAATTTTTGATATACATCTGCGTTATTCTTCCTGCAACGATGGACTACTTGGTAAATATAAAGTTGTGGTCAATAAGACCTTTCAACGGGAAACCTGGGAACTTCTTAGTTTTCTTGTTTTAATTTAAATATCTTTGTGGATCGTGAAGTTAGGCCCCTTTTCCTAGTTTTAAATTTTACGGTTACAGTACCTCAAAAGACTTTTCTACAGCAGACGACGTTAATTGTTCATCACTCTACAGTAGACGATTGCCATTTCACCGCCTTGAAACTTTAACTTGATATTTTTCAATAAATATAACACTATATTTATTAAAAATTTCTCTGGCCGGTCTAATTTTCGTTTAATTATGTGTCTCGGTTGAAATTCTATCCTTAAGATACCTTTTTAATTTATATTTTAGATGTTAGTTTCGACCAAGGCTTAAGTTGCCTTACTTAGGCCATGGATTTATAATGGAAGCTTACGCTTCATGGATATTTCACTGTAGCCTTCAGTAAGGCATTTTGATTTTAAACACATTTATGTCATAAACATTTGCGCGGGTGGGGACTTGGGGGGGGGGCTGATGACGTAGAAATTGAGGCAAACTTTTTGTTTCGGCGCGCGTGCGCTTTTTTAAAAACTATTTCGCGCGCGCTATTAAAAATTAGAACTCGATAACGTGAAAAACTTCAACCCCCCCTCTGAATTTGCCTCAAATTCTACGTCACAAACGCGCGTGCCAGGCTGGTCCAATTTCAGACGAGGAATAAATGTTGTGCGCGTTTTAAGGTGAGTGAAATATCAAGGAAGTGTAAGCTTCTATTATAAATCCATGCAGACTATTGAGTGAGTGTATGAAATGGGTGATTGTAAAAACTTGAAGGATAGATGGATCAGTATTGGAAATAAGGATTTTTTTAAAACTAGACCTGTGGACTAGGTATTTTAATTAAAATAACTGGCCACGGTGCCCCTCACTGTAAACGTACAAGAACAGTGAACGCAATGGCATGGATAATTGCAATCGTAAAGTGGACTGTAAAAGATACGGCTTTGATAGTTTAAAAATCGTGGCACGATGTTGGTTTTGAAGTTGACTATAAAGCTCGGGTTCTAAAACGAATTGTGAGCCGTATCTTATAAGAATTAGTAGAACTGTAGAACCATTTTTAACCTCGTCCTAGAAGTGGAAAATTTCGCATTTCAGGCAATAAATTGTTTTATAATAGATAATTACAAATGCAGACTGAAGGAACAGATATTATATAAAAAGCCCAAGCCTAAAAAACAAAACGATAAGAGTTTTTTCCAGTTTATTGAAGCGCGGATATTTTATTTTTCTATATAATTTTAAAGACAATCCGTTTTTTACTACTCTTTAGAATTTAATTCAATCTCCTCATTTTACTGGTAATGGATTTATTTCCTATAAATTAATTGAAATAAAAAATTACTTTTCTCAGATTTTTCATGATAAAATTTTTACGAAAATGGAATTGTTGTTGAAAAATCTGAGATAAGTTATTTTATTTCAATTAATTTATAGGAAATAAATCCATTACTAGTAAAATCAGGAGATTGAATTAAAGAGTAGTAAAATACAGATTGTCTTTAAAAATATATAGAAAAATAAAATATCCGCGCTTCAGTCAACTGGAAAAAACTCTTATCGTTTTGTTTTTTAGGCTTGGGCAAACCAAGTCCTTTTTAGTTTTTAGCGCCATCTATTGATGGGCTAAAAACTAATGCATTTATACCGAAGATTTACTACCCCCACTTTAACCCCTTTCACCCCCACTTTTTCCCCCTTTCCCCCCTCTTTTCCCCCCATTTCCCCCTTTTTTTAGTGCCTTTCCCCCCTATATTACCCCCTTTTTTCCCCCATTATATCCTCTGTTACGGCTGGTTGGGCGTCTTAACCCCGCCTTTTCGCGTTAATTTATTCAAATTTATTCATAATTCATAAATAATGCTCTAAAACGCTAACAGATGGACCTAGGGTAGCTAAGCTTCATATGATTTTATTTCGCAAATTTCCAAATCCCCGACGGGATTCGAACGTACCAACGTTAACGCTACAGTTCGGAAACCCGGCACGCTACGAAAGCGCCACCGAATTCTTGTATAAACCTTTCCTTTCATAAGATATGAGCTGGGATAGAAATCCATCTCGAGTCTAGGCGCGTTTGCGGCGTTTCGCGCTAAGAGAGAGAAATTAAATAATCGCCCACTACCACGTTAATATGACGTTAAGTCGGCCTCAAAGTCACGTCTGAAGCTTAGAGTTCTTTACCTAAAACCTTATCAGTCTTGAATGTAGAGAGAAACGAATTAGCAGGCAAAGTTCACCATGAGTTAACCAATGATATCGTCTCTTGAAAACTCGTCTGCTACTCTACTTAGTTAAGCGAGCAGTCCACGTTTACAAGTGAGATTAATGATAAATTTATAAATAATGATGTAGTTTAACTAAGTTTAAAATTAACCGATTGAGGAAGTTACAATAGTTCAATATATATTATTCTGTAATTTAATTAAGATTAAAATAAATATATATTCACGAGTGAGATTAATGATAATTATAGATAATGATGTTTCAAGTAAGTTAATTGAGGAATTCACTGTAGATTAATTAATATTATACTTTAATTTAATTAATATTATACTTTAATTTAATTTATATTATCATGATACTATAGTTTATGATAACTTTACAAATAATGATGTAGTTTAGTTAAGTTTAAAACTAACCGATTGAGGAAGTTACTATAGGGTTGGTACTGGTAATTATGGACACTTTTTGCAAATATTTGAATAACTTCCGTGGAGCTAACGTTAGACACCAGAAACTTTCAGGATATGAAATATGATTCTTTATACACAATTCGCTATGTTTTCAGCTTTTTAACTCTCTTAAATTTTGCACAATATCCTATTTCCCAATCCCCTCGGAGGACCCCAATTGTGAACAATCGCTGGTAAATGTAAACACCCTGACCCTAAATACTGAAGGAGGAAGTGAATGAACACTGGACCCAAATGTGAACAACAATGATAATCAAATTGGAGGAATAAAAAAGGCCCTAGGAAAGGACAGGGTTGCCACAGTACCTGGAAAATCTGGAAAAGTCAGGGAATTTAAAAATGGGCCGAAAAGGTCAGGGAAAAGTCAGGGAATTTGATTTAGTGGGTAAAACTTCTGGGAATAAGTCTTTATTGAAAGAGTAATGAAAGTTTCTCCTCATGCTCTCTCAACACAGAAAACTCTAGATTAATCCTTAAAAATGTCTAGAATTGTTTTTGTAAAGTAAATGCTCATTTAGACTGTTATTTATAGTTAAAATGTTTCTTATTTGTATTGGTGCAACAAATACATGGGAAAATTTAATGTTGAGAGTTTATTTAATTATAACCACTTAAAACGTGCAGTAAACATTCACTTTTTTGGCCCAAAAGGTCAGGAAAAATCTGAGAAAAAGGTCAGGGAAAACCTGGAAAAGTCAGGGAATTTGGTTCTGAAAATTCCGTTGCAACCCTGAAGGAGCTACCATTACGTAGGGCCTAAATCCATGCACCTAGATTAAAGTTTTCGCAGATGTGATAAGTGATAATAGGATAATATAGTTAAATCAATACCCGAGTCAAAATGTTCAATAATTTGTTGAGAAGTCCTATTTATTTCGATACCTCGCATAACAGCTGTCTCGTTTTCTCGCTTTCCCGCCCAATAAGTAGTCGTAGCTACCGCCCTCTTACCGCTAAATTGATAAACTTACTAATGGCGCGAAACTTGAGTCTTTTTTGGGTCAATGATGTATTTTAAAGTTAATATTATAACTTTTACTTTTATTTTTTAGTAAAATAGCTTAAAAAGGATTCTAATTAACCTTGGAACAATTGAATTTTTACCTGGTTTTTTCCAACTCTAAAATCGAATTCCGAATCGAAACCACAGATATTAATATCAATTTTATAGTGAAAAACGTGATCTATCTAACGATTAAAGGTTTGTTATCGTGGGATTATTTTAACTCTTCCTAGAGCTTATTCCCCGATGGTATTGTATTAAGCAACACCTAAAATTGGCATCAACTTAAGTTGATTAGTCCGAGTTGGTGTGTATATAGGTTCGTATCTTTCATCCACGTATTCCTACAATGTTCATACCATTTTTATCGTAATCCTCAATATTCAATCTACAAATAGAGCCCTTTTAAAAGGAATTTAAGCCACCCAAAAATTAGCTACAAAATGTTAAAGAAAAAATAGAATCGTTCACATTTACCAGTACCGACCCTAGTTTAAAAAATATTATTCTGTAATTTAATTAAGATAAAGTTCTGTAGGTTAAGTTTAAAATGAACCTAATGAGTAAGTTACTGTAGTTTATTACTAGATTGATTTTATTCATAATAGGAATGCTATTTTACAAACAATGAAAAAAAAACCCGAAATGCTAAATTAGCTGGGGTCATCTTTTAATGCATATAGTAATACTAATTCTTGTCACTAGAAGGCGGTAAAAACTATATGACTGGGTCATCTTGTTTCATTCAAAATTAAAATTACACTTATTTTTTCGCGCGACTCCAGCGGGAAGCAAAATTCCAGTGTGAATGGTTGTCGCGTGAAACGCTTGAACTACATAAGCGCTAACGCGTTTTAAAGCATAGCGCGGCTCCAGTCGATCCCCTACAAGGTGACTTTTCTTACGAACTCCAGTTTTGGCTTGGCAAAGCTAGAGGCATTTGTGTGCGGGATTTATACGTGCATATATAAATCTCGCCCACTAGCCTTTGCCAAGCCAAACCCGGAGTTCAAGAGGAAAGTCACCTTGTAGCGAAGGCGAAATTTCGAGCGGCCCCGGCCGGCATCCGCCTTAAATTGGTTTCGCGAAGCAACTTCAAGAAACCACGTTTGTAATTAGCTTCTCGAGTGTCAGATTTGTTCACAATAAACTTGGGAACGTTTTGAGTACCTTCGAATCGGTTTCCCATGTCTGTGTGAACGTGGCTTTAGAAGAATCAATCAATTGTGAGCTTTACAGTATCCACTATTTTTACCCACCGGTGACGAGGAGAGAAAGATTTTCAAGGTCAGTTCTATTTTTCCGTGAAGAGAAAAGAAATTACTCAAATTTTGTAATGGTGAATGTCTCTGAATCCACTCCATCAAGTGTTTTTGACAATACAATTGAGTACACAATACCTAATATTAATAATCCTAATTTTTGACTAGGTTGCACTTCAATGCAAACAGCCTCCACAAACCAAACCGCTGAAATAGTACATTATTTAATTAATGCCGGTGCAGATGTTAATTTTTGTGGATCGAGCGAAGATAGAACGCTGTTACACCTGGTCTCAGAGAAAGGCCACCTTAAAGTCGCAACTATTTTAATTGAAAGTGGAGCTCTCGCTAATGCAATAGATCATAAGAACTTTACACCATTGCAATTCGCGTGCAAAAGAAACCATTTGGAGATTGTTAGACTGTTATAATGGTGTCAATTATCAGACTTTCACCGGCAATGATCCTCCATCACGTCATATTGAAACGCCATTGCATCTTGCGGCTAAAGAAGGCTACATTCAAATCGTGAAATTGTTACTAGAACGCGGTGCTAATTACGAATTAAAAAATAAGAATGACTGTACGCCAATTCACCTCGCCGCTGATGGAGGCCACACTGAAGTCGTGAAATTATTACTAGAACGCGGCGCTAATTACGAGTTAAAAAATAAGTATGACTGTACGCCAATTCACCTCGCCGCTTTTAATGGGCACATTGCAGTCGTGAAATTGTTGCTAGAACACGACGCTAATTACGAGTTAAAAAATAAGGATGACTGTACGCCAATTCACCTCGCCGCTTTTAATGGGCACATTGCAGTCGTGAAATTGTTGCTAGAACACGACGCTAATTACGAATTAAAAGCTGAGAATGACTTCACACCATTGCACATTGCCGCTCAAGAAGGCCACACTAAAGTCGTGAAATTGTTGCTAGAACGCGCCGCTAATTACGAGTTAAAAAATAAGTATGACTGTACGCCAATGCACCTTTCCGCTTTTAAAGGCCACACTGAAGTTGTGAAATTGTTACTAGAACGCAGCGCTAATTACGAGTTAAAGAATAAGTATGACTATACGCCAATTCTCCTCGCCGCTGCTAACGGCCACAACGAAGTCGTGAAATTGTTACTAGAACGCGGCGCTAATTACGAGTTAATGGGTGAGAATGACAGAACGCCATTGCACATCGCCGCTGTTAACGGCCACAACGAAGTCGTAAAATCGTTACTGGAACAAGGCGCTAATCAAGATTTTAAAGATAAGAATAACTTAGCGGCATTGCACATCGCGGCTTTTATAGGCCAAACTGAACAGGTGAAATTGTTACTAGAACGCGGCGCTAATCACGAGTTAAAGGATGAGAATGACAATACACCAATTCACCTCGCCGCTTTTAATGGACACAATGCAGTCGTGAAATTGTTACTAGAACACGACGCTAATTACGAGTTAAAGAATGAGAATGACGATACACCAATTCACCTCGCCACTTTAAATGGACAAATTGAAGTCGTGAAATTGTTACTAGAACACGACGCTAATTACGAGTCAAAGAATGAGAATGACAATACGCCAATTCCCCTCGCCGCTGCTAGCGGCCACAACGAAGTCGTGAAATTGTTACTAGAACGTGGCGCTGATGACGAATTAAAAGCTGAGAATGACAGAACGCCATTGCACTTCGCCGCCTGGAAGGGCCACATTGAAGTCGTGAAATTGTTACTAGAAAACGGGGCTAATTACGAGTAAAAGGATAAAGATGATCAAACGCCAATGCACTTTGCAGCTTTCAATGGACACATTGAAGTCGTGAAATTGTTGCTAGAACGCGGCGCTAATTACGAGTTAAAGAATAAGTATGACAATACGCCAATTCACCTCGCCGCTGCTAACGGCCACAACGAAGTCGTGAAATTGTTACTAGAACGCGGCGCTAATTACGAGTTAAAGAATAAGTATAACTATACGCCAATTCACCTCGCCGCTGCTAACGGCCACAACGAAGTCGTGAAATTTTTACTAGAACCCGGCGCTGATCACGAATTAAAAGCTGAGAATTACAGAACGCCATTGCACTTCGCCGCCTGGAAGGGCCACAGCGAAGTCGTGAAATTGTTACTAGAACACGGCGCTAATTACGAGTTAAAGGATATCAATGGTGAAACGCCGATAATTCTTGCAACTAAAAAGGCACGTTGATATCGCGAAAGTTTTAGGAAAACACGGGAGTACCTCATATGAGCAGTTCCCTGTAGAGCAGTTCTCGAAATAGCAACCGCGATTCCAAAAAAACAGCGGAGTTTTTCAAAACTGCTGTTTTAGAACTAGCGGCTGCTGTTTTAGAAATAGCTCCCGCTATTTTGAGAATAGCAGTGTTTGTCTTGAGTTTCGAGCATTTCTTAACAATACACTTATATTCGTTGGTTTCAAATACTACCTTTTCCGTGATCATTTAATCAGGAATGTGACCTAATAAAACATCATGTTTTTTGGTAGATAATTGTAAACAGTAATTTTTTGGAAAAGGCATATTATAATTCGAGAAAGGTTATTTTATTTCGGAAGACGATAATTGTAAACAGTAATTTTTTGGAAAAGGCGTAACATTGTTACACAATTTCCAAAATATTACTAACCTAGCCTGACCTAATACTATTTAGTTGAAATAATCAACTTTAACCTAACCAAATTATCCATATCTGACCTAGTTCTTTTTGAGTTCATATAACCCAGCTGGGCCAGCTTACACCATAATAAACAACTATGGTTTTTCGCATATCTATTTTCCCGCTCTTTAGAGAACTGCTGTAACGGTAATTGCTGTAATGGGTAAACTGCCATTTCGGGAACCGCTATTTAGAGAACTGTTGTTATGAGGACCGCTATTTTGAAATCCGCTCATATGGGAACTGCTCATATGAAGGCTTCCCGGAAAACACAGCGCTATCGGAGTTAGATAATAATGTGAACTCCATTGACGTTCCCCAATCTGGCCTCATAGCCTGTTCAAGATTAAGCATAGTGAAACGCCCTCGGACTAAACTATTTTTTTTAAAGAGATGTGCAGTGGTGCCTTGATGCTGTTGATGGTTTAGAAAGTGGAAAGATTAACTAAAATAGTAGGAGAGTTGAAAGTTTAAACCATTTGAAATAACGGAAACAGGTTTTACGAACATTGCAAAACCCCTTTCCTTGCCCCATTTGAACTGATTTTCTAACGGGATTGGCTGTATTTTGAAAGCCTGTGAGAGGTAAGGGTGGGCATAGCCCACTCGATCACGCGCGTAACAGGTTCGGTTTTGCAGAGGCCACTCGATCACGCGCGTAACAGGTTCGGTTTTGCAGAGGCCACTAAACCAATGGCGGAGCAGTTACACGTTTTTTAGACTAATTAAATGTTAATTTTTTCTAATAAGAGATCATTTATTTTCTTTTTAATTATTTTTCCTTTTCATATTTAGAAACTTTTCCTTTAAGCTTTGTATGATTTACCAACGGTCAATAAATTTCCCAAATTTTATATTTGTGAACCCTAACGTTCATTTAACGGGTCTAGATGTCACAGGGAGAGTGATAATTTAAAATTTAGTGATTTTTGGTAAATCATCTTTTCACATGCCGTATGTATGTCTAATATCCTTCTACTGTATTACAATATAATTTTAAATATTTATTTATCGTTTCGGTATCCTCACATCGTTCGGAATTCCATTGGACAGAAATCCCACTCAATCGAATGAATGAGATTTATGCACTTAAAACATTGATTCGATATTAATGGTAGTACCAGGAGTTCATAATAACCCCCCTTCGGGGGGGAAGTACCAAACTTGCCATAGAGCTAATGGTAAAAATCGCGAACAACAAGATTTTGTCGTTGCGCATATAAAGGACTAGCCTGTTGATGGACATACAACTTTACAATAGATTGTAGTAGTATCTATACTCCTTGGTTTTCGTTCCAAAACTTGGCAGGGATCTCCGTCGTTAAAATAAATGGCGAGTATGTGGACGTAGAAACACGATGGAATTCTTATATTAAAGATACTGGGAATCAATTTGTCCATACCGTTTTAATTTAACCACGGAATTCTCACAAATATCACAAGAAAACAATAATGACTATCGTTTAACTGTTTTGTAGAAAACTAGAAACCATCGCAAAGCCAATTCTTAGCCAAGGCTTAATGTACACCGCGGCTGCCCGCGCGCCGCGCCGACAGACGTGAGACGCGACTCGCGTCGCGAGCTATTTTCGCTCCCAAAATCACAAGATAAAAATAGTGCTAACCCGGAATATGGGAAATTAATGCGCGTGGGCGCTAAACATTGGGGTAACTATTTCTTTGAGAGTTAAGCGGTGTATAAATCCGCTGAGCTTTACGGCGAACTTTTGTTGTTACGATCTTTTTAACCAGTTTCGTACTTCCCCCCCGAAGGGGGGTTATTATGAACTCCTGGTAGTACTAATCACCGTATTATGGGATCTTGTATCGGTTTCTTTCTTTTGAACATGCGAGAATAGCATTTAGGGTGACGCCCGGGACGGAAGTAACTGAATCATCATATTCTGAAAAATAATTTGTTATTGGAGTTGGGTCAGTTCAGTTTAAGTTAGGCTAATCTAGGCTTGGTTAGACCTGGTTTGAATAATCTAGTTTTGATTAGACTAGGGTAGAATAATTTAGTTCTCATGTAGAATTATCATGAGCGGCTAAATTCGCGCATGTTTGTGTTGCTATCAACATAATAAATTGAGACCTTTTAAAAAACATTAAGATGGGATTTTTTACCAAAATTATCCTAGTATTTAGAAATGATTGCTAATTTGCTTGTTTATTGCCACCTTTCCACAATTTTGCTTCCTCAAAAAGACGCTGTTTTAGCCAATCTTGGATAATCTAGGTTAGTTTAGTTAGGTTATGGTTGGTAAGCTCAAATTACATTTGGTTACGTAACACATAGTGAAATAAGTAATTTTAAATTTATGAAAGATACGGAGCTTTAGTTAGCATATACCACTAAATCTAGAAAAATATAGAACATTCGGTGCTATCTTTGCTTGATAGTGCTTCCCTTATAAAGATTGAAGGTCTCGAACAAAAATTAGAGACAAATTCAACAGTTTTCTTCATTACATTTATTGGCTTAGAAAGAAGTACATTTAAACCGTCTTAATTACCATGCAAGCCTAATATCGAATAAACTGTTTCGAAGTACGGCTTATTTTGCTTCACCCAAAAAGTTATATAATCCTTAAATTCTTCAAAGAATAATTCTGTCATTGGTCCCCGAGTTTAATACTTTTCGTAAACCGCCCATTGTTGCGGGGTTTCGGTTGAATGGGACCTCACTATTAGAGTTAGGTCAAATGGGATTTCGGACAAATGCGAGGAAATTCCTAACTATCGTTGTTTCTCCACAACGGGTTATTCATGAAATTAGAACTTCTACTTTTTAATCTAGCATACACTTTTGAAATTGGAGTCGTGCACAAGCATTAATTTTAATTTTAATCTTAATTGTTTTATTAAAACGGTAGTACCGATGATATTATTTAAAATAATAAATAAAATAATTGAAAACATGAAAATTATGGCCTGATAAGAGGCCCCTTCGGGACACAAACTCTCGCCTTACATCAGGAATTAAACACCGCCACCGGCAATTCGGGAGCCAAGCCAACATTCGCACTCCAAGTCAGTTAAAAACAATCGTGGCGGTGCGTTCAAACCACTAAACCACCTGACATAAGTACTATTAATAAGACTAAAGACAATCATTTATCTTAAAATATTGAAAACTTCAAATGAATCCTGGAACAAATTTGAAACTAAAAATATAGAAATAATGTTTAGGATGAATATGAGGAATTGTTACTAAGGTATTGGTGATTCGTTAACGGTATGGGTTTCCAAAATAATTCTGGGAAATGGATAAATTGATTTTAACTAATTGTTGATATATATTGCAAATTATCTCTTCATATGACAATTGGTTGGCAATTTTGCGCTTCTTTCTTAACCATTCTTGTTTTTTATATATATTATGACCTCTTTTTTCTACTTAACTATTCTTAATTATTTACATAATGTGAAATCTTTTATTTCTATTTGGGGCAACTGGTTTATAACTCGGGGTTTTATGAAATTATAATTATAATTAATACTTCAATAATTGCCAATACTTTGCAATTAAAATCCAATGTGCAACCTTTAAGATTAATTAAAATTTGCTTAGAATTCTATTAAAACAATTATTTAAATATTTTTTGAAAATGTGAAGATTATGTCCTTATAAAAAATTGCTGTTTGAAAATCGAAAATGTTTCGAAAATTGAAAATGAAATAATCCAATTTGCTGGAGGATTACGTCATAAGTGTGTAGTGAAAAACATGTCTGTAGCTTTTACTAATAATAGATGTCTTCGTTTTTATTATAAGTCCAAAGCTGCGTGGATATTGCCACAAGGTGACGTCATAACTGCGTTGAAGATTTTCGTACAGCAATTTTTTATAATAGACGTTTTTCTAAATTTATATCAAGGGTTTTTACTTTCTTTTCAAAATATATTTCAATACAATACTTATTCTTTATATGATGCAACTTTCTTTAAAATTAAACTTGTTATCTAATACAAAAATATCCGTAAATTAATTTTTTTCCGTAAGAAAATTAATTAAATTTAATTTTCAATAATAATTCAATTAATAGGGTTTTTTTCCTTTTTCAATACGGTTTACGTGAAACTATTAATGCGAAATTTTAGCTGGGATCAGAAATATATTTTTAGTGTTCCGATATTACCATCAAGGAGAGGTATTACACTGGACGTGTCTGTGTGTCTGTTACCGATTTTGCAGTTTAAATTGGAGTAAACGTGTTCACAATTTCAGGACAGGGTTGGAAGGTCACAGAAATTAGGAGACTTGAAATTCATTGCGTTTCCTATTTCAAACCTTCTTCTCTTGGCATTTAGCATGGATTAATATTATGGTAGAGAGATTAAACGATTTCCTTGAAAAGTATTACAATGCAGCTATGTATCCTTGAATACTACTCCATGTTGGCAGATTGCTAACAGATAATGGTAAACGCCATTTATTAAAGCTCTCAATGAAATTTGTTAAAGGAGGTATGTTTTAGAGTAGAACTTGATCTCCACCAAAAAATTTATTATTCCTCAAAAGTTCCTTGAAGCATGGTGAGGGAAATCCAATAGTAAGAAGCAATATTGCTAAAACTTGTCCATCTCGTTTCTAGCAAAAACCCTATGTATGAAAAGACCTATTATAATTGAGTTAAATTTCGAATGAATTTAAAAGCTATTATGTTTTAAAAATCCTGGTGGTGGTATTATTATCTATCCACGTTATTTAAGATATTTTATAAAAAATAATAGAATTTGCTCTATTTTTATTCGAAGGATTGAAGGTTAACCATAAAAACTTTGCTTTCAAAATGTTTAAAAAACAAATCTTTTGTTAAATTAGAAATATCAGTGCTGAATTTGAAGCGGATCCAAATGGTCACAAGTTAAGACGCAAGAGACAAGTTTGAGATACGAACACTAAAATAGACTGAATGAGCAAGTGAGTGTAGTCAATCATAAAATTGCAATATAAACTATTATCAACCTGCTTATAATTCATTAAGTTTGTTTTAAGTCGTAGTTATTTATTTCTTTAATTATAAGTCATATTCGCTTACGGATCTATTGGCTTTCGAAAGTAAAATAAGTCACCATGGTAAAATCGCAGAATGTTTTTCACCAAATAAAGCCTCTTAAAGTTTGGGAAGTTATTGAGGCCTTTGTGATTCACTTAATTCATTTTATATTTTGCAATCAAACTGATGGATTATATTTTACGAGATCATGGCATGACGAATTCGATATATGTATTATAATTCAATTTATCGATAAGCGATCAATTTGGAAAGTCCATTAGATTTGGCTCGATAACCCCGTAGATTATAAATGAAATGCCACCCTTCCCCGCTTGACGTTACCCCGTTAACCTGAAATGCACGCCACTTGCAGTGAGCCCCCGCGAGTTCAAGTTACCAATTACTGCCGAAGTAATCAAATACTGACACGAAATAGCACGGAAAATATGGCTGGGACATATACTATAAACTCATGGAACATATACTATAAACTCATGGAACATATACTATAAACTCATGGAACATATACTATAAACTCATGGAACATATACTATAAACTCATGGAACATATACTATAAACTCATGAAACATATGCTATAAACTCATGAAACATATGCTATAAACTCAAGGAACATATACCATGAACTCATGCGTCAAAAAGTTCGATCGTCTGACAGAGCCTTACGAATTGAAGCGAACCAAAACGGCGTTGGGGTTTTCTTACGAATACTCGAAATCTTTAAAGATAAGGAGGTTCCTTGAAGTGTTTTCAATTGATGGCACAAACTCGAACGACGACGACAGAGAAAGATTATTCGATCCCCAATTTCCCCTCGAGATCATCGAGCGACAAAAAGATAATATCACTCACAAATAGCGTAGCAAATAAAAGTATGAAATGAACTCAAAATTAAAATACGAAGATTCAACTAACACTAACACTATCTTCAACTACCCATCCAATCTGATAAACGATTTTAATTTCATGCGAATGAAAAGCTGGCTCAATTTTTGTAAGCAATGAGAACCCGGGATGGGTCAGGGGCACAGCCAATAAATTAAAATAAGGATACTAATACATACAATAATATTGAGCTATCTCAGTTGTGACGTCAGTACCTAGGTAAAACGTCACGGGCTGAACATTAGCAGTGGGCGGTGGCCATGTTTGGTACCGCTTTGGTTGGTTCTATGATCAAATAGCATGGGTGACGTCACACTAAGGCTTCTGAGATAGCTCTATATACAGGGACAGTGTGGTAGAATCGTAGTACCAAGAGTTCAGTGAGAGATTTTGAGTGAAAAATGTATAATGTACATACGATGTGTAATGTACCATAAGCTTATATGTTCCATAAGAATGACACTACAAATACTTGGTAATGCTACTGAGAGACTTACTGCTCGAGATACCTAGTTCGAGAACGAGAACAACGCAAGGGAGTCAATTGAAGTCGACTACACTCGGTGCTTAATTTTAATGGAATTCCATCTAGCTCCTATTTAGTCACTGCATTACTAAGCCCCCTTACGATTGCATCGAATTTTCCTTTAAACGCAACTCTAGCCTGTTAATGCCACTCCGTAGAATTTAGCGTTTCGGGTTCGGATTATATATTCTAGTTGGGCAAAGGTTCGTTCGCCGTTCACTGAAGTTGGTTTTTAACAAGGTACGATGGACTCCAGGACTAGAATCATTCTAGTCCTCGATAACTTACTGATAATTGCGCTTAACACCGCTCAAGGTAAGAATATACGTTTAATTTCTAATTTGAATATTATTTAAAATAATACTGTGATAGAAAAGCTAGCTTCACCAATTGATGCCTCGATAATATTAACTTAAAACAACAAAATAAATATTTCGGCGCTAAAGCCCAATTACCTTGACAGACCTAACTTTATTATCTCCATAATCTATCGGTTCAATATCTGATATCTTATAAAGATGAGGAAACTCTATTGAAATTTTAAACACCTTAAACAGACTGACAAAACGTTTAAAGGAAAAGACCACATAACATAACTAATTACACCTTAAAATAATGGCCTTTTTCTAAATATACAAGGAATTAAATATATATATAAAAAGAAATCATGTCATATCACAAATGATAAATAGCATTTAATTTGTCTTAAAAATATCAAAGTCATCGCTTTAATGGCGTCTGCTAATTTGAACGTCTTAGCCCTTGGCCTTTACCTCTCTCAGCCTGTGACAATTCAACCAATCCCGTAGGCGTAAGTTGGTTCGATTTAGCAGACGCCTGCACTAAACCAATGGCGGATGGTGCAGTAGTCCTTGAGTATTTTTAAGACTAATTAAATGCAATTTATTTTGTTATAAAATATCAGCTATTATTATGTAATATTTTCCCTTTACCCGCTCTTTTCCTTTAAGTTGCTTAGGCTGTTATGCCAATAGGAAGTAAATTTGTTTCTGATACATTGATTGGATACTGTAGCCGAATCATATAAATTGAACTTGTTGACCATGGTGGGAGTAAATGTACAAATGTATAAAAACGTGGCAGATACTTCATGATAGATAAGCCTAATATTTCTTCGTTAACCTAAGATCGATCAAAAGAAATCGATATTTACTTTCAACAAGAAATGAAGGATTTGGTTAACATACGTAATTAGTTCACGTGTGCAGAGGGGAAGAAAATAGAGAAATGAATGACTTTCGTCTCATACGCGGAGGGATACGTCAATTATTTTCTTTGCTAAGTTAGCACAACAACTTTTATATGAGAAAGTTAGAGTATGTCTACAAATTTAATAGTTTTATATGAAATTATTTGTAATATTAGGTTTAACACGATTATTAATAAAATCGTAAGTACGATTTGAAAATATCGTCATATCGGATATTTTGCATATTTTCCCGATATTTTAAAATGAATGAAATGTCCTCAATTTCATCTTTTTGTTGTACATGCAAAATTAGTTCTATACTCAACTATTAGTGTCGAAGGGGTAATTTATTCACAATTCCAATAGGAAAATTGTTTTACCATGATTAAACGCCAAAATCTTCCCTAATGCGGATCAGGAATTCTATTCCATAATTTTTACATTTGGCCCAGTTTCCGGACATTTTTCAAATATCCAAAATATCAGAAATTTTAACGAAAAGGTTAGATTCTAGCTGTTATTCCCGCGGCGTCGCTCGCGTGTAATAAAAACTTCAATCAAAGTGATATACAGAATGGGTATATTTTACTCTGACTAATATTTTGGTAGCACCCTAGGAGCCAAGGCATGCTAGGGATGCATTTTTTTATTACTTTTTACGCGGAAATTATTCGATAAAGAAGGTTTTTTTTAGTTTTTGGCCGCCATTTAAAAAGACCCGAAAGACCGAATTCAGCCCGTCTATAGGTTAAAGGAAACCAGTGAACTAAATATTTGCGAAATCGGTTGAAACGCGCAGACTTTGTTGCGTAAAGAAGATTTTTTACATTTCTGGGAGCGATTTTTTAAGATGGCGGCGGATTGGGGGGAAATCTATCTTAGTACGCGCCTACTAATTATGAGTAACGTTCCTGCAAATTTTCAGCCTTCTAGGGCAAAGCGGTTTGGGCTCGGCGTTGATTATCAGCGCTTCTCAAACTGTGGTCCGTGGAGCGGCACCGGGGCTCTGCCCCATTGGACCGAATCGTATTCGGTCGAAACCAGTCCCAATCAACTGAAAAACCCGCACTTTTGGCGGATTCGGTCCAATGGGACAGTCCCATTGGAGCGAAAACCCGCACTTCTCTGGGTTTCGGATTCGATCCATGGGGACAAGAATGCATTCGCATATACACCCGATGGAACTAAAATGAATTTAATTCCCGGGAGCGCAAAGATTGCATCTTATTATAAGATTGCAATAATGGTCAAAGAAATTGAGCACCATACGCGAACATTCTGTAAAATATTAAGCACCTATTTTAGTTTAGAAGAACCAAATACCTTCAGATCCCCGAAAATTTACTTTTTAAAGGGAATTGTAGTTTTTTTTTATTATTTTAATTCATATTTATCACGTTATCAGCTAACTAATAGGAGAATATTTTGGAAAAGGTGGCAGCTAACTATTAGGAGAATATTTTGGAAAAGGTGGCAGCTAATTAGTAGGAGAATATTTTGGAAAAGGTGGCAGCCAACTATTAGGAGAATATTATAGAAAAGGTGGCAGCTAATTAGTAGGAGAATATTTTGGAAAAGGTGGCAGCTAATTAATAGGAAAATATTTAGGAAAAGGTGGCAACTAATTAATAGGAGAATATTTCGGAAAAGGTGGCAACGAATTATTGGAACCATTGTTTTGGAAAAGGTGGCAGCTAATTAGTAGGAGAATATTTTGGAAAAGGTGGCAGCTAATTAATAGGAAAATATTTAGGAAAAGGTGGCAACTAATTAATACGAGAATATTTCGGAAACGGTGGCAACGAATTATTGGAACCATTGTTTTGGAAAAGGTGGCAGCTAACTATTAGGAGAATATTTTGGAAAAGGTGGCAGCTAATTAATAGGAGAATATTTTGGAAAAGGTGGCAGCTAACTATTAGGAGAATATTTTGGAAAAGGTGGCAGCTAACTATTAGGAGAATATTTTGAAAAGATGGCAGCTAACTATTAGGAGAATATTTTGGAAAAGGTGGCAGATAATTAGTAGGAGAATATTTTGGAAAAGGTGACAGCCAACTATTAGGAGAATATTTTGGAAAAGGTGACAGCCAACTATTAGGAGAATATTATAGAAAAGGTGGCAGCTAATTAGTAGGAGAATATTATAGAAAAGGTGGCAGCTAATTAGTAGGAGAATATTAGAGAAAAGGTGGCAGCTAATTAGTAGGAGAATATTTTGAAAAAGGTGGCAGCTAATTAATAGGAAAATATTTAGGAAAAGGTGGCAACTAATTAATAGGAGAATATTTTGGAAAAGGTGGCAACGAATTATTGGAACCATTGTTTTGGAAAAGGTGGCAGCTAACTATTAGGAGAATATTTTGGAAAAGGTGGCAGCTAACTATTAGGAGAATATTTTGGAAAAGGTGGCAGCTAACTATTAGGAGAATATTTTGGAAAAGGTGGCAGCTAACTATTTGGAGAATATTTTGGAAAAGGTGGCAGCTAACTATTAGGAGAATATTTTGGAAAAGGTGGCAGCTAATTAGTAGGATAATATTTTGGAAAAGCTGGCAACTAATTAATAGCAGAATATTTTGGAAAAGGTGGCAACTAATTAATAGGAGAATATTTTGGAAAAGGTTGCAACGAATTATTGGAACCATTGTTTTGGAAAAGGTGGCAGCTAACTATTAGGAGAATGTTATGGAAAAGGTGGTAGCTTATTAATAGGAAAATAACCTAACCGAACCGAACCTAACATACCCGAAACCAAAATATTAAAATTTTAATTTAAAACTTAAAAATTGATGGAACTACCATTAAGATTATACTTCATTTTAAGCACAATTCGTTTATTAATTCTAAATATCTCTTGCCTTGAAAGGAATGAAAGTGAGCGTTTTAATTAGTATCACGAAACAATTAATATATATATTTTAAAACTACACCACCGAATCGCTGACGGCTATCGTGTTTCAAGTTATATTGATGTATTTTTAGGGCATATTCGGACGATTGGGATTTCGGTCCATCGGGAATATAGCCATTGGGCTAGATTTTGAAATTCTAGCCAAACATTTTCTGTCGAATGCGATTCTGTCCATTGAGATTTGGTTGAATGGGAATCCCCCCGCGTGGCATGTATTTCACTCCGGTATGAACTCCTGATGAGAAAATGAACCGTACTTATAAAGGTAAAGCTAACATTATAGAAAATTGATATTATGGCAATCAATGATTTAACACTGTGGAATATTTCGTTAAAATTGTACATAAATTGTGAAGTATATACTTGAAAAAAAAACTCCATAACGCTATAAAACTTTAAATATTTAGTCCAGATAGCTAAGCTAAGTTTTCAAACAAATATGTTTATAGTGTGCTTTTCTATTAAGAAAAAAATATTGCAAAAATTTCATTTTAATGCACAAACCGGAATTGATGACATAATTCCATGTGGGAGACGCGGATCAAAATTCATGCCACGTTAAAAATTAAAGTAATTAATTTAACTTTAAACGTACCTACCAACCGTCGTCTCATTTAGGAATCAGCCTGTTCCAACTAACCCTTAAAAATATCGACGTGACAATATCACGTGACAATGAGAACAGAGAACAATGGCAAAAACATGTTTGTTTCTTATTTATAGACGCTCGTGTCCGGAATTGTTCGTTTGGTCATTAAGTCGGTATTGATCATACGGCCGTAAGTATATAATTTATTCTATAAGTCACCGAAAAATGAAAGTTATAGATTCTATATGGGACTCAAATCCTTAGAACAGATCAAATACAGAGATACATTGGATAACCGCCAGTGCGTAGTTTTTGTTCTTGTCATTAAGGGTGTTGATATCGGGTGCAAATATAGATATTTTAAAAAGTATCGAAATAGCAAATCGATTTTTGTAGCATGTCGATTAAAGTAGCGTTGTTCTTAATGAGAAGAAAACGAAATTCATGGTTTTCTCCCCGAACATGAAGTCCAGAGATAATTCAATAAACTTAGAAACTCTCTGTAATGGCTCTATCTTCCGAGTTAAAACCTTCAAATACCTAGGAGTCTGGCTAGACGAATTACTATCTTGGGCAGAGCAAATCAACTACGTTGCAACTAAAGTAAAATCCAGAATATGGCTACTAAAGCCTTTACAGAACTGCTTGGACACAGCAACTTTGCGTTTAATCTACATTGCTTGCATAAAACCCGTATTTGACTACGGTGATATATTTTACCATAACACGACGTCAAATAACACTGCTAAACTGGAAGCTCAACATAAAATGTGTGCAAAACTTATAACTAAAATGACAAAGTATTCCTCTGCCACTAAGGCCTTAGAACTAGCGCAAATAACTTCGCTCAAAACAAATTACAACTATAACCTCTTAGTCTTGATGCATAACATAAAAACAGAAATGTCCCACAATATATGCTTGACTGGTTCCCTGATCCTAGGCAATCTAGCTCTACCAGGAACTATAGAAATAACTTCTATGTCGAATCTTTCAACTCAAAATTCCGTCCAAAGAGCACTAAATACAGAGGTATCAAGGCCTGGAACGACCTGGACGCCTCTATAAAGTCAATTGAACCTACAAAACTGTTTAAAACTGCTATTAAAAACATTTTAAATTAATTTAAATTAAAATATACTCCACGGACTCCTTTGTAAATAAGAATTTTTCTTAAAGGTTGATCCAATAAAAGCCTTTTTATTATTATTATTATATTATTATTCTTAACGTCAGAGATCTCATAAAAAGTACCAAATATATCTGAACGACATATAAGTCCAGCGGACATGTTAAGGTTTTAACACTGTATAATAGCCGGATGGAAATGAAACCCGCTGATATCGATAGAAACTACCAAGTTTTGGTTGAAAGTACTCCATCGAAGATGAACGTCAAGTAAATAGCCAGAATTTAAAATGACTCTCAAATATTAACTGGTTTTTTATTTATTTAGCTATACTGGTGTATTGACGGAAAGCGAAATGCATTATGGTTGAAGTTTACGGACCTGAAAAAGGCACTAGCGTGTTGGAATATTGTTAAGAGAAGTATGCCTTCGTTCGTTGAGGCGGAAAACTAACTCTAATCATTCAGTTAATTGATTTATGAGTCAATAACACCTTCGACTATTTCTACTTCACAAACGTGGCACTGGTAGATGAATGGGTTATCGTTAGTTCTGAGGCTTAATTACGGGCTAGACCATTTAGTTATGCCTTACGACCTTCAAGACATTTCGCTTAAGCGTCCGTTCAGCTGGGAAAAATTAAGCTTCTAACCCCTTCCACTTCTGAGTAGGAGGGAAATTCGTATTTTTTTTTCTCAGCGCGTGTTCGAAATTTGTTTAAAGTTCTATCATTTCGTGACCTATCGTTTCTGCCTCAATTTACACTCGTCTCACGTGTGGCTATCGGAACCCGACAATTGGGCGCCGACACTAAGGCGCCGGTCATTTAGGCACCGCCACTTAGGCGCCGGGACAGTTAGGCGCCGCGACATTTAGGCTCCACGACAATTTGACACCGAGACATTTAGGCTCCGCGACAAATTGGCACCGTGACATTTAGGCTCCGAGACATTTAGGCGCCCAGACAATTAGGCGCCGCGACATTGCAGTATAATTTTCGTGAAAGATTTGAGATATTTAATGAAGGAACAAGACAAGTACTTTTATGCTTATATTCTTTTTATGCAACTGACATCAGAAGTCAACTATATTGTTGTTTATCTTCCCAAAATAATATGCCTTTTCCAAAATATTGTTGTTTATCTTCATTTAATTCCCAAGATAATATGCCTTTTCCAAAATATTGTTGTTTATCTTCATTGACTTCCCAAAATAATATGCCTTTTCCAAAATATTGTTGTTTATCTTCATTGACTTCCCAAAATAATATGCCTTTTCCAAAATATTGTTGTTTATCTTCTATGACTTCCCAAAATAATATGCCTTTTCCAAAATATTGTTGTTTATCTTCATTGACTTCCCAAATAATATGCCTTTTCCAAAATATTGTTGTTTATCTTCTTTGACTTCCCAAAATAATATGCCTTTTCCAAAATATTGTTGTTTATAGAGAATATGCAGCCAGTATGGCGTAATTCAAGATGGCGGCCACTCAAGGGGGAGGAGTCGGTTTTTCCCGGTCTCCTCTCTTTACCTGTCAATATTTGATTGATTGATTGTATAGGCTTATAACAAAAGATGGTTTTGTAGGAATAAAGACCATAATATAAAGTAAAAACTATTTATTTTCTTTAAAAGTATAGGTTCTAATACTAAAGACATTTTTTCAATTTTCATTTTAAAATGCATTTGATTTATTCTAAAATAATTCCTTATATCTTCGTAAGGAAGAAGATAAATTTTAATATTATTTTTAAATCTTACGTAAGTCATTAAGTTTTTCTTTGATATACAAAGCGTTAAGTTGTTTTCTAATGTAGAGTTCCAAAACTAATCTTTCGAGATCTTTAGTTTTGACTTTAAAGGTATGATAAGTTTCTTCCGTGTTTTCTTGAGGTTTTTCAGGCGTTTTTTCTTCAGTCTTGACTTTTATATTTTTGGTGTACGTTTCTGTTTCATCAATGGTAAAGGGTATGTTTTTAGTAGGCCCACCTCTGATAAAATTACATTTAGGGAAATGTTTTAAATGTTCTTCGTAAGGATGATCGGTCGGTTTCCAGGCTAGCAAAATCCCGTTGCATTCGAAACATTGTACTAGATCATCGGTATGTAACGAATAAAAACCCGCTCTACTTAAAGCTTTTTTATAGTTTTCATCTTGTGGCCAGGAGTAAAAAGAGTGATATCTTTGCAGCTCGGAGTTCATGATGCTGAATGAAAATTCTTATAGGAATATCTGAGTTATATCCCCCCTAAATTTACTACCCCCCTTTTTTACCTTCCCCCCTTCCTTAATATATGAAATAAAAGAAAACAGTATTAAAAAAAATGGTGACACATTTATTTTTTTTTAAAAAATTACAAAGAGTATTTGTTAACAAAAGGATTAAGTTAATCTTTACGGGCGCGCTTCAACATGTTTGTAACAATGACGTCATTTTTCAACCGATCTCGTCCAAACTGCTTCATGAATGATTTGTGGCTCCTTTTTTTTGTTCTTTGTACTATATACATAATACAATATAGTCCGCATGTCGAACTTGACAAGTTTTGAAGTCTTCTTTGTTAAACGACCATTTTCTTGAATTTCTTTTAACAAATTCTTTAATCGAGGGGAGAAAGTTCCCTAAAGCCAAGGAGTCAAAGTAATAACCCCTTCTGTTTCCATCAAAGTAACAGCATACCCAGTGGGATCCGTCTTTATAGTGATTGTCTAAATTTATTATAATAGATGAAGGAAACTTGTCAATTTTTTCGGGTAATAAATCACTTGGGTAAACACCTAGGAAATGTGGTGTGAATCGTAGAAAGCGTGTTATCTGATCGGCGTTCATTATTTGTTTAACAAACGATTGACACGTTTCTATTTCTATCTATTTGTAACAAAGCCTGGAATTCGGCTAATACGATACAACTAAGCGTAGTGGTCGTGGGTTTTTCAAAGCCCAATTCTAATCTTAATTGTCCTTGTTTCGTGGGACTCCAATGATCTGAATGACTCGCGTAACCGTCAGGTGTTAAGTCTAAACAGTAAATGGCGTAACCCGAGGCAAAGTCGTCCATAGAGATATTGTTCCCCTTGTCATTGTAGTGGCACTTTGACCATCCTTCAAGTCGGCTAGGAATTTGATGATCCGATAATTTTAAATTGCAAACTGTTCCAAGTTTCTAATCCTGTAATATTTTACCCCGTTAAGTCCCTAATTTTAAATGTAAATCAATCTCAATGTAGAAACCTCCGGAACCGAAAAATATTACGCTGCTGTTAAGAACAATATCAAGCTTATTAAGGATTTTCGTTTAAAGTTCAAGGCTACGACCATGAAAGGTGTGAAAGGACGGAGTTCAATACTTTTTCCTTTCGTAAAAAGGAAGGTAACCCCTTTCGTATTCTTTACAATGGTATGTAAGTTTGCTGTAATACATTCGGTGTACGTAGGATTAGAGATAAAGATCATAATATAAAGTAAATAAGACAAGAATGAAGACTATGTTTTGGTCTGTTCTATTGTAATAGGGTTAGTTAGCGAAGTATTTGGAGGCCAGTGGCTACTTGCATATAGTGCATTTCTGGTTCTTATTGCTTATTATAGATTTTTTACATACAATCCAAATTTATATGATTCTCAGTTGACGAATTTAAGTAGAAAGCAAAACCTTCCGTAATATTTCCCATTCATCTGTCACTTCCTCCTTTCATATCTCTATGGGCTTATAGATGTAGGCACTAATTAAAAGTAAAAGAGCTTTTCATGAATAAAGATTATAATATAAAATAAATTTACTCCTCTTTTTTATTTTGCTCTAAAAGCAAAAGATCTAATTTTAAAATTAAATTGATATAATCAGAAGTAAATAGCTTCTGATATAATATAAACTAATTTCTCCAATCTGCGTAACTACGGTATAAGTTTATATACTATTATCAAGTAACAATACAAGTCAGTTTCACTAAGGAATATCTGAGCCCAGATTGTCACATCTATGTCAAAGTGTGGGGGGGGGGGAGGGAGAAGTTAGTATACTCCCGTCACGACTGTATTATCTATGCAGTTAACCCTTTAAGCAGAGTTAACTTCTTAATACAAAGGTAATTAAATTTGCGTTGTATAAAATTTATTTTGGAGTATAGGCCATAGTATACCATTCTTTAGGACTCTCATAATAAGTAGTACTTGATTTATTCTAAATTAACTTCTTCTAATTTCAAAAGAAAGTTGATATTAACTATCATTAAATTTAGTGCAAGGAATTAAACTACTTTTTAATTTAAAATGCTAAGTAAAATATTTTTGAGATTTTTGGTTTTGAAATTAAAAGCAATTACTAATTCAATTGATCATTTTCCTATATCTCTTTGTTTTTTCTTCCTTGACATCGAAAGGTTTGTTTGCTGGTTCAGCGTATTTTCCATGGACATCAATGCTGAATTGTATGTTTTTCGTTTGGCAAGCGGCACTTATAGAGTTTCCCATGCTGGAAACGTTCCTTTATATGATAGACCTTATACATTGTCAGGTAGAGAATAAAACCTTGCATTACTTAAAGATCTTAGATCAGTGGCCTCTCTCTCGCTCGCAGTCCATGGTACTGAGAAAGGTACTGAAGCTATTATAGTATCTACCCGTTATACGACGGTATTTACTACCCCTTTCCTCCCCGCAAACCAATATTTTGAGATGTTTACCCCCAATAAACCCCCCATCTGTGACGTATGCAATATCTTTGAAAATATTCTTATTTTAATTAAAGAGGACCATTATAAAAAATGTACCTTATACAAATTAACAATTACGAAAACCGTTCTCCTTTATGATCTATTATTATGTATGCCAATAAGAAATCCATATTTAAATATTTTTAAAATTTTTTAAAATTTTATACTATTAACATAAAATTTATACTGTCCTCGTTCTGGTATACGAAATCAGCGTATAAAAGGCTCTTTTCCAATGCGCACGGACGATGACGGGCTAGCGTGTTTCTTTGGTGGTCATAGAGACAGGTGACACGTGTCTCACCTTCTATATCCATGGCCTTTGGACAATCCACGTCATTCAAATTTATGACTTCTTTATTTAAAATGTTAAAAAGAAAGAAACATTTTTGATTACCCTTGCAATATATACGGTCTGCGAACCGGGTACCTAACATGAGACAGCGACGAAGTTTATGATAAGGCGTTTCTCCTCGTCCAAATGAGATTCCGTGTAAATTTCTGGTGATGTACCTATTGAGTCGTTGTGTAGACGAAGGAAGCGTAGATTGACTATAAGGCGGTAAAAATGTCCATGACACTATTCCTGGAATTTTAGTAACAGTAGCACAACTTAGTTCTTTAACAATCAGATCGCCTGCGAGGTTGCATTTTTCGTCCTTCCCGTGTAGATACTCAAAGTCAACTACTACAGATTTCATGTTATCTAGAAGATAGTTTCCTAAATGATGATTCCCCAAATGGTTGGAGTGCGGTTTATATACTTTTCAAAGTCCTTTCACTCAGTATATTAGCTATAGAATATAAATCACATGACGAAGGGGGGGGGGGTGACACGCTGAAGCACGTATGACAATAGCTCTTAAGAGGTCCAATCGTTGTCCCCAAATTAACAGTCGGTATAACAAAAGAACTGTGTTTTCGACAGAAGATTAAAAATGCAGAGACAACAATCTCCTTTTAATGTCAGGCGGTCAAACATTCTCCACAAAAGGTATATTGACAGATGTCTTAAAAGGGATGTAAAAGTAAATAATGATCCCATGGCTAAATTTATTAGACAGATAATTATAGTTTTGTTGAACCTATGTACCCTTAAAGCATTAACGTCTAAGGGTACGTTGACCTTTCGGACGGGTTTAAACACGTCTAATATTGTTTGTCAATCAACAATAGGTGACATAAGATTGACATCCGAGTGATTTTAAGTGGTGTCAGATTGTAACAAAAGGATGAATTTACAATAGATCTTGTAATTCAACAAAAGGATTAATTATATCAAAGGAGTTGATGCGTCAGTCCATTAGTGGGTTTTACGACAGTAAACTTTGGTCTCTGAAGATGTATTGTCAAGAAAAAAAATTCTTCAATCAATCAAATATTGACAGGTCTATTGAAGGAGTATTAGGAGTAATAGATAATTCTTCAATCAAATATTGACTGTCTATTTTTTAAAAAAAGGGGGTGTAAGCCGGGGGGGCAGGTGTGTATTTGATAAACAAGATAATTATATAGTTGTTCAATTTAGCTATCCATAGATAACTGGGTAGAGGTAAAGCTTCCTAAAAAGAAGGACTAAAGGGTGAAGAAGCCTGGGGAGATATAATCAAGGGGTAGGGGGAGGAGGGATATTTAGGATAAGGAAGTTAATTACAGTTGTTAAATGTATCTAACCATAGATCAATAGGTAGTACGGTAAAATGACAACACCATAAGTATAACAAAAGAAGAAAATATAATAGACAAAGCCGCTGATTTGTGTATTCGGTTAGTCTTGTGAATAATAAAAAAAATCGTCAGTTTTCGGATGACAGAAACTTTGACATGTTTTTTACGTTAGTGGTACAAAGGGCAAAGGCTTTAAATACTATACCTATTGTCATTGAGGTATAGGTTAAAATATTTTTAGGTGTCGAAGACACTTCTTTACACTTTATCCATAAGATAGCAACACTGTGCTTAATGCATGTGGTAAAAGACAGAATAAATAGAGTAATTGTCTTGATATTCAGTTTATTGACTCATAAACCGAAATAAATACAAGAGATGTTAGAAAGGGCTTGCTCCCTCCCACAAATACTATGTAATATAACAAGGAACATATATAGTCATTTATAAAATGAATTTCAGTTATAATAAAGTACAAAAATATTTTTGATCTTTTTTAAAAAAAATTTTTAAATTTTTGTCACGTTTTAAAATTTTAATTTTTTTAAACTTTTATTATTTTAACATTTTTTTCCTAACTTTATTTTAAACTTTTTTAAATTTATTTTAACAAAATACTTTTAGAACATTTCTGTGGAGATTTTTTAAAATTTTTAGTATTTTTGAGAGGAAAAAATGGTGCGCAAGGTCAAGTCCGACATCAAGTTGAAGTCGGTAATCCCTTCCTCTGCGGAGGGAGGGATAACACACTTGACCTTGCGCACCATTTTTTCCTCTCAAAAATACTAAAAATTTTAAAAAATCTCCACAGAAATGTTCTAAAAGTATTTTGTTAAAATAAATTTAAAAAAGTTTAAAATAAAGTTAGGAAAAAAATGTTAAAATAATAAAAGTTTAAAAAAATTAAAATTTTAAAACGTGACAAAAATTTAAAAATTTTTTTTAAAAAAGATCAAAAATATTTTTGTACTTTATTATAACTGAAATTCATTTTATAAATGACTATATATGTTCCTTGTTATATTACATAGTATTTGTGGGAGGGAGCAAGCCCTTTCTAACATCTCTTGTATTTATTTCGGTTTATGAGTCAATAAACTGAATATCAAGACAATTACTCTATTTATTCTGTCTTTTACCACATGCATTAAGCACAGTGTTGCTATCTTATGGATAAAGTGTAAAGAAGTGTCTTCGACACCTAAAAATATTTTAACCTATACCTCAATGACAATAGGTATAGTATTTAAAGCCTTTGCCCTTTGTACCACTAACGTAAAAAACATGTCAAAGTTTCTGTCATCCGAAAACTGACGATTTTTTTTATTATTCACAAGACTAACCGAATACACAAATCAGCGGCTTTGTCTATTATATTTTCTTCTTTTGTTATACTTATGGTGTTGTCATTTTACCGTACTACCTATTGATCTATGGTTAGATACATTTAACAACTGTAATTAACTTCCTTATCCTAAATATCCCTCCTCCCCCTACCCCTTGATTATATCTCCCCAGGCTTCTTCACCCTTTAGTCCTTCTTTTTAGGAAGCTTTACCTCTACCCAGTTATCTATGGATAGCTAAATTGAACAACTATATAATTATCTTGTTTATCAAATACACACCTGCCCCCCCGGCTTACACCCCCTTTTTTTAAAAAATAGACAGTCAATATTTGATTGAAGAATTATCTATTACTCCTAATACTCCTTCAATAGACCTGTCAATATTTGATTGATTGAAGAATTTTTTTTCTTGACAATACATCTTCAGAGACCAAAGTTTACTGTCGTAAAACCCACTAATGGACTGACGCATCAACTCCTTTGATATAATTAATCCTTTTGTTGAATTACAAGATCTATTGTAAATTCATCCTTTTGTTACAATCTGACACCACTTAAAATCACTCGGATGTCAATCTTATGTCACCTATTGTTGATTGACAAACAATATTAGACGTGTTTAAACCCGTCCGAAAGGTCAACGTACCCTTAGACGTTAATGCTTTAAGGGTACATAGGTTCAACAAAACTATAATTATCTGTCTAATAAATTTAGCCATGGGATCATTATTTACTTTTACATCCCTTTTAAGACATCTGTCAATATACCTTTTGTGGAGAATGTTTGACCGCCTGACATTAAAAGGACATTGTTGTCTCTGCATTTTTAATCTTCTGTCGAAAACACAGTTCTTTTGTTATACCGACTGTTAATTTGGGGACAACGATTGGACCTCTTAAGAGCTATTGTCATACGTGCTTCAGCGTGTCACCCCCCCCCCCCTTCGTCATGTGATTTATATTCTATAGCTAATATACTGAGTGAAAGGACTTTGAAAAGTATATAAACCGCACTCCAACCATTTGGGGAATCATCATTTAGGAAACTATCTTCTAGATAACATGAAATCTGTAGTAGTTGACTTTGAGTATCTACACGGGAAGGACGAAAAATGCAACCTCGCAGGCGATCTGATTGTTAAAGAACTAAGTTGTGCTACTGTTACTAAAATTCCAGGAATAGTGTCATGGACATTTTTACCGCCTTATAGTCAATCTACGCTTCCTTCGTCTACACAACGACTCAATAGGTACATCACCAGAAATTTACACGGAATCTCATTTGGACGAGGAGAAACGCCTTATCATAAACTTCGTCGCTGTCTCATGTTAGGTACCCGGTTCGCAGACCGTATATATTGCAAGGGTAATCAAAAATGTTTCTTTCTTTTTAACATTTTAAATAAAGAAGTCATAAATTTGAATGACGTGGATTGTCCAAAGGCCATGGATATAGAAGGTGAGACACGTGTCACCTGTCTCTATGACCACCAAAGAAACACGCTAGCCCGTCATCGTCCGTGCGCATTGGAAAAGAGCCTTTTATACGCTGATTTCGTATACCAGAACGAGGACAGTATAAATTTTATGTTAATAGTATAAAATTTTAAAAAATTTTAAAAATATTTAAATATGGATTTCTTATTGGCATACATAATAATAGATCATAAAGGAGAACGGTTTTCGTAATTGTTAATTTGTATAAGGTACATTTTTTATAATGGTCCTCTTTAATTAAAATAAGAATATTTTCAAAGATATTGCATACGTCACAGATGGGGGGTTTATTGGGGGTAAACATCTCAAAATATTGGTTTGCGGGGAGGAAAGGGGTAGTAAATACCGTCGTATAACGGGTAGATACTATAATAGCTTCAGTACCTTTCTCAGTACCATGGACTGCGAGCGAGAGAGAGGCCACTGATCTAAGATCTTTAAGTAATGCAAGGTTTTATTCTCTACCTGACAATGTATAAGGTCTATCATATAAAGGAACGTTTCCAGCATGGGAAACTCTATAAGTGCCGCTTGCCAAACGAAAAACATACAATTCAGCATTGATGTCCATGGAAAATACGCTGAACCAGCAAACAAACCTTTCGATGTCAAGGAAGAAAAAACAAAGAGATATAGGAAAATGATCAATTGAATTAGTAATTGCTTTTAATTTCAAAACCAAAAATCTCAAAAATATTTTACTTAGCATTTTAAATTAAAAAGTAGTTTAATTCCTTGCACTAAATTTAATGATAGTTAATATCAACTTTCTTTTGAAATTAGAAGAAGTTAATTTAGAATAAATCAAGTACTACTTATTATGAGAGTCCTAAAGAATGGTATACTATGGCCTATACTCCAAAATAAATTTTATACAACGCAAATTTAATTACCTTTGTATTAAGAAGTTAACTCTGCTTAAAGGGTTAACTGCATAGATAATACAGTCGTGACGGGAGTATACTAACTTCTCCCTCCCCCCCCCCACACTTTGACATAGATGTGACAATCTGGGCTCAGATATTCCTTAGTGAAACTGACTTGTATTGTTACTTGATAATAGTATATAAACTTATACCGTAGTTACGCAGATTGGAGAAATTAGTTTATATTATATCAGAAGCTATTTACTTCTGATTATATCAATTTAATTTTAAAATTAGATCTTTTGCTTTTAGAGCAAAATAAAAAAGAGGAGTAAATTTATTTTATATTATAATCTTTATTCATGAAAAGCTCTTTTACTTTTAATTAGTGCCTACATCTATAAGCCCATAGAGATATGAAAGGAGGAAGTGACAGATGAATGGGAAATATTACGGAAGGTTTTGCTTTCTACTTAAATTCGTCAACTGAGAATCATATAAATTTGGATTGTATGTAAAAAATCTATAATAAGCAATAAGAACCAGAAATGCACTATATGCAAGTAGCCACTGGCCTCCAAATACTTCGCTAACTAACCCTATTACAATAGAACAGACCAAAACATAGTCTTCATTCTTGTCTTATTTACTTTATATTATGATCTTTATCTCTAATCCTACGTACACCGAATGTATTACAGCAAACTTACATACCATTGTAAAGAATACGAAAGGGGTTACCTTCCTTTTTACGAAAGGAAAAAGTATTGAACTCCGTCCTTTCACACCTTTCATGGTCGTAGCCTTGAACTTTAAACGAAAATCCTTAATAAGCTTGATATTGTTCTTAACAGCAGCGTAATATTTTTCGGTTCCGGAGGTTTCTACATTGAGATTGATTTACATTTAAAATTAGGGACTTAACGGGGTAAAATATTACAGGATTAGAAACTTGGAACAGTTTGCAATTTAAAATTATCGGATCATCAAATTCCTAGCCGACTTGAAGGATGGTCAAAGTGCCACTACAATGACAAGGGGAACAATATCTCTATGGACGACTTTGCCTCGGGTTACGCCATTTACTGTTTAGACTTAACACCTGACGGTTACGCGAGTCATTCAGATCATTGGAGTCCCACGAAACAAGGACAATTAAGATTAGAATTGGGCTTTGAAAAACCCACGACCACTACGCTTAGTTGTATCGTATTAGCCGAATTCCAGGCTTTGTTACAAATAGATAGAAATAGAAACGTGTCAATCGTTTGTTAAACAAATAATGAACGCCGATCAGATAACACGCTTTCTACGATTCACACCACATTTCCTAGGTGTTTACCCAAGTGATTTATTACCCGAAAAAATTGACAAGTTTCCTTCATCTATTATAATAAATTTAGACAATCACTATAAAGACGGATCCCACTGGGTATGCTGTTACTTTGATGGAAACAGAAGGGGTTATTACTTTGACTCCTTGGCTTTAGGGAACTTTCTCCCCTCGATTAAAGAATTTGTTAAAAGAAATTCAAGAAAATGGTCGTTTAACAAAGAAGACTTCAAAACTTGTCAAGTTCGACATGCGGACTATATTGTATTATGTATATAGTACAAAGAACAAAAAAAAGGAGCCACAAATCATTCATGAAGCAGTTTGGACGAGATCGGTTGAAAAATGACGTCATTGTTACAAACATGTTGAAGCGCGCCCGTAAAGATTAACTTAATCCTTTTGTTAACAAATACTCTTTGTAATTTTTTAAAAAAAAATAAATGTGTCACCATTTTTTTTAATACTGTTTTCTTTTATTTCATATATTAAGGAAGGGGGGAAGGTAAAAAAGGGGGGTAGTAAATTTAGGGGGGATATAACTCAGATATTCCTATAAGAATTTTCATTCAGCATCATGAACTCCGAGCTGCAAAGATATCACTCTTTTTACTCCTGGCCACAAGATGAAAACTATAAAAAAGCTTTAAGTAGAGCGGGTTTTTATTCGTTACATACCGATGATCTAGTACAATGTTTCGAATGCAACGGGATTTTGCTAGCCTGGAAACCGACCGATCATCCTTACGAAGAACATTTAAAACATTTCCCTAAATGTAATTTTATCAGAGGTGGGCCTACTAAAAACATACCCTTTACCATTGATGAAACAGAAACGTACACCAAAAATATAAAAGTCAAGACTGAAGAAAAAACGCCTGAAAAACCTCAAGAAAACACGGAAGAAACTTATCATACCTTTAAAGTCAAAACTAAAGATCTCGAAAGATTAGTTTTGGAACTCTACATTAGAAAACAACTTAACGCTTTGTATATCAAAGAAAAACTTAATGACTTACGTAAGATTTAAAAATAATATTAAAATTTATCTTCTTCCTTACGAAGATATAAGGAATTATTTTAGAATAAATCAAATGCATTTTAAAATGAAAATTGAAAAAATGTCTTTAGTATTAGAACCTATACTTTTAAAGAAAATAAATAGTTTTTACTTTATATTATGGTCTTTATTCCTACAAAACCATCTTTTGTTATAAGCCTATACAATCAATCAATCAAATATTGACAGGTAAAGAGAGGAGACCGGGAAAAACCGACTCCTCCCCCTTGAGTGGCCGCCATCTTGAATTACGCCATACTGGCTGCATATTCTCTGTTTATCTTCATTGACTTCCCAAAATAATATGCCTTTTGCAAAATATTGTTGTTCATCTTCATTGACTTCCCAAAATAATATGCCTTTTCCAAAATATTGTTGTTTATCTTCATTGACTTCCCAAAATAATATGCCTTTTCCAAAATATTGTTGTTTATCTTCATTGACTTCCCAAAATAATATGCCTTTTCCAAAATATTGTTGTTTATCTTCATTGACTTCCCAAAATAATATGCCTTTTCAAAAATATTGTTGTTTATCTTCATTGACTTCCCAAATAATATGGCTTTTTCAAAATATTGTTGTTTATCTTCATTGACTTCCCAAAATAATATGCCTTTTCCAAAATATTTTTGTTTATCTTCTTTGACTTCCCAAAATAATATGCCTTTTCCAAAATATTGTTGTTTATCTTCATTGACTTCCCAAATAATATGCCTTTTCCAAAATATTGTTGTTTATCTTCATTGACTTCCCAAAATTATATGCCTTTTTCAAAATATTGCTGTTTATCTTCATTGACTTCCCAAAATAATATGCCTTTTCCAAAATATTGTTGTTTATCTTCATTGACTTCCCAAAATAATATGCCTTTTCCAAAATATTGTTGTTTATCTTCATTGACTTCCCAAATAATATGCCTTTTCCAAAATATTGTTGTTTATCTTCATTGACTTCCCAAAATAATATGCCTTTGCCAAAATATTGTTGTTTATCTTCATTGACTTCCCAACTTAGGTTGGGTTATGTTTTTTTTATTATTTTAGGATATGTTTTGTAAAAACAAGAAAGGTTTCCTGTATTTTAATGGGGATTGCGAACATAGTCATGCAGTGACGCACAGGGACAATACACGGGTTGCCAAATTGAGAGGTCATTACGGATTTTAGAAAAAATAATGGAAAAATTATTGGCACGTAAATGTCTCGACGCCTAAATGTCGCGGAGCCTAAATGTCACGGTTCCTAAATGTCGTGGCCCCTAAATGTCACGGCGCCTAATTGTCACGGCGGCTAAATGGCGGTGCCTAAATAACCAGCGCCTAAGTGGCGGCGCCTAAATGCCACGGACCGTTAAGAAACTACCTTTACTTTATATTGCTAGAGCGCTACTGAGAGCTAGTTCGAGAACGACAAGCGAGAGTTCACTACACTCGATTAACATTGCAGGACTTCCATGTTCCTATTTAGTCTGTACTAAGCCTTTGACAGCGCCTAACCATGCGTAACGAGATTCTATGATGTTTCACCTACGTAGGTAGCTCTCAGTAAGCAGTGGCATGCTATTACTGTTGAAAACATAACGCTAAAATGGTCGAGGCTGTGAGAAGGTTACTTTGTTTTTCGACCTTCCTTAGTATTTCCTTTGCACGAAAAACAATTTTCGTCGTCTTTATTATTAATGCAAATAAAATTGGTTTCGTTTTCGATTAAGAATAAATGTAGGCTTTTAGGTTGCGCATATTTTCCAATAAGCGCAACTCGCGTGTTCTTAATAATTGTTCGCGTTCACTGTTGAAACGAATCGATGCTATGCAATATTTTACTGTGAAGTCGTTTTATTTCTTCTCTCGGATTCTAGAAGGAGTTCTTCAAAAATGGCTCTCAAAATCGGAGTTCTAGACGTAAAGTTGATCTAACTTATCAGAAAAAAATGCTGATTTAAAAATAATAGCACGTGCCTCAAAACGCGACGCGCAAAGACTTTGACACAGATCCGCTATTTTCTCGGCAGCGAATCTTTCGTTTTGCTATCATGGTCTTGAATATTCGTGTTTACTTTTGATGCTCGGTGAGAAGAAAAATTCTTTACATTACGGAGTAATTTTTAACGAGGCACTTGCTATTGTTCAGTAAATATCGGGGTTTTTTGGTGAAAGGGGTCTGATTCGAAATTTGGATCAATGATTTAGACGAGCATGAGTGGCACTATCGGTGAAACTTTCATGGAAACAGCCGACAGATTGCGCAAATTCTTAAATATCAGGTCATTTTGTCAATTTGAAATTAACATTGGTTATTGTAATTAAAATTTGAAGATTTTTCAACTTTTATTAGTGAGAAACTAGTCGAGTTCAGCAGCGATGATCTTTTCGACTACAATGGATCCGGATACATAGGAGAGGTCAGTAACACCTCTCGATACTTCGGATTAATTGCAATTCCACAGATATTTTGAGTAATTGATGTTTTGTGAGGACAATCAGAGATCGGACATCGTTCTGATGATGATTGGCAATGTTGGACTCAAATTTCTGAAGTCTTACAGTTTTACCACAGCAGTAAGTAGCGCTACTAGTATGATCATTTCCGGTGCTCCACAAGCTCGACAAGTCTTTTCAGCGAACACCATTCTGCCATTTCAAATCTCTGTAAAATTTTTCACATTACAGATATTGTAAAACGGTATTTAATCTATTAACCTCCTCTATTTGATTGTAATTGTAGCTCTTGACAGCTTTGGCAATTACCACTGTTGGAATGTGGTTCGTGAACACCTTGATTGAAAGAATGTTATCTCGTAATGGAGAGCGGAATTTTGTTGGATTAAACACGAACAAATGGTTCATCTTTCGATTCCTGACCGATCTACTTCTATTAAATGCACCACTTATTACGAAAAGTTAGCAAATCTCTTCTGTATTGATAGAGTTATGCATTATTTTCCTCGGGTTTAGGCATTCCTCAGTTATGGCCTCGAAATTTGCCTTCTACACTTTTGTTTTTCTCCTGGCTGATTGGTCAAACCATCTTGATGTGGTATGTCTCGAGTAACTACAGCGCCGACGCCTCCACTAATGTCTACGACAAAATTGAAACTTTGGCGGATTTGGAACGACAGGAAGTTGTGAAGCCCAGACTACTTAAGAATGCCATGGAACATCGCCTCTTTCAAACGCTCGTAATAAATTATTATTCACTAAATATTGAACTAACAGCAATTAGGTTTGTATTATACCGCGTCCAACTTTACCATTATGAGGGAATGTTATGATGAACGATTGAGACCACAGGAGAATAATACTGCCTCAAATTGGTAAATCAGTTTGAATAACTCCCCATTTCATCGCGAACCAGGTTGAAAGCAATTTGCTAGGGAAGAAATTGGTCAACACGATGAAGTTGGATGAAATCTATTTAAAATCGATTGACGAAATCCTGAATGAAGATTTGTACACTGACGTGTCTAAGAGGAAAATAGTCCTGCTGACCAACGATAAATTGCTTCTCTATGGATGTTGCTACGTCTTGCAATTCCTACCGCGAGGAAAAGTGGAACTTCATTTTTCCAGGAAGCCTTTTCTACAAGCGCCCATGTTCTTCATGATTTATCGGAACGTTTCCGCAGACCTTCAAGAAATTATCAACCAAAAGTACGTAATTGCACTAGAATTCAAATCATGTACTGAACTTTGGTGTACCAGCGTTTGGCACTTGCTTTTAAGAAGGAGGAGGTATAAGAGGGGAGACTTGGAGTCAGAAAAAATGCACCTAGTTCCCGTTCCTAAGAAGATACTGTGCCGTTCCTTGCTACCATGGTTACCGCTACCACCTAACGGCAATAGTGCGTACATTCTCGCGCATGCGCTCGTACCTCGTTTCTCGAATTTGCGCACAACTGCATGCTGTATTTGCCTGGTTGTTTTATTTACCTCCATCCTTGCGGAACATGTCTTCCTTCTTATTCTATGGGACGCTAACCCTAAAAGGTGTGACTTTTTGTTTAACATTACGGAAGGGTGTCATGTCATATCTACAAGGGCCTACCGGCCCTGTAGAATACATCTTCTTAGCTTTTACCTAATTTGCGCTTGAACAGCGTGTCGTGTTGCGAATTGAATATTTTATTCGCAGGTTGGGGGTCTTGTTGGATTCGGTTCCATACGAGTACCATCATTTCAAATGCAAGTACAATGTATATCGACGTAATGTTTGGGAGAAGCCCGTAGATACAACACCGCCATTGACGCTTGACACTTTGTTTGTTCCATCATTAATTTTGCTGTCGTCATGCGTAGCGGGTTTCGTCATCTCGTTTGGCGAACTTATTTACCAAGCAGTAACTCAAGTAGCGCCCAACAAAACACGAAGATTTACTTGAAATTGCGCTGAATATTTGACCTTGGACTGGTTGTCTGAATTATTTTATTTAATCATCGACCTATTTAGCTGGGCTTTGAAAGGCACATCGATTGAGAAACTATTTCACGCGTCAAATTTTTCCATGGTGGACGGAAATTTCGTTATTAGAACGGCACGCAGCGATTGTAGCAATTAAATAGGAAACAGGTCATATCATAAGTGAATAACTGATCCAATAAATTAAAGTGACTAATGTACCCTTTCAACAGAAACCTAGCAGTTCGAAAGTTTCAACTATACTATATACAAAGATTCAGAAAAAACCAATGCCTATAACAGATAGATTTAATTTTCAATATATATTCACATACTTGTTCTGAATCTGTGCCCTTGGTTTTAAACAGGGTTGTTGATTTTTTTGATTTTAATTGATTTATTTGATTTTTTTGATTTTTTTTGACTAACTAGATAGTAAATTACCAACATGAAAACTTTTGAGTCAAAATTAACCAAAAGCAAAATAATCATGACATTTAAGCAGCTATTGAATATTGTTGCTATTCATATGCTTGTATAAAAAGACTAGCTTGACCGCTATTTCATTTCCTAGCCTTTTCAGCAAGACAAACTGGAGTTCTGGGAAAAACTTGAACTGAAATATACCAAAACCATGATTGTTTTTAATTTTAGGTCTTTTCTAGTTAAGTTTCTTCTCGAGTTTCTTAACCTACTTCTTGGAATCTTAGAAAACATTTTTTAAAAATAAAAATATATTCTTGATTTTAATCAAATGATTTTTTTTAAAAAAATCGCTTGATTTAAATCATGATTTAAATCAGCGATTTAAATCAAACTAATTTAAATCAAACAACCTTAAAAGCATGGAAGATGCTGGTCTCTAAGGTTCATACCAAATAATCCATGGTGTATTGAAAAATAATAAAGCTTAACTGGTTTAAAGTGGAAAACTTTGTATGTCACAGAGAGGTTCTAATTTCGACGTGTCTGTCTGTCTGTTGTTACACCCACGTGACCGCGTTCGCAGTTTGCAAGTCGGAGCAAAGGTGTTTTCAATTTCCGGACCGCATGTACAGCTCCCGGAAATTGTATTCCACTTACAGGCTATTACTTTATTGCCTGTCTAATACCACAAGCCTCTGGTCCCTGTCCATCCCACATGGACACCAGTCTGTACATACTGGGTGAATCCTATACATACTACCTATTTGAGTAAGGCGTATGCTTAATTTCAAACGTTAATATTAGTCAAGTCTCTCAAGGGGACGTACTATTAGCGTCGAAAAGATTAACATCGAATGAAGATAGCATGGAAAATTTCATTTTGGAGCAATAGCACCGAATGGAAGTGAATCGAAAATCTTGGCATTGAATAGAATAGTGTCGAAAGGAATAGCATCGAGGGCGTCAAGCCCGCCATTGGAATAGTGTCGAAAATATTTTGGAAAATTTGGATTAATGGCGAAAGGAATATCGTCGAATTTATGTGAATGAGATTAGTATCGGAAAGATTTGTATTTAAGTAAGCCAATACTTGACATTTGCTCATCAATGAAAAGTAAGCTTTCACGACCACTGTCCGATTCAATTTTCCAGCGTAAAAATTCCCTCTGTGCAGAGTTTTAGAATACCAATTTGTAACTCTTTGGTAGGATTTTAATCCAAACAACACTTGATTCTGATTAATTAGACCACGGGGAGTTCGAAAAAAATTGTGAAAATATTCTAAACCCGCCACAAGTTGGTCAAAGGTTTTTGGAAAATTTGAAAATTGCATATTATTATTGAGACCGCTGACCGCCTAAACGCGTTCTGCACTCAATCTTGAAAAATTACTAGGGGAAAAACATAATAACAAGGGCTCGCGACGGAAATATAGCAATGCAATTTTGAACACCCGCTGAAACATTTACAATTCTCATATCAGAATAGAAAAATATTTGAAGAAAGCTCTACTTTTAAAAGTAAACAATATTTTGGAGAGAAGTAATATTATTTCGAAACGTAATTGAAGATAACAATATTTTGGAAAAGGCATTATATTATTTGGGAAATAAATGAAGATAAACAAAAATATTTTGAAAAAGGCGTAATATTATTTGGGAAATATATAAAGATAAACAAAAATATTTTGGAAATGGTGTAATATTATTTGGGAAACTAAATAAAAGAATAAATAACAATTTTGGAAAAGGTATAACAATATTTGAGAAGTAAATGAAGATAAACAACAAAGTTTTGGAAAAGGTATAACAATAATTGGGAAGTAAATGAAGATAAACAACAAAATTTTGGAAAAGGCGTAATATTATTTGAGAAATATTTGAAAATAAACAAAAATATTTTGGAAATGGCGTAATATTATTTAGGAAACTAAATAAATGAAAATATCAAATTTTGGAAAAGGGATAATATTATTTGGGAAGTAAATGAAGATAACAAACAAAATTTTGGAAAAGGCGTAATATTATTTGAAACGTACATGAAAATAAACAACAATATTTTGGAAAAGGCGTAACATAATTTGGGAATAAAATAAAGGTAAACAATATTTTGGAAAAGGCGTAATATTATTTGCGAAATATATGAAGATAAACAACAATATTTTGGAAAAGGTGTAATATTATTTGGGAAACTAAATAAATGAATAAATCAAAATTTTGGAAAAGGTATAACAATATTTGGGAAGTAAATGAAGATAAACAACAAAGTTTTGGAATAGGTATAACAATAATTGGCAAGTAAATGAAGATAAACAACAAAGTTTTGGAATAGGTATAACAATAATTGGGAAGTAAATGAAGAAAAACAACAAAATTTTGGAAAAGGCGTAATATTATTTCGATACGTACATGAATATAAACAACAATATTTTGGAAAAGGCGTAACATAATTTGGGAAGAAAATTAAGGTAAACAATATTTTGGAAAAGGCGTAATATTATTTGGGAAATATATGAAGATAAACAACATTATTTTGGAAAAGACCTAATATTATTTGAGAATAAACAACAATATTTTGGAAAAGGCGTATATTATTTGGGAAATATATAAAGATAAAAAACAATATTTTGGAAAAGACGTAATGTTATTTGAGAAATATTTGAAAATAAACAAAAATATTTTGGAAATGGCGTAATATTATTTAGGAAACTAAATAAATGAAAATATCAAATTTTGGAAAAGGGATAATATTATTTGGGAAGTAAATGAAGATAACAAACAAAATTTTGGAAAAGGCGTAATATTATTTCGAAACGTACATGAAGATAAACAACAATATTTTGGAAAAGGCGTAACATAATTTGGGAATAAAATTAAGGTAAACAATATTTTGGAAAAGGCGTAATATTATTTGGGAAATATGAAGATAAACAAAAATATTTTGGAAAAGGTGTAATATTATTTGGGAAACTAAATAAATGAATAAATCAAAATTTTGGAAAAGGTATAACAATATTTGGGAAGTAAATGAAGATAAACAACAAAGTTTTGGAATAGGTATAACAATAATTGGCAAGTAAATGAAGATAAACAACAAAGTTTTGGAATAGGTATAACAATAATTGGGAAGTAAATGAAGAAAAACAACAAAATTTTGGAAAAGGCGTAATATTATTTCGATACGTACATGAATATAAACAACAATATTTTGGAAAAGGCGTAACATAATTTGGGAAGAAAATTAAGGTAAACAATATTTTGGAAAAGGCGTAATATTATTTGGGAAATATATGAAGATAAACAACAATATTTTGGAAAAGACCTAATATTATTTGAGAATAAACAACAATATTTTGGAAAAGGCGTATATTATTTGGGAAATATATAAAGATAAAAAACAATATTTTGGAAAAGACGTAATGTTATTTGAGAAATATTTGAAAATAAACAAAAATATTTTGGAAATGGCGTAATATTATTTAGGAAACTAAATAAATGAAAATATCAAATTTTGGAAAAGGGATAATATTATTTGGGAAGTAAATGAAGATAACAAACAAAATTTTGGAAAAGGCGTAATATTATTTCGAAACGTACATGAAGATAAACAACAATATTTTGGAAAAGGCGTAACATAATTTGGGAATAAAATTAAGGTAAACAATATTTTGGAAAAGGCGTAATATTATTTGGGAAATATGAAGATAAACAAAAATATTTTGGAAAAGGTGTAATATTATTTGGGAAACTAAATAAATGAATAAATCAAAATTTTGGAAAAGGTATAACAATATTTGGGAAGTAAATGAAGATAAACAACAAAGTTTTGGAAAAGGTATAACAATATTTGGGAAGTAAATGAAGATAAACAACAAAATTTTGGAAAAGGCGTAATATTATTTCGAAACGTACATGAAGATAAACAACATTATTTTGGAATAGGCGAAACATAATTTGGGAAGTAAATTAAGATAAACATCAATATTTTGGAAAAGGCATAATATTGTTTGGGAAGTAAACAAAATATTTTTCTGAAATAATTTCCCAAATAAAATTACACCTTTTTCAATATTTTCTGGTTTATCTTCATTTAGTTTTCGAAATAATATTACGCCTTTGCAAAATATTGTTGTTTTTCTTCATCAAAGAGAATATACCAAGAGAAGCGGAAGCTTTAGCCTTTGCCAAGGCTTCTAAAATTGGTGGCTTTGAGTTTTAGGGAACTACATCCGGTTTCTCGTGATTGGCTTATTCGCTACACCTCTCATTGGTTCGAATATGTCGTCTGCATATGGACAAAATTTTAGAGCCGAGTCTTAGTGTTTATGTAGCTTGATTCTGAGGTGCTTTCGAGTAATTTAAAGGAGGATATTTGTTCATCAATGTGTTCTAAACTACCGTGGTTAAAGACATTTGATTTATTAACTTCCTCAAAGAACAATTCAATCCCTAATCTGTCTTCTATGTAATAAGATACCTTTGTTATTTAAGCAATTTATTTCAACATTTTTTAAACCATCCCATAGTGTTAACGACATCGTTGTCTGATCTAAGGAAGCTAACCCTACTTTAGCAGACTACGGAATAGACGACGCCAATTTCGCGATCACGTCACTCACCAGAACTAGAATCCTAAAACTCGGGGCTACCAAAAAATGCTAGAGCTTCCGCTCTTCTTGGTATATTCTCTTTGTCTTCATTACCTTCCGAAATAATTTCATAGCTTTATTTCCGTCGCGAGTCTTTTGTTATTATGTTTACCCCCTAGTAATTTTTTCAAGATTGAGTGCAGAACGCGTTTAGGCGCTCAGCGGTCTTAATGGTGGTAAGTGCATACAATTTTGAAATTTTCAAAACTTTTTGATCAACTTTCGGCCGGTTTAGAATTTGTTCACTACGTTTTTCGTACTCCTCGTGGTCCAATTAATCAGAATGAAGTAGAATCCTACCAATTCTTGGTCTAATTACGTCACTTTTTAAGGTTTAATGAGGACTCAACGTCATTAAAAGCTACGTTGTTATCCATCCTATTACATAATTGAGTATAAATAACCTGAACCTAACCTCACCTCATCTGAAACTAACCGAACCAAGCCTAACCTCAACTTAACCAAACCTAATACGTCACTAACCCATCACAAACTATGTTTCGACTATAATGACGTTCGACATAGTTCCGTGTCAACCGTATTCCGATTTTGTTATTTTCATCCTCATTCCATTCGATACTAATCAAATTTGTCAAAATGTGGTTCGCTGCTAATCCTCAGGAAGCGAATTTTTTCGACTTTAAGGATGTTCGATACAATTCCTTTCGGCTCTAGGTTAAATTAGTAAATTGAGGTAGCAACTCTCTATTCGACATTAATCCATTCGATACTATTATGCGACCCCCTCTCAAGAATGTTTAATTGTTCTTTTTTAAAACGATGTAACGCTCAATAAGGCGAACAAATAACAAAGAATATATTAAATATTAATTATATTAATTATATTTATTTTAATATTTAAGATAATCTTTTTTCTCAATTCAAAATGAATACGGAAAGAGTTAAAAAGTAGTCTATGTTTTTGTCTGTGCGTGTCCGTCCGTTGTTACTCTATTGCGCTGCGTTAGCAGTTCGCTTTATTTTGATGTGTAAAGAAATCCTACAGAACCTTAATATTCACTTTTTCCATAATATAAAGTGAATATTCACTTTTTCCATAATATAAAGTGAATATTCACTTTCTCCATAATATAAAGTGAATATTCACTTTTTCCATAATATAAAGTGAATATTCACTTTTTCCATAATATAAAGTGAATATTCACTTTTTCCATAATATAAAGTGAATATGTTGAAATGTTTTTCGTAATTACGATGCATTTAGTACTTCTGCAGCTTTAAAGCTCTGTTTCATTTTGCTATTCCAAGGACATTTTATTAACATTGTTATTTGAAATGGCTGTTTATATATTACTTAAGCTATACTACATCTGTATATAGAATAATCCTTGCTTTAATGATTTCGAGAAGAAAGCTAAGCCTGGACCCTGTCAGGTGAATCAATTATTATCCGCAACAGGCTTAGAGAACCAAAAAGAAAATAATTGAGACCTGAGGTGAACTAAACTTTGGGTTTTAATTTTCGTGTCTGTAATGATGGGGCATTAACGTTCAGAGTGAGCCGAAAGTTAATTATACCTTTAAATAATCAGGTTTAGATTTTAAAATAGAAGAAAGCATCATGGTGGCAATTAGATCAGTGAAAGGGCTAATCGTTATCGGGTTATGGCTTAGAAGTTTTCATTCTTATTGTGGTGCGTATTGACTTTCAGTGCGTCTAACCACAAGTCAGCTATGGTGATATTTAACGTTGGCACACTCATGTTGGCAAACTAAGAAAATTTTTCAGGTGAAACGAAACAGTAGTGTTTGTACTGCTAACCAGTTGTGAATGCAGCGATATAGGGTTAACAGTTGAGGCGTAGAGCAGACGGCGTACTTTTCTCTGGGGAGAAGGCGAAGGAAAGTAAGCGGTTAAATCTCCCCCAAAGAAAATCGCCTAGTGTGGCACTTTATTGTTTTGAATCAGTTTAGTCTGCTTATAGGCAGTATATTTATTGCTAATGGGACAAGCTTGGCGAAGGGAATCGGCGCGTTATACCTTCTTGAGTAGTATGGAAAGTTGGAGTAAGGTATCCCAAACAAAAATAGTATTTATACAGGTTATAAGCAAAACCGTTATCTTTAGCGGGGTTAATTGTTGGTGGTTTACCCAAATTTTCCTTTCACTCATCTTGGAAAATTAAAACGTTTGATTTGGAGGTTCTTTTTCATTAGTTTTTTTTAATTCTGTCAAACATTTGACTGTGGCTAACAGTAAACTTTCACAAAATCCAAATATCCTGGACTGATATTCGATAAACCCGCAGATAGTTCGTATTCTCTTAAGGCTCGTTTACATGAGCGCGAGAAATGGAAAAAGTCGAAGCGTAAAGCTGAGAGATGAGGCGTATTGGGGTTTGCGTTCCCTTGGCATACCGTTTACAAACAAGCGAAAGCTTTTTAAGTCGCGCTTGTTGCTCATAGATGAAGCCGGTGTTCGGAATAAGCTCCGATCTGCCGCAGTAGAATCTTCAGCTCGTGTTTGCTTCTCGCAAAGAGTCACGTGATTTTCCAAGCCAATAATATCCAAGGACCGAATATCGTTTGATATTTTTGCGTTTGTTTATCTCGCGAAATAGGCCTAGGCACCACCATTGAGAATGTCTTTAAAAGAACAAGATAAAATTCTTGAAATACGTGTAATCACATTGCCTCATCCTTTCAAGCTCGACAATTAAATCAAAATTATTCTCAAGCTCAAGTAGAGAAAATATACGCATCTTGACAAATTACATCAAGTAACCTTCCAAAAGGCGAAAATAGAATTCTTTGTTTCTATTTCTCCATATAGGATGTGCCCACCAACGACGTTCAGTTCTAATTTTCTGTTGTTTTTTTGTTATAAATGTCGAATGTTTTTCAAAAACAATAGTTTCTTTCTAAGCAGAAGTAAACTAACGACAGTCGACGCCATTTTAGTTGTTTACTTCCGACTGAAAGACAACTCTGCAATCTAGGCTCATGCTACCGCCCAGCTCGTATGTAAACGAAGGAGCAGGTGGAGCAGCGGGAACAAACGCTTTTTTCAGACGCGATTTTTTTAGGCGCGAGAAAAAGATTCGAATTTCAACTTCTACTCTCCGCTTTAAGCTTAATTCTCGCTCACATGTAAACGAGCCTTTAGATGGGAAGTAAGCGAATCAATGATTTTCCGCACCCTAATTTGAAGACAACGACTAAATTTTGCTCGGCCCTCTTTTTTTCTTTCCCTTTCAGCCTCAAATCTAGTAATTTTTTTCTGATGAGTTTTTTCTACAAATTTACGATGCCTAGCACGGTCAGTCAGCAATTCATGTCTGAGAGGGTTAAGGAACCTTAGCAATGCCCTTCCCATTCATCGTTATGGTAGGGTCTTCTGGAAACATATCCAAAACATAGCGTACAACTTCGGGCAACATTGTGAGATTCATAAGATTTCTCGATCTTTGGTGTCTTTTTGGAATTTTCACTGGGAAAACTGTCCATTTCGACGTAGATTTGGAAAACTTCGACTTTATTCTGGCCAATAAGTTATGTCAACTATAAATTGAGATGGAAAAATTAATTGTATTCATTTTACCGAGTTGTTCCAGTTTTTTTTAGTCGCTACTGGGCGAGAAAGGCTACTATTATCAGAAGCCGATTAGGTTCTACACATGAAGTGCGTAACATATGTCTGGGCGAGATACACGATATATTCTAAGCTCCTAGAAAAGAACACATCAACACTCGGAGGACAATAATTCGCTAACGCGGCTCCTCCCTCTGTCTCTACCTTAAGAACCGATTTATCAGGTAAAGAAATTCGAGAACTACTATAAAAACTGAGTAGGGTGTCTAAACTATTATATAGATAAAATTATTCACAATACCAAAGATAATTTTGGAGTAAGGCATCTTACAAATCTGGGTAACTTTTGTTTGGAGTATTTAAGAAGCCGTTTATCTTTTTTTTAACGAGGTACTTTTTTTTCTCGCTTCTGCAGCTGGCCCGGCCGCTCAGGCTCACCCGCTGATACCTAGACAAGGCTTAGTGTAATTTTCGAGTGTAATACTAATAGCAGAGCTATTTTTCTCCTGAAATTAAAAAAAGTGTTATAATATTTAGATAAAGACTTATTGGTGCAAGTCTCTAACTTTTGAAGCGAGTTATCGCAAGTGATAACGATCGTCTAAAGGGTGTTTGTCAAACTCATGAGTTCTTTGAGAGCGAGATATTAAAATAGGTGATTTAGGTGTCATCAAACCTTGAACGAAAGACGGCGGATGCCTCACAAATTCTTTCGTGCTAATAAAACACAAGGTGGTCAAGTTTCTTCAGTACTGTTTCAGCTTGTCCGTTTGATTGGGGATGGTATCGAGCAGAGGTTATTTGAGCAACTTCATTCGTTGTGACAAAATTCTGGAACTCAATGCTAGTGAAACAGGACCCATTGTCGGTCATTAGCGTTCGCATGATTCCAAAACGTGCAATGTGGTGACGGTGTCTGTTGAAGTTGACCGGGTGATATTGACCTCCAACGTAATGTGCTGTACTCTTTAAATTAATATTTTTATCTGTTACCAATATTTACACTTTATCAACCCCCTAGACCTAAGAATGAAGTATATGTAATTAAATGATAAATTACATTTTAAACTGAAGTGCTACAAAGTGCAATGCTACAAAATTCGCACCAATTGGCCCAAAGTTAAAATAGGCATAGAAAGTGAATGAAGCATTATACTTCTATAATGTGGAAAAATTCCCTACACTCTAAGAAATGGAAGTGTTAAAAAGGTGTTAAAACGGTGTAAACACCGTAAAAACACCCAAAAGAGTGTTTTATTACCTTGAGTTTTTAGAGGCCAATTTAAAGTGCAAATTCGGTGTAAAATAAAACTATTAAAACACCGTTCGAAATTAAACATGAAAAATTATAATACTGCTGGTTTCTTAAATAAGGTCTTTTATTTATTTTTCATTAATGTTTTAATATTAAAGTCAATACAAACAGTAAAAAATTATTGAAAAACTTACTTGTTAAACCTTTTTTTAAAGATGATATTCATGAAAGAAAACAGTTTTATCCTTTAAATAAAATTAACAAAGAAATTGATAATCTGGCGGTGTTGTACCTTCATAAAACTATGCTAAACGTGTTAGGCGACACTCTTACAGGTGTTAAGCGACACTCTTAATAGTGTAAGGCGATACTCTTAAAAAACGAGTAGGTACTGGCCTCACAGTGGGCCAGCTTGAGAAGCCAAAGTGGGGCACTTGCTTTTGTGACATGTTTTATCATTATTTTGAGAAAAATTAGAGTACTAAATGGATTTTCTTTGTAAAATCTGTAGCGCAAATTAGATTAAACGCGTTTCTGGTGCTCGAAAAACTCTTAGTGAAAAGAGATTATTAAATTTAACAAGAACGTCTATATCTACTGCTTGAATATTATAGCCTCCAAAACTAATTTAATACCTTATGCATTTGCACGAATTGAAAACTTTCTGCTTTTTTCAGAAGTTTATAAACCCGTAAAAGTGACTTTATACGCAACAACCCTCGCTTAAAGAGGTATAGTGAGAACTTTCCTCCCTATAGGATAGGTGATGAAGTTCTCTCAAGATGGAACCCTGCTATGAATAAAGCATTGATTGCTAATAATACTGCGGAATGGCGGATAATCAAAATTTAATTAAACAAGAAAACCATACTCGATATTTGAGTTATGTCTCATGAGCGGTCAAAATGTAGCTACTATAGTGTTTTTTACGTCATCGGTTTTGCTCTTAAGTCTAGGAAAAGTACTAGAATTTCTACTACTATCTTACAAAAAGTCTCCCACTCTTAAAGGTGTTACGCGACACTCTTAAAGGTGTGAAGCGACACTCTGAAAGGTGCTATGCCGCACCCTTTACGGAGTTGGACAACACTAATATGAGAGTAAAAATTCACTTTCAGTGCGATATAAGAGTTAAAAAGGTGTTGAACTGCACCTCTGTTGCACAATTTTATACTTATCTTTGCCACCAATTGCTCAAATAAGTGTTATTAAACCCTTTCAGGGGTGCAAATGAACACCTGTAACGGTGTCAAATTTGGACCCAAATAAACTACTTTTAAAGGTGTTGAAGCACACCCCATTTTCTTAGAGTGTAAGTGTGATTAAATCCCTTCAGGGGTGTAAATGTACACCTGTAACGGTGTCAAATTTGGACCCATATAAAGTATTTATAAAGGTGTTAAATGACACTCCAATTTCTTAGAGTGTATGGTATAAATGACAATTGCAGTGTTTTAGCCCGGAAGTTCTATGAAAATTACTTAAAGGAATCATGTCATAAAGTTTCTTTTTTACTACACGCACTTTTCGACGTCACTGAAACAATCTAAAGAATTGGGAGTGTAGGCCTTAATCGTGGAACTTCAAGGGTGTCGATTTGCATGAACAAATTTAGGCGAAATTATTCTTCAATTTAGCTGCAGCAAATAGTAGTCTCCGCATGATTTGGATAAAAGCATGAATAATTAAGATGTATACATAGTTAAAACTCCTGTAAGTTTCAAGACTTGACTTACTCCGAAAAAATAAATCTAACGCGTCTTTAAGTAAGATCAATAATTAAACTGCCGGAATTACCAACTTTATTAATCGAAAAAGTTAGCAGAGCGGAAATATAAGTGGTTTTTTCCCAGTTCATATCGGCTACACGACATACAACAAAGTGAAAAAAATCTGCAATTGAAGCGAATCGTGAAATAAACTGGTGTTTCCACCGAGGAGCTTCCCCTTAATAACTATATGCCAACAGGAATCTAAATGTCGCAGTTTTCTCGACTTTTCAAACTTGATTACACGCAATGTATATATCCATCATTTAACTTTAGAAGTTGCCTTGAAAGTTACATGAAACAACTACCTTATTATACATAAGACAATTTTAAATCTCACTAAAACCTGCATACAAAATTCAATTGCTGCAGTTTAATAATTCCTATCACCAAGATCTCATTCAAGTAAAGACAGAACGTTCGAGTCAGTCTAATCCGCTTCCATGAAGTTAGAGTTATCTTTTTTTCTGGGAGGGGCCTAGTTTAAGTCGGTTTAGCCATAGCCCTTTCGATCCGCGCTCTCGGAGGCAGCTTGCGTCGTGACGCGCCTGATCTAGTGGGCTATGGTTAAGCGCGCCACCTACTAACCAGAAATTACTCAATAAAATGTTAAAATGGACGCGGCCAGTAGCGACTCGAGAGTCGGCCTAGGAGAGAAGTCGAAAGGAGATATTGACAAGAATGTTAAGTATTAGAAGAAGATCCAGATTAATAACATCGGATGGGCCTAATGAAAAATATATTTATTATCAATCGGGGTAGGGACAGATAAAAATAACGTGGATTTTATATAAAAATATGGCTATTTACCTGAAGTTTCAAACGTAAGCCTTGGTTGTTCTGGCACTTTAGGAAAATAATAGTGGCCATTCCTTGTTATAATAATCGAATAAATATTGTCTTTTTCACTATTTACTATTCGGTCTATTTTTATATCGACATAACCAACTGTTGCTCTAACAAACATTTCTACTAATTCTGAAGTCGGCCTCCCTCACATCGAGATTGAGAACGACAATTTCAATAAATAATGAATGGATAGTCCACCTGGTGGTGTTAGTGTATCAATAACATGGCGGGATTTTTTTTGGGAGGGGCTTAGTTAGTACTTGATGGTAGCGAAGGTGAAGGTAAACTCGAACGTTTTCTCTTTACGCAGGGCTCCCACCAAAATCTCAAAAATAAATAGGGGAAAAAGGGACTTTTCACGATAAAAATAGTGTAAAATAGGGACCTAAATTCTAAAAGTAGGAACCAAATAGGGACCACTGGTAAAACAAAATGATATCTATTCTGTGAAAATATCACAGACAGTTAGGAACCTATTACTCTTTTCTTTTTTTTCGACAAAATAGTATATTGTTTCTGACTTTCTTTTGTTTATATTCTTATTCTAAGGGAGCGGTAGGTATTAAGACTTGATACTGGCTCTAATGTGTAAGGAAGGTTTTCTGATTAGAAGTAACTATTTTCGTATCATGTTTACTGGATTTTAAAAAAATCCACTGAACTAGAATTTGGGCCTTTACAGGGTTCGTACAAAATTTTTGGAATGAAATTCCCTGACTTTTTCAGGTTTTCCCTGACTAACTTGAACAAATTTCTCTGACCATTTGCAATAACGTACATGGCGAAAATATATGAAAACCAGTCTAAATTCAGTCGAATAATTTTTGCACGAGTTCTTATTGTTATAAAAATTAGCCAATTAATTCGTTTAAATTTAATATTAAGTAAATCATAAATAACCGGAGCGAGTGAAGCGAGCTCCGCAAATTTGGGGCTCTGGTCAAATCTCAGACAAGACATTTTCAGGTCACCCTTATACTTTTTCTGAGGTTTATAAAAATAGGGTGATTTAAGGACCGAATACCAATTTTAGGGTAAATTAAGGTCCTTTTAGGAAAAAAAGGACTTTAGGGACTTTTAGGGACCTGGTGGGAGCCCTGTTTACGTGAATGAGATCTTGCTATCACTCATAGCTATAGAGAATATATCGAAGACGAATTCAACCATATTCTCTTTTACGATGCCAGTAGGGGGTAAATCGTGAAATAAACAGGTGTTTCCACCAAGGAGCTTCCCCTTAATAACTATATGCCAACAGGAATCTAAATGTCGCAGTTTACTCGACTTTTCAAACTTGATTGAACACAATGTATATATCCATCATTTAACTTTAGAAGTGGCCTTGAAAGTTGCAAGAAACAATTACCTTATTATACCAAGAAGTTATATCAGTATCTCAGAGAGAAGGTATAAGATGCCTTTGTATTCGCGCGCCATAGTCCCAGTCCCCCTTTCAAAATACAAGGGGGACGTAAAAGGAGGCCGGGCTATTTCGCCTCTCCTCAGTCGTCACGTGAGTTTGCGATTCCCACTTCCATTTCTAGGAATCTAGTCTGCTAGCTATTAAGCGCCGGCCAGCCAAGGCTTAGATGAGAAAAACTTGAGGATTCAACCATGGAACCATGATTCAACAGATGATATAAGACCGACTTAGATACAGGTAACTTCTAAATGTTTTATTCAAATTCAGAAAGGTTAATATATTAATTCTAATTCAGTCATAATGGAAGAGAAAGAATTATCAACCCTAAAAAGAAAACCCAGGAAAATTCAGAAAATGGTAAAGAAGAGCCAAAGCTTATAAAAATAACAAAAGAGGTTGTTGGCAAAATAGAGAAAAGTAGCCAAAATGTTAAGGAAAGTCGCAATAAGAAAGTTAAAGGGACAGAAGAGACAAAACCTCAGAAGAAGACTACAGTAAATGTAATCACAAAGTCTAAGAAAGTTTTAAAACCAGTAGTTTGGTGGTTTAGATCCAGTATCTGGGAGAGCTATCTCGTACAACGCTGCCAACACTTCCTCCTGCGGCGTTGCTCGCGTGTAATTAGAACTTCCATCAAAATGTTATAAAGATTTGGAGATGTCATTCACCTGCATAACCTTTGCTGGTTTCACATTTAGTCGAGTCCAAGGGTCTCGATACACAAACCGCTTCTGAAAACCTTTCACAAGCGATGGTAGGTTTTGCTCTTTTCGCTTCATATTTATGTCATACAGCTGAAAAATAGCATTCCAACCAAATTCCACCTCATTATACGCAAACATCCGGGTTGTGTTTGGTTAGACTGATAGAGAGCTGCAATGAGGTTCTTCAGCTGTTGAGAAAGTAAATTCAATTAGAACACAATATATAAAACTACATTAATGTTTACGTGAAATTATACTCATATACCCAGAAATACACAATAGGCTATAGTATTGTTGCATCACTGTCAAAAAGGTGTATCTCAAACCTGTAATTCTTGATATAACGACGTCAACCTTTCAAACGTAATTATACGTCTTACCTTAAAACAGGGTTGGCACGCTGGTATCCAGTCCGGTTTTATCCACCTGGATTTAACCGGTTTAAACCACGATGAAAAATCCAGTGGATTTTTCAAAAATTATAATAATAGAGTACAGCGCAGGCACCATAAAGTGAGATGGAAGGAAAAGTTTGACCCACATGTCTTTACCTCTTTATTTCATCGAAATGGTCCATTCCCATATATTGTGGGTTATTTTGAGGCACCCTTCTCCCACTGCTCCACCCGAAACTCGTGAGACTAAGTTGAATTTTTCCCCATGCTAAATTGGTTGGTCGACCGCGCGTTTAGAAAAATCTTTATCAGACCCTGCCCTATTGAAGATCACAAAACAGCCTACCCGGGCCCAACCCTGCCCTATTGAAGATCACAAAACAGCCTACCCGGGCCCAACCCTGCCCTATTGAAGATAATAAAAATGTCTACCCGGGTAGACGGTATGAAAACCCTACCCGACCCGACCAGCAAAAAGTTTTAAGTCATTTCTAATCCAACCTAAGATTTTTCGACCCGATATATGTCGAATTGTATTGAAAAATCTCAATTAAATCAGGGGCCCTACTCATCTCTAAGGGAAATGTCTATAGTTTTAACAACTTTTATGTACAATAAAAATGATTCTCAATCAGACGGCCTAGTAGAAGACAACTATCGCACTAAATATAAAAAGAAGTGCTAAAATTTAAGCACTAAAGAGTAGTGTAAAAAAAGCTGGATAAAACCAATAAAATCCGGTTTAAACCAGCAAAAAACCATACCAGTGGCTTTCTCACGAAAAATCCGGATTTTTGCCAACCCTGCCTTAAAATGTAGAATTAAGGCCAACCTTTGATTGACAGTGGGATTACCAGGGATATAGCACATAGATATATATTCATGGGTATGTGTGAATAACTTCGTGCTTTTCATAGCTACAAAAACCTCGTGTGATGGACAGATAATCCAATATATATCATGGAATGGCCAGAATGGATTAGGGAAGCTGACAGGAATTTCGTGTTCGTTGCTACTGGAAAATCCAAGCTTCCTTTATGGTTGACAGTAGTCCTCAGAACACCGAGATTACTTGTTGCACCGTGGCAAACAAGTCCTCTAACGTGAAAATTGTGCATTTCAAGTAGACCAACCACATCCATGACGATTCCGTACAGGAAGTTTTGTTTAATAGCACCACTTGAAGAGATGTATGGTCCTAAAATGTCAAACTTATACGAAATATCTCTCCATAAAAATTGGAGCATGTTTTGCGCTTTCTCTGTTTTCTTGTCATCCAAAAGTGAGTAGACATCGTGGAGAGAAGACATATCTTTACTAGTCATAGCCAGGCCCATAAGTTCATTGTTTTTGCAGTTCCACATAACTTTCCCAATGACCTTAACTTCGTCAAAGATAAGGACTCCTTCGCCCAAAGGAGGTTTTAGTCCAAGTTGTACTTTTTCGGCCTTCAATTTCTCATACAAAACGTTTTGTTCGGAGATATAGTCATGCGATATTCCAGGTTTTTCTAAACTGGCTCTTGTAAACTGCTTCAAAGACATTTCACTTGGCAGTTGTAGCGGTCTAAAACTTTGCAATGCCTTCAATGCTGCAGGACTACGAACATAAACAGCAAGGGCAAGCCGGTAGGTAATCATGGACCATCGATTCTTTATAGATCCATGTTCTAAGCGTAACAATTTTAGATTCATAAAAATAAGCAAATTCATAAACTTATACAATAAAGAAGAACTTGCAACATTTTTATCTATTCCAGAACAAAGATAGCACCTACCATTTTTAGCTTGATCTTCTAAAAACTTCTTTTTGTCAGTTTCATGTTGTTTTTCGCGGTCCTTCTTCCAAGTTCTTTTTAAAGCTACTTTAGTTTCAAAATCAGGCGCTTCATTTAAAACTTCGTTAAGCTTATCTTGCAATTTATTTGATATTAACTCAACCAATTCTTTCAGTTCATTAGATTGGTCCTTATTTAATTTTAGTGTTAATTTAGTAAATTTTTGCTGTATCGACTTCAAACTTCTGGTCAAATTGGTACGTTCTCTGCGAATGTTTAAAATCCTTTTCTTTCTGCTTTTTGGAGTTGAATTTGAAATTGCAAAGCTTGAACGACAATCAGTTTTAGGTAACTGCGCTCTTCCTTCATTCAGTTGTTTTTCTGCCTTTCGTTTTTCACTTTTGCGGGCACCTTGTAACCAATTTTTACACTTTTGACAGCGAGGAATGTTGAGATTGTTAGATAAATTAGCGTCATTATTCTAATTTTAAAAAAACTTTGATGACTTTCTCCATGCATTTGAAAAGATAGCCCTCTCTGTTATTATAGAAGAAAATTTAAAAATCAACGGAGAAGAATTTTCTAAAATTGGAAGACCGAAGCTCCTGGAAGATCAGAACTTGAAAAATTTATTCCTGACAACACTCAAAAATCATCTTGGACTAACCACTAAAATCTTACCAGAATACCAAGAAAAGTACACAAAAATTTTTATAAGAAAGATGGTTAATGGCAATGCAAGATATGGGGATTTCTTTCGAATACAGGAGGATTAATGTTAAGAGATCAACTGAAAAGCTTTAGTACTCAAAAATCCAAGGTCAAGAAAGGAAAAAAGGTTATGGAGTCCAAAAATAAGATTACCTCTGTACAGAAAAAGGCAAACTTTTCCGGTATGGACACCAAAAATAATGATAATAATTTTATCAATGATATTGATTTTGGTTGTCTGTCGGACTTTGATGATGATATTTCTAATGATAATGAAAGTGTTCCTAATGACAAAAATGAGAATGTTCCTAACAAAAATCAAAATGTTCCTAATGACAAAAATGAGAATGTTCCTAACAAAAATCAAAATGTTCCTAATGATCAGTTAACACCTTTAACGCAAAACAAATCAAAATCCAAAAGAAGTTATTGCAATCCCAAGAAAATCTTTCAGTGCAAGCTAAAAAAGTCAACATTGATTAAGTCAATAAAGTGATATTTTAATTTTATTAAATTATTTTTCAATTTAATTGTTCTAAGCGTTTTAAGTTAGTTGTGGCAATCGAAAGAGAAGCACTGCGATAATCATATTTTCGTATTTTATCTCCACTAATTGAGAGCTTCATTTTTCGATTTCGGACTGCGAAATTGTAATTGGGTCCTGTTAGTTTTCCTGCCATGGAGGACCGAAATTGGAAAAAAAGTGTTTAAACAGCGCCTCCGTTTATACATGAAGGGCATATGAAGTACCAAGGGTTATCGTTAAGAAAATCCTCTGTTAGCCCAAGAAAACCGTACACCATTATCCTTAGTCGGTCCCAAGTCTAAAATAGATTAAAAATCACTTAGTTTTTACATTTTTTCTTCATACTCCCTTCAATCTTACCTGCCAAGAGATAAAACGTTTTTGGGATTCTGGAGTTTCCAATCCAGGATATATAGCCACAAGGCTATTAAGCCAATTTACAAAATATTGGTAGCCAGTTTTTATATTTCGAATAGCTTCAAGGTTCATATCATGCACTGGCTCTTTAACTAGGATTCCGTGTTCAAAAACTTGACTGCAAGCATGTAGAAATTTGTATGTTTCTAGAATTTCTTCCGAGTTTGGTGGTTTAGATCCAGTATCTGGGAGAGCTATCTCGTACAACGCTGCCAACACTTCCTCCTGCGGCGTTGCTCGCGTGTAATTAGAACTTCCATCAAAATGTTATAAAGATTTGGAGATGTCATTCACCTGCATAACCTTTGCTGGTTTCACATTTAGTCGAGTCCAAGGGTCTCGATACACAAACCGCTTCTGAAAACCTTTCACAAGCGATGGTAGGTTTTGCTCTTTTCGCTTCATATTTATGTCATACAGCTGAAAAATAGCATTCCAACCAAATTCCACCTCATTATACGCAAACATCCGGGTTGTGTTTGGTTAGACTGATAGAGAGCTGCAATGAGGTTCTTCAGCTGTTGAGAAAGTAAATTCAATTAGAACACAATATATAAAACTACATTAATGTTTACGTGAAATTATACTCATATACCCAGAAATACACAATAGGCTATAGTATTGTTGCATCACTGTCAAAAAGGTGTATCTCAAACCTGTAATTCTTGCTATAACGACGTCAACCTTTCAAACGTAATTATACGTCTTATCTTAAAACAGGGTTGGCACGCTGGTATCCAGTCCGGTTTTATCCACCTGGATTTAACCGGTTTAAACCACGATGAAAAATCCAGTGGATTTTTCAAAAAATATAATAATAGAGTACAGCGCAGGCACCATAAAGTGAGATGGAAGGAAAAGTTTGACCCACATGTCTTTACCTCTTTATTTCATCGAAATGGTCCATTCCCATATATTGTGGGTTATTTTGAGGCACCCTTCTCCCACTGCTCCACCCGAAACTCGTGAGACTAAGTTGAATTTTTCCCCATGCTAAATTGGTTGGTCGACCGCGCGTTTAGAAAAATCTTTATCAGACCCTGCCCTATTGAAGATCACAAAACAGCCTACCCGGGCCCAACCCTGCCCTATTGAAGATCACAAAACAGCCTACCCGGGCCCAACCCTGCCCCATTGAAGATCACAAAAAGAGCCTACCTGGGCCCAACCCTGCCCTATTGAAGATAATAAAAATGTCTACCCGGGTAGACGGTATGAAAACCCTACCCGACCCGACCAGCAAAAAGTTTTAAGTCATTTCTAATCCAACCTAAGATTTTTCGACCCGATATATGTCGGGTTGTATTGAAAAATCTCAATTAAATCAGGGGCCCTACTCATCTCTAAGGGAAATGTCTATAGTTTTAACAACTTTTATGTACAATAAAAATGATTCTCAATCAGACGGCCTAGTAGAAGACAACTATCGCACTAAATATAAAAAGAAGTGCTAAAATTTAAGCACTAAAGAGTAGTGTAAAAAAAGCTGGATAAAACCAATAAAATCCGGTTTAAACCAGCAAAAAACCATACCAGTGGCTTTCTCACGAAAAATCCGGATTTTTGCCAACCCTGCCTTAAAATGTAGAATTAAGGCCAACCTTTGATTGACAGTGGGATTACCAGGGATATAGCACATAGATATATATTCATGGGTATGTGTGAATAACTTCGTGCTTTTCATAGCTACAAAAACCTCGTGTGATGGACAGATAATCCAATATATATCATGGAATGGCCAGAATGGATTAGGGAAGCTGACAGGAATTTCGTGTTCGTTGCTACTGGAAAATCCAAGCTTCCTTTATGGTTGACAGTAGTCCTCAGAACACCGAGATTACTTGTTGCACCGTGGCAAACAAGTCCTCTAACGTGAAAATTGTGCATTTCAAGTAGACCAACCACATCCATGACGATTCCGTACAGGAAGTTTTGTTTAATAGCACCACTTGAAGAGATGTATGGTCCTAAAATGTCAAACTTATACGAAATATCTCTCCATAAAAATTGGAGCATGTTTTGCGCTTTCTCTGTTTTCTTGTCATCCAAAAGTGAGTAGACATCGTGGAGAGAAGACATATCTTTACTAGTCATAGCCAGGCCCATAAGTTCATTGTTTTTGCAGTTCCACATAACTTTCCCAATGACCTTAACTTCGTCAAAGATAAGGACTCCTTCGCCCAAAGGAGGTTTTAGTCCAAGTTGTACTTTTTCGGCCTTCAATTTCTCATACAAAACGTTTTGTTCGGAGATATAGTCATGCGATATTCCAGGTTTTTCTAAACTGGCTCTTGTAAACTGCTTCAAAGACATTTCACTTGGCAGTTGTAGCGGTCTAAAACTTTGCAATGCCTTCAATGCTGCAGGACTACGAACATAAACAGCAAGGGCAAGCCGGTAGGTAATCATGGACCATCGATTCTTTATAGATCCATGTTCTAAGCGTAACAATTTTAGATTCATAAAAATAAGCAAATTCATAAACTTATACAATAAAGAAGAACTTGCAACATTTTTATCTATTCCAGAACAAAGATAGCACCTACCATTTTTAGCTTGATCTTCTAAAAACTTCTTTTTGTCAGTTTCATGTTGTTTTTCGCGGTCCTTCTTCCAAGTTCTTCTTAAAGCTACTTTAGTTTCAAAATCAGGCGCTTCATTTAAAACTTCGTTAAGCTTATCTTGCAATTTATTTGATATTAACTCAACCAATTCTTTCAGTTCATTAGATTGGTCCTTATTTAATTTTAGTGTTAATTTAGTAAATTTTTGCTGTATCGACTTCAAACTTCTGGTCAAATTGGTACGTTCTCTGCGAATGTTTAAAATCCTTTTCTTTCTGCTTTTTGGAGTTGAATTTGAAATTGCAAAGCTTGAACGACAATCAGTTTTAGGTAACTGCGCTCTTCCTTCATTCAGTTGTTTTTCTGCCTTTCGTTTTTCACTTTTGCGGGCACCTTGTAACCAATTTTTACACTTTTGACAGCGAGGAATGTTGAGATTGTTAGACAAATTTGCGTCATTATTCTGAGTTACTCGAGGAATAAACCTCTGGAAAACACCTTCACATTTTACTGACACATACATCGTGTAAGGATATTTCAGACACCTTAAATATGTTGAATGACGTTTTGATTCTACTTCATCCTTAGTAAAGCCACAACAAATCTGATAGCTTCCATCGCCTACTTCTTTTTTTTTCAAGCATTTCCAAAAGGTCACACGAAAGATGCCACACGTCATCAATTTCATTAAAACAGAAAACATTTTTAATAGTTTTCAGTTCCCTTTGATGAAGTTGGAACGATGCCTTAAAAGTGTTCATAGAAATGACAATTCTTACAGGTTTTGAAATAACATTTAGTTCGCAAAATTCTCTAGTGCTTGATAAGCCTTGGTTCACTTCTTGAAATTCGCTGGCAAAGTCATGAGGATAATCCGCCTGATTTCTTTTCGAAATTACAACCGATGAGTTTTCCCGTTTGGTAATGAATTCCAAATCCAAAATGTTACCGAAGTTATTTACTAATTGAGTTATGGCAATTGTAAACAGTTCCCGAACAGTTTCCAAACTCGCACTCTCTGGCGCCGCCATGATTTAGGTCCCTAACCTCCCGACAGCTCCCCCCTGCCACTACTCGGGAACCGGAAAATACGTAATTTTCGTCAATCGCGTCGCGCTGACGTGCGTTTTCAAGAACCAATGAGATGCTGGTTGTAATTTAGAGACGGGTATTGACTGCGGACCTACGTTTGGACTGGAGATAAAGCTGGAAATCTGCCGAATTTATATCTTCTCTCTGAGATACTGATATAACTTCTTGATTTAGCTAAGACTTCCAAAAACTGACATAAAAATACGCCTAAAATCAAACCATAGTGAAAAAAATAGGTGCTTCAAAGTAAGTCGAAAAATGTATAAAAAATATTATGCGGTTAGACGAGATCTTTATGAATTTTCATAATTATCCAACAAGTTTTATCATTTTTAATTTTTTACAATTTTTTAGTATACTTTATTCATTTCTTTTTGGAGTTGTTTTAGAGGTAAATTCCAATAGCTTAATTGAAACTGAAAACGACGAAAGCTATGTCTATATTTGCAATATCTGTATTTGTGAGTAGACTAGCATATTCCTACAGGAAATAACCTAAAGGCTAAGTACCCCAGTAGGAATTATGTCAAGGTCGCAGGGTTGGGAAAAATCCGGATTTTTCGTGAAAAAGCCACTGGTATGGTTTTTTGCTGGTTTAAACCGGATTTTATTGGTTTTATCCAGCTTTTTTTACACTACTCTTTAGTGCTTAAATTTTAGCACTTCTTTTTACATTTAGTGCGATAGTTGTCTTCTACTAGGCCGTCTGATTGAGAATCATTTTTATTGTACATAAAAGTTGTTAAAACTATAGACATTTCCCTTAGAGATGAGTAGGGCCCCTGATTTAATTGAGATTTTTCAATACAACCCGACATATATCGGGTCGAAAAATCTTAGGTTGGATTAGAAATGACTTAAAACTTTTTGCTGGTCGGGTCGGGTAGGGTTTTCATACCGTCTACCCGGGTAGACATTTTTATTATCTTCAATAGGGCAGGGTTGGGCCCAGGTAGGCTCTTTTTGTGATCTTCAATGGGGCAGGGTTGGGCCCGGGTAGGCTGTTTTGTGATCTTCAATAGGGCAGGGTTGGGCCCGGGTAGGCTGTTTTGTGATCTTCAATAGGGCAGGGTCTGATAAAGATTTTTCTAAACGCGCGGTCGACCAACCAATTTAGCATGGGGAAAAATTCAACTTAGTCTCACGAGTTTCGGGTGGAGCAGTGGGAGAAGGGTGCCTCAAAATAACCCACAATATATGGGAATGGACCATTTCGATGAAATAAAGAGGTAAAGACATGTGGGTCAAACTTTTCCTTCCATCTCACTTTATGGTGCCTGCGCTGTACTCTATTATTATATTTTTTGAAAAATCCACTGGATTTTTCATCGTGGTTTAAACCGGTTAAATCCAGGTGGATAAAACCGGACTGGATACCAGCGTGCCAACCCTGCAAGGTCGCGATCCTGATACATAGAAAAATTAAAAACGTTAAAAAATCATATGTTTTTATTTCAATTCGTCTTTAATATGGATTTTTTAGAACATTTAATTTGGTTTAAATAATCAAAATGGCCACATAATTTTATTCTATTCGAGTCTCTATTTGCCTGCTAAACCAATCAGAAATTGGTTGAATTATCTAATTTTGCTTATTTTGTATCATAAGGTACAGACGACAAAACTAACCTTCCAAAGACAATGTGAAGTATAACAACGAGTATGCGAAACAGTATGTAGTAACAATCATTAATATGAATGTTAAAATTCGAATTTGGTTGTTTTTTTTTTGCATTTTATTATAAATTTCTCCATAGTAACGACTATGTTTCTTAAAGCCCCGTATATATCAAAATAATTAGATTGTTTATCTCATATTTAACGTAAGAAAAAAATTTCTAAGAAGAAAAGGCAAAACCAACGTACATGCTAAAAAGTCTGCCATGATTTAACTAACGACCCAATTCGTACTAAGCCATAGAGAATGTTTAAAATATATTTAAGTTTTAAAACTAATCGAACTTTGCAAATTACTCCATTGAAGATCAAGTACTAAAAACCTGCCCTATAACTATCTTTTGTTATTTTTTAGGAGGTATTGGTTAAAAATGTTTAGGCATCAAGGTCACATTATGCTAAATCCACGAGGTATAACACAGAATAGATAACAGATATTCAAATTACGTACTCATAAACCGAAAAAATTTATACAAAATTTCAAAATGTTTGATTAACTTTAATTTGGGCTATTTGGTTTCCTCAAGTGACATCTTTTCTTTCCTAATTAAAATCCGTCATTGATTACACTTATGCCTTTCATTTCTCTACATCAAAACTGAAACTTTTGATATTAAGTGGAACTGAAGTGAACTGATCCCAATAGCGCCTGTAAATCCCTTAAAATTTCACTGCATAACACCAATGCGTAAGGGGAAGTATCTCGACTGGACGCCGGCGAAGTTTCCACCCTGTATAAGAAAGGTTAGCAAAACCGGTCATTTTCAACTAGCATTGCAATGTGGCACACTTAGACAGATGGCTAAACGTAGATTGACCCCATGCAGCTAATGCAATTAGATTTTGAGTTAGCCTTTTCCCAGTTTTTACTATAGGAGCACTATAGCTATGTTGTATTCAAAACATACCGTGCTATACCCTCCCCTATCCAGGGGTTATTAATCTGAGTATCAGATAAGGTAAGGTATGGTTAGGCGAAAATTCATGGTATACTCCCATTGAACAGAAACCCAATGTATAGAACTCAATATATCTCTCATTGACAATGCCGATATGATATACCACATTGAAGTTATATGAGAAGTTCAAACCATCACAGCTAAATTAAATTCTTAAAGACTTAAGGTTATGGTCAATTCGTCCTGTATTCCTACTAATTAGTACAATATATTTTCAGTTCGTTAAGATACTTTGAATCAGGAATATTTCTTAAAGACGCTATAGACCAGCATTGGTCGTTTGAAGATTGTCGGAAACGCCTGCAGAAAGCCAATTGAAACCATTACGAATTTCATCAATATATTTCCCTTTAATAATCCTACTCGCTGGTAGCATCATCTTTATTGCTACGCATGGACAGCAAGCGTTTTCGCAGGAACATATGTTTGACAAAAAAAACTAAAATAGCCCTCGCAAAGAAACGAATTCGTAGGAAAAGGCTTTACTTGCCGAATTTTAATGAGGTCTGAATCAATTCGATTGAAATCAACCACATTTCAAAATAGTCTGGTCTAATTTAAATTTCATATCTTTCAGACCTCAATGTTTAAAATTGAAATTTCCAGTCATCTATGATATGCGCCACGTTAGCAAATGTAGAAATATAGCTTATCGCTTTGATTTTTGTATTGAGGGTGCAAAAAATGTTTTTGGTGTGTTCTAACATTCTATAATGTAAAATTTCCAATTTTTTTAAAGATTTTTTCTGTATTTATACGTTCATAAGATGTGTTCCTTAAGTTTGTTATTGGGTACTGAGAGCTTGTCATGGAGTGACGTAGGTAAAACGTCATACTTCTCGTAAAGTGACGCCTGGTGGGGCGCTGTCAAAGGGTTACTACAAACTAAATAGGATGATGGCCTGCAAAACCTAGTGTAGTCAATTCTCGCTTGTCGTTCTTGAACTAGCTCTCAGTAAGCCCCTTGCATGAAATATATCTTATAAACTTATGGTATTACGTAATAGAAATGATTAAGGGCGTGTTTAAAATTATACGAGTTAATTGAGGCTTGCCCTTTAATGCATCCAATCTCCTGAAAAATACACACACCTGAGGCAACCCAAAACCCATTCTGTTACACTGGGTGTAAACCATAGCCAAGGACCAGATAAATACTTCTCTCAACAAAATGTGTTATAAAGGGATAATTTTAAGGGATTAACAGGCGTTAAGGGTAGCGTAAGTTCATAAGATATGTTCTGTAAGCACTTCACTGATTACTAGTGCTGTGCGAGTCGATAAGATATTTTCTGCGACTTGAAAAAATTTCGAGTATCAAACCAAGGCTCGATAAATACTCGAACCTGCTTTTGGAAGACCTTTACTTCTGAAATAATGCTAGTGTAATGTAATGTAGTAGGGTAGTAGCAGGTTCAATAGTGGAAGTAAAAGTAATAAAATACAGTTAAAGGTGCTTTGACTATTATTACAATTTTTTATCTTATTAATTTAGTTCAGCTTAGTAATTTTCATTTGGGACTTGCGCGAAGTATAACAATGACTAGAAGTAACTTCGGTGAGGAATGAGATTACGAAGCAGATATTAATGAGGAATTAAGTTTGTTAAATTTAAAGGGAAGAAGACTAATATCGTCTGAAAATTAGGGATGCACCGTTACGGGTACAGCCGAAATTTTGGAAATTCGTAGCCGATATATCGGCTGATATTATCGGCCCATAAATAAATAATATTTCTCCATGAGTATCGTTTTCAAGAGTAGAATCAATATTTTTAGGACCATTTTCGTTTTGACTTTGTTTTATTAGAGACATGTGTCACATCTCTTTCGTTTAATGTGGTACCGCTACATGGTTTAGCCTTAACCCCCTTCCTTAAAAAAGGTGTGGTCTAAGTTAAATCCTTCCTTGGTTGTTAGTAAAAATGCAGCTCCTTTCTTTGTTCAACAATTAAGAAGTAGCGTTATAAGCAAACTTATGGACCACAAGTGAAAAGTTCGAAGTGTACAAGTGACACCAAACGCATTAGAGAGCGTCAGTGTCGACTTCGATTGTTTGTGGGAGGTATTGGAAACTAGGGAAATTACTTTCTCGTAGTCGTGAACAACGGAATAAAACTGAGATTGTGGAAAACCTTGCGGTTTTAAAGGGTAATATTAAATTGTGGGGATAAATGTGTGTGATGTGTTTCAATTAGAATTCATTGAGTACCTTATAACTTGTCAAGTTTTTCCCGCAAAAATCGATTAGGCCGATAAATTGGCCGATATATCGGTGCATCCCTATTGAAATTGGTTTGAAGTAGTTGTCGATGATCAAAATGACACTAAATGTCTATTATGAGAGCGATAAATTAACACAAAGTGTAGAAATACTAGAAAACCAATTCCCAATTACTCGATAAATACTCGAAACAAATTTTCAAACTACTCGATACTCGATAAAGGAAAATTTCAATACTCGATACTCGACTCGATAAGGGAAAATTTCAATACTCGATACTCGACTCGATAACGGAAAATTTCAATACTCGATACTGGACTCGATAACGGAAAATTTCAATACTCGATACTCGACTCGATAACGGAAAATTTCAATACTCGATACTCGACTCGATAACGGAAAATTTCAATACTCGATACTCGACTCGATAACGGAAAATTTCAATACTCGATACTCGACTCGATAACGGAAAATTTCAATACTCTATACTCGACTCGAAACCAAAAATTCAAGGCTCGCACAGCCCTACTGATTGCTGAGAGCTTGTCATGAAGTGGCATGGGTGAAACATTAGATTCTCGTAAAGCGACCAACATAATCACTCCATTCTACGTCACTACAAATGTTCCCTTAAACCTAAAGGTGGTAATTGCGAACTTAGTGATCATTAAGATTTAAAAAAATTATCGAGTGTGATGTTGCGACTCGACAGTTTCTGTAGGAAATGACTCACAAACGATGTGCCACTAAAAATCTTTATTGGTCATGTCCTAACAGTTTAATTTCTTTACCGTGCGTTAACATAAATTTAATTTAGAAACAGTTTAAGTTAACATTGAAAGGCGAACTATGAAAACTCGATTAAAATACTGTACACTAAACTAGAACTTTGAAACCTCTATTTGCAGCTGAGCCTCATACACTATGTTATCGTATTTATATACAGTTTTATCCTTCTTTAGCTAGTTTTTTATAATTACTAGTTTTTTAATTGATAGCCATCAAATGTAAGTTCTAGTTCGATTCAATTCAGTTCATTCTTTATCTTGGTGGTTGTTTTGAAGATGCAACATGTGAAATTAATTAGCAATCAAATACATATTAAATGTTTTACATTTATTGACAACTGGCAAATATATATAATGCCATGGTTTTAGTCTCACTAATAAACTTGTTTACTTAGTTTGACATCTATATGACAGTTTTAACACATACGGTAGAGTTTTAGATACCGGTCGAAAATTGAACATGATGGGAAAAACAAAAGAATTTACATTGTCTTGTAAATTACATATAATACCCACAGTACAATGGTGATAGAAAATAAAAACCATTGTGGTTACAATACATGTTATCAAAAATAAATAGGAAAAGTGTCGGACTCTCTCCTTCGTCTGTGACATGCATTTGGAGGGTTGAATGCATATTCGCGAAATCTGTTCCATCCCCCTTGCCTATTCACCACGTACATAAGATAATTTGTGATATTGCACGTGAAGAAATAGTGCGGTTTTATTTTACATTAGCTGCTTTTGACTGAGGCTAACCGTGGCCACTGCAGTATATCGCCACAATTTAATTTGATGATGTACATGATTGTATTAATTTAGTTTGCTAATATTGATGTTATTAAAACGTTTTAGCTTATAATGACAACCCAGGGCCTAAGTTTAAACGAAATTCTAAAGGATTTTAAGGATGAGTTTTTTAAATTAAATGATGATTTCAAGAACATCTGCGGCATCTTTAATTTAATTTCGGCATGCTGACGTTTTAAACAAATTTTAACCTCGTTCAAACGCGTAAATAACGCTAAAGAAACTAGAACAGAGCGCGGAGGTTGTGACTCTTCCTTGAGATACGCTTATGCCAAATTCTCCCGTTTGGTGGCGTACGAGCGTTATTTTCGGGAAGAATGACATCATCAACTACAAATCTTATTGGCTGATACCATTTGAAACACCTCTCGCGCGCTTGAGCGTCTCGAAATGCATGTCAAGCTAAGGCAAAGGCAGGAAAAATGGCAGTCCGACACTTTCCCCTATTTATTTTTGATGTTATTTACACCAAGCTCAAACTGGTCAAGGATTATATTCTTGAATATGTGTGGGAACGTCGTATCAAAAAGGTTTTGGAATTGGGGCGATACTGAATACATTTGTAAGATACGCTTCACGTATTTTTTGTCGGTAAATAATTGTTAGGTACTTCTCAAAAAGTTGTCGATGATGTAGTCCAAGGAGAAAATATAAAACAATCGATTAAAAGATGAGCGAACGAAACCTTTTCAAAAAATTCGACAAAAATTCAAGGAAGCATATTTTAACGAAAGGAATCAGAAAAAGTACTTCATTACTGACAATAATGATCCTATTAAATGAGAAACGTACTGTTGTATAGGTGATATCAAATTTATTTATCTCCCTGAAATGTAGATACATATTAAGCATGGAAGACTCTTTTTAATGTTATATCTATCAAACAGCCTACGACAGGCTGGGAAATAGCACACTTCCTCTGGTCCAAAACCAGTTTATTAATTGCTTGGACTAGTTTTTTAATTCAAAAAGTGGGGGTTACTGGTCCTCGGGACCAGTTTATTAATTGCAAATCTATTGGAGAACAAAAGCTGGGACCAGTCCGGAGACCAGTTAATTATTTCGGGGACTAGAGGGGTCACTGGTCCCAAGGACTAGTTTAAAAAAAATCCTTATTTCCCAGCCTGGCCTACGATATTGAGTATTTATCTATATAAATTTAAATAACATTCTCAGTTATTTAATGTTTCAAGAATAATCGACCGGAACACGTAACCTATTAAACTAGTATAAAATTTATGCGTAGAATTGTCAACGTATCCAGGACATTTATAATGTGCTTCCCTATCGGGAGTCACTATCGTAAGCGTGTGGGAATAAATGATCATAGCAAGTGAATTTCAGTTTGAAAACAAGCTAGAGTAATATTTTGCAAGAACTTGTTGCACAAACCCCAAAGGCCTTTTATTTGTGATATTATCAAGAGAAAATAGAAGAGAGTATAATACTTCTGTCTCTGAGTGCTTCTCGTTTGAGGGGTTAGATTTCTACCTCTCTAGCGTTGCGACCCCCTCCAAGGATAGCCTTGTTTCAGCTTTTAGAGAGAGAAAAATAGTTCCCGTATGAACACTGGATCTCCAGCGTTCATGGTTTCGCACTTGGAGGCGGCTGATGAGGAGCAGCTCCCTCTCCAGAATCCTTTGAGCAACGCTAGTTTCCAAAAACACTATATCTATCCTCGAGCTTCCTGATTGGCTAATTGAAGTTTTGGGCGGGTAAAAAAAAAAGAACAGGATGACCCTCAATCGAGGTAGAAAGCAGGGCTAAAGTAAAAATTTGACTCAAGTATTATGTTCTCTTCTACATTCTCTTGATATTATCGTATCAAGTTTGGCACTACGCTATTTCTTCTTTACAAAACTTTATCCGTCGATCTCATGTTTAGAGATCTTTCCATCTTTGTTAGTGTCCATTTTAGAAAACTCATAAATCATTTTATGGACGTCTCTTTTCTTTATCGAATGATATTTCAGCCCAAAATCTTGAACTTCGGAAAATTCGAGCACTCCGTTGTGATTCTTATCGTGGTTTACGAATATTTCATTCAGATATTCCTCTTTTTCCTCTTCGGAAGTTTCGTTCGCCATTACGGCAGAAGTTGAGTTGAAAAACTCTTGCTCTGACAAGGAACGACGAACTCGGCAATAGTAGCACCCGATTCCTTTGCGGCAACCTCCTTCACAATTGCATCTACGCGCAGATGAAATGGTGCGTTAAGGCCAACAAATACGTAAGTCTACTAGGCCAAATTAAAAATTTAGTACCCATATTATAATTTGATTACGAATATTATGGTATTATAACGCCTTGACCCAAAAAATAAACAAAGTATTATATTGCAAATCCGTTCCAGATGCGTTGTCCAATTTTTAAAATCACTAAATATGTTGTGTCTAAGCAAGCACGTGGTTTAAACAGAAAAAAGTAGTGAATTCTATACAAGGAAATCAATGCCTCTGGTAGTTCTCTGAAGCTAGATTGCTATAAAACTTTCCCTCATAATGTTAAACCAGGGATAGATGTAATTTTAGAAGCAGAAATGAAGAACGGTAGTGGGGTGGCGTAGCGGTTAGCGCTTTCGCCTCGCAGCAAGAGGATCCCGGGTTCGATCCCGGACTGTGGCACCGGGTGAAAAATCTGGGAAGAAATCCTTCTGCGTAGAGTTTGCAAGTTCTCTCCCCGCTTGTTAAAGGAGTTTTCCTCCGTGGTCTAACCCGGTTTCTCCTTTCCATCAAAACTTGCATAGGTTAACGGTAATAGTTAGTATAGGGCGCTGTCGGTTAGCTGTGGCAATAGGGGCTAGCCACCACCCCTCTATGCATTGTAAAGGCGTTAGATAAGTGGCAATAAGTCGCAAGATGACTTGGTCCAATTAGCTAGCTGAACTTTTTAAGAACTTCAGTCCGACTCGCAGTCCAGTGTAGAGCCCCTCCCTCCAACACGCAACGAAAATTTGAAATTATCTTATTGGCTCACTTAAGCTACGTTTTGATGGCATTGCTACCGGGGATAGCGAGAAATACGTAATTGTTTTTTCCTCTGTCGCTATGACCCACCTCTTATTTCATACCCCCCGTTCCGGGGATGGGTTCCGGGACGTTCACGCACGACCAGATTACGCAGGTCTCTCTCCTACTTTTAAAATTACATTTATTCCTGGTTAAACCTCCGATTTCTGGCGATATTTAGGTTTGAGTATAAATATATATAGGAAAAGCTCTGGCGTGATTTTCTTAATAATTTTTTATCAATTTCATATTGAATATAGTGACACAGAAATATGAGATATACCCTTTCTACTTGCTCCTTCCACTATCACTTTACTTTATAGAAGTGTCCATCATGTACGATGTAAAAGCTGCACAGCGAGAGTCTTCTTTAAAGGTCAAGTCGCGTTTAAATAGTAAAATTTAAAATACGCCATTTAGCATGTCTATTCTTAAAAGTAAAAATACAACAATATTTTTTCTATGATTTCGAAATTTTACCTGCACCAAAAGGAAATTTTTTCCTTTAAACAAATTCTTTAAAATTTCGCGCTACTGGAAGTTGATGTTAATTCCCAATGACCTCAGACCACCTAATCCATGGACAAGCAAAGCCTTGTTAAACGCGCGTTAACAAATAGGGCGAATTTTACTACGGTTTGGTGAAAAACTTGCAACACCCGCCGCCACAGCGCTAGTGTCAGGCGTTGCTCCAAGCAAACCTATTTCCCTATTCAGTTGCCGGTCCATGGGTGAGGTGGTCTGAGCTGTGACGTAGATGGCGAGAAACAACATTTAAGTTAGTAACTAAAGTTACCAAACGCTATCCGTTATGTTTATATAATTTTTTAAGTTTGAAATGAAACAGAGCCAATCCTAATTTTTAAATAATATAGAAATTGATGGCCACGCATATAATATACTCACCCAAATATATTGCAGCTGCCATATCCGCAATAAGGTGTTGATGAAGTACAATCATCGCAAGTACTCGGATTGCCAAACCTGGTGCAACGGGCCTGGCAACAGTCGCTTGAAACAGATTTGTAAGCTGACGCCACCATTAAAATCAAGTATAATATAGTGGTAACCGTGCCCATTTTCGTATCTAGAAAATTTTGGAATAGAGAACTTCAATTGTGAGTTTCATTATTGGGAAAAATTATTTGTGTTTTTCTAATCGTGTGTGTGAATCTGACAAGTTGTTATAAGGTTTTAGATAGATCACAGATAAATAATTTATTATTTTTATTTAATCAAACTCATTTTTTGGCTATCTATTAACCATGCATTAAAAAAAGATGACCCAAGAGCTGTGCCATAACAGTAGCTACATCGTTCTCTACTTAATTACAACATATTTAATTAAGAAATGAACATTGCTTGTATTAAAGTAAAACTTCAGATAACATAATATTATACTTTAAAAGAATATGCATCATACGATGTGGCTAAAAAACTAAGCTTGTGAATATACTCTCAAAAAATTAAATATTTATCATATGACAACCAACCTTTCAGGAGTAGTTATACTCTGCACTTGATCTGAGAAAAACAATGCATGCCAAAGATAGTTTATATATATTATCTGCGGATGCCATATTGTGAAATCGTCGGAAGGAAAGATTCCGTACATTTCATAATTTTCATTATCTAAAATATCAATAAGGATAATAGCTGAACTTTTCAATTCCGGTGGAAGTTCCTCTTCACGTACAAGTTATTTTCTATACATATAATTTATCTATCCAGATCCAGCTTCAGATTTTTACCACTCCGAACGTGGCCTACGTTATATCATGGCCCGAGTCCGCTCTTCTGGCCAGTGGGGACTTTTAAGGAACGCGACACCTTGTTTTTTGCTCTTTTTTCGAAGATGGCGCTCGTAGGAATCCCATTTTAAGGCATCTTCCATTTATTTGAAATTGGAGGGAGCGTGCTTAAATATGATGGGCCAAAATTTTTTAATAAAAAATTAATATTTACCAGCCTTTCAATGCTATGATAATTATTATTATCAAAAACGGTAATTGAAACTTTTCATTGTTATGCCTATTGGTTTATGATACGAAACATATATAAGCCTGTTGAACGTTTTTCATTTAAGAAGTAAACTTCTTGCAATTATCATTTAATTATTTATTGGCACTTTTTTAATATCTTTCGGGATAGTGAATAAATAAATTAGTGTTTCTCTGATTTCAAGAAGATCATAAGTGTCGCGATTATGATGGCTGAGAAATAAGGCGGTGGCACTGGGCAAATGACCAGTTTAAAAATTGCCTTGACCAGTTTACTTATTAAATGCCTGGGGGTCTAGTGGTCACCGTGACCACTTTTGAATTCCCCTTCTTTAGTAAAAAAAATTCACAGGGCATTGTACCCAGGAGTAGTTTTCATGTAAATATAATTAAACTGTCCTTGGAGAAGCGTAACACAACAATTAGTCTCCTGGATACTACTCCATGGTGACATATATCTTGTAAGCATTGATTCAGTGAAGAACGGAAGGGGAAAGCTTTAGGGAAAGAGACGGAACGCCTTATCCGGACCAAACCGTTTAGCGCCAGTGCCTAGTAGGCTAGCTGCGATGTGAGTTGTTTTTAGGCATCGTTAGTCTTTCATTGTAAGAGGATTTAGTGTTTGTAATACAACAAAGAATTCTCTCAGAGCAAATTTGAACACTTCAAATCTGGAAAATTCTATTCGTATTAAAATGGAAAATGGTTCCGTTAAAGATTTTGACTGTCAGCTTGCTCTAAATTTATGGCTAGATTCTGTCAATAGCCGATACAAAAATATTCAGTGGTCATTCACCAGTTTTTTTTTATTAAACCCCTTGGGCTCTACCAGTATAAAAATTTTCTTTATTTCTCACCATGTCCCAACCGCGCACGTACCTAATCCCGATCCGTTCTCCCTCAAGCCCGCCGTTGCCTAGTTTCGCCGGGAGCTACTCGCCGGTCTAGTCCCCTTTAAGCCTGGTTCCCAGTTGGCGATAAAAAAAACTCGAAATATGTATTCGCCCGCTGAAACGTCTTGATGATTATTTAGTCACCAGAGCCGGCGTTCCCATTTAGCGAGAAATTCGTGGAGATCGCGCGCGAGATTTTCTTTCACGTTAAGCTTAATTATTTTCTTGTTACTTAAAAATGCAAAACCTAAACCAAATAATAATGAAAATAGCCTTAAGTTAAATTTAACGTTCAATTAATGTAATGGGTATTACAAAAATGTCTTTCGGGAAATGAGAGGTGACCACGAGTTTCTTCAGGTAAAGAAATATTGAATTATCAGAACTTTAGATTCTGTCAATGTAATTTTCGCTTATATATTGTAACCGATGTTCCCCGATTGTGTATGTGTTGTGCTAAAACATAAAATAGTCGTAGGCTTAAAATAAAACCTAAGTGATCGACAGATAATACTGAGCATAAGAGAGGAGTCATTACAAAATTCTGAATCTGGGTCTTTGTCTATCCCACTTAGACATCAAACTGTACTTGCAAGCTTCTATCTACTAGTCTTCCACAAGTTCTATCAGCTTCTACTTTTTTAGGGTTGGGATATACGTTTCTTTTCATTTAGTGCGGCTAGAGATAAACAGCTTTAGTATGGAATAAAATTAATTGTCATTCTGGCATACTAAGAATATCTTTGAGGTATAACGAGTGCACGGTGTTTGCACGCCAATATAGTTGTGAAATAGTAATAATTACAAGTAAGTTTGTAGATAGTACTCTACCTGCCTCGGAGAGGTAATATTTTGCATTCCCAACTTGTAAAATTGTCTATTTCATCTAAAAATACGGCAGTATATGTTTTCAGAAAGGGTGTGAACTATTTCAAAACTTTTTTTTATTTTAATCTCTGCAAAAAAACAATGTGCTTCGTTAAAGAACAAGAAGTAGGCCCATTGATTAGCTAATGCACCGTCTTTTAAATAATTTATCGATTTTAAGAGGTGTTCCCACTTGACTTCGGAAGATCCATGCATTGCTTTGAACTGGAATCCTTCGTCGAGGTGTGAACGTGGCTTCTGTTTGTAGCATGATTGAATTGCGTGTTAACGGTTATGCACATACGTTGTATTTCCTGAACAATTTTAATTTCAGCTGCACCCCGGAAAGGAGATTTTTTTAGGACAAAGAAAGGGAGGGTGAACAATAAAATTGCGCAATTTTTATTGATTCTACCAGAAGCGGATTAGAGGAGAAGCCTCTATCTAGGTAAAAAACGTGAAACGTCTTGTTTTCGCGCTTAGAGACATCGTCGCAGCGATACAATTTTATTGACGGCGAAAAACTAGCGCCTTTACATAAGATATAAAAGTCCTACGCCAGCGGCTATTTTGAAATTGTAACTGTCGTCTGCTACTGTGGAGTCTGTGATAAAGTGATGGTAGGCCCAGGGTTAGTTCAATAATGGATATTGAAGCTGTTTATGATTTAATTTTAAAAGATATTACAAGTGAAAGTTTCGTAAAGCATATTGGGAATGAAAGGCAAGAAATTTTACATAATTTATTTGTAAAATTCTCGCTTACTTTAGACAAACACACCCAAGTAAACTTAGGACTTTATGGTTTAATAAGAGGGTTATGGTCAAAATTTTTAAATTTGAAAGAGAATATTTCCAAAAATAATTCCAAGAAAAAATGTCAAAAACTGAAAAACAATGTTGAAAAGAATACTAGGCTTATATTAGATTGGTATTCATCGATTTCCGAAGACTATCATTGTCTCTCCTCGTATTTTGATTTTTGTGGCTTTAAAACACAGCAGAGTATGATTTTGACGAAAATACCAAACTACAACTGTTGCACAGCTACGCAAAAGTTGTGTACAGTGTAATTTGTGTCAACCTGCCTGAGCGATTAATTAAAAAGGACACAGTGGTCCCAATCAACAATAGAGAAACAGAGAAAAAGTACGAGAGGTCATTGTTGACAATCTGTGGGGGATGCCTACGCAAAATATGGAAAGTTTCAAAAAGTAGAATAATATACAAACGACACAAATTATCCAAAAGACAAATTCAGCAGTCAAGGATTCTGTATTGGTGCAGCATGAATTACCGCATGTCTCTCCAAGATAAAAAGGCAGTAAAATTTTCTGGAATAAGAAAGCGGGACCGTGGGGGTCTCTTTTTACCTAAAGAAGAATTTCATCCCTACCTCTCAGCACTAAATACACGAATAAGAGAAGTTTTAACTCTTGATGGGATTAGAAAGCACGGAAGAAATATCGCTCAAGTAAGTATATTTGTGTTTTTACTTTACAACAGTAAATGTGTTAAAAAGTTAATTGATCAATGTAATCACGGCAGCTTCGCCTATCTTGAACGACCAACCATTACGAAAAATGTTCTTAGATATTTGCCACAGTATCCACCCAAAACAGCAGGAGGAAAACTAATTGATATTTCACAAGGAATGGCAGAGGAAAATGGTGCATGCCACTACCAACGAAGTAATTTCTTCATGGGATGCCATAAATTCAGAAAAAATAACAATCCAAAGAAAGGGTGTGCGTCATTACGAGCAACAAGGATACGAAAAACGTTGAGAGATGTAGTAGCTCAAAAGTTGAGGCACTCATACTCCCGGCTCTATCACTGATGGCGCTGGCTGTAACGACAAGCCCTATATATACCCACCTGCGTTATGATTTCCGAGACACTGTAAATCTGGGCCCTCATCCCGTGCATGGCCTCTTCGGCAGACAACTCAGGCACTCCGCCCGGTTTACCAAGACCGCTCCTCCGATACCTGCGACTCTCGGACCGCGCTACAGCGATCCGCCCCACTTCCAACGGCATTTTCACCCTCCATAGCGCCGAAACGATTTGCCTCCCACCGGGCGGGACCGTCGCCGTGGCCACGGACATCGCCCTGGCCATACCCTCGGACTTTGTTGGAACGATCCGGGGGCTCCATCGCCTCCTCCTTCAGGGATTTCACACTGGTGGGGGTATTATTGACTCGGACTACCGGGGCAACGTCAAGGTCCTTATCTTCAACCTATCCCCTTCAACCCTCTACCTTGGGGTCGGAGATAAAATTGCCCACCTGGTTCTTACACCGCTCTTTACCGGGGCCACTGAGGAAACAGATGAACTCACCAGGACTGATCGAAACCACCAGGGCTTTGGCTCCACTGGAATTTAAACTGGCCCCGGCAATCTGACGCTGTCCAAGCCTTCTCTCATACTTACTCTCAGACCTTTCACACTGTACCTAGACTGACTCTGGAATAGCTTCAATGTATTTATATATATATATAACAAAAAAGAATAGAATAGTTTCAATATATTAATAAAAAAACACACAGGGGATGCTACTCCTAATTTTGTACTCCACTACTCCTATTTTTGTACTCCACTACTCCTATTTTTGTACTCCACGCCGGGCCAGCGGACCGCGGTCCCGATCGGCCCTGATTTTCTATTAAAAAAAAAAGAATACGAATTTCTTTCTCGGTAGAAAATTCTCGTTAAGAACATTGTCGTTACACCTATCACCGTTAGAATTGTCGATAGCCTAACGACTTTCTTAGAATCGAGTCCCTGAAACGGTACACTCCACCATAGAGTGGATAGCGCAGGATAGCGAAATCGCAGGTGAAAATTCACCTGTCGATATAGCTAAGCCTAAACGTAGGAGAGGGCGGAGAGAGAGCGAAAAGAGTGCTCCTACTATTTACGTTCCACCAAAGTAACGTTTTTGGGTGGGGGAAACCATGACATTCTTTTCATTTAACCCTTGGGAATTGTAAAAAAAACCTTACGATTAGTCGAAGGACTAATTTATCTTGCGCATACGTGCGATTTAAATAGTGGTACCAAATGCAAATGCAGTTGCAATGGCAACAGAAGCCGTTCAGAGCATCAGGGAGGCGGACCGGTGGTGGCGGTGGCCAAGGGGGACCAGGCCCAACACCTGGAGCAGCAACAACAAGGCGCCGTGGGCAAGCGGGTGGGAAGGGCACCCGTCCCACCAAAGACGACAACAAAGGCGCCCCAACAGCCAAGTAGGCGAAGCGTCGCCACTTGGTGCCATTCGGGCCAAGTATATTGCAGTGACGCCCGTGGCCGGCTGGCCAGATAACCAGCCGTGTTGGAGGCCCAGCCCCCAGTGTTTTTAAGGGAAGGATCCTCACCCCTGACGACCTCGTCGGGGTGAGTGGGCTCGACCTTGACGCCGCAGGTGCGGCTCCATCTCCGCCGGAGGCCCACGAGTCGAACCCGTCCGATTTCTCGGACGCCTTGCACTTTTCGACATTACTGCAGGAGGAGGAAGACCTTTTCTTTCCAGCGTTGCATTAGCACAGCCCTACTCATTAAGTATTTTTTGGGTGGGGGAGTTGTAACAGCCATATCGCAAACGCGAAATGGCGTTATGCCGTTGCTCCTCATAACGTTAAAATTAGCGAGCTTGGGGTGGCAGCGGAACGAGCCTACGCTTGTAAAACTCAGAGCTGCGCTAATTAGCTGACAATTAATTGAATTAGAATTAGCAATTAGGGAAATATTTATGAATTAATTAATTAGCTAATTAGCAATAGACATAGAAACTAATTCAATTCAATTAGAAATTAGGCATTTATTTATCAAAATAATTAATTAGAATTACTAATTTCTAATTAATTACTTGTCTAATTAAGGTAAAAAAGAAACCATAAGTAAACATAAAAGTTTAAAAGTGCCCATGGATTTAGTAGTTTGGTAATGCAAAGTTTAATTTTCTAATGCCATTGAAAAACGGGTACGGAAGCCGTGAATTATTCTGGAAAAATGTAACAAGCCTCGAGCCTTCCGTCATGTAGAAATTTGCCTCATTTCTTCATTTTCATGCCACAGTTCTATAATGGACTCATGAGTAGTAAATACATGCGCACTGCTATTAATTCGAGTAGGTAAAACCGGAGCCTCCGAAATGAACTAGGCCCATGCGTGTGGCGAAGTGAGAATATTTTTTTAACTAATTTAGTTCGCCGTGTTTTCCCGCTTGGGGCCGCTGACACGACCGTAAAATAAACAAAGTTCAACCCCGTGACCCTGTCGACTGCTTAAGTATTTGGGCCAAGGTCGCGGATTGTAAGCATACGGTTTTATTACTCTTACTGGATTATTTTAATTGAAATAATTTAACATTTAATTTTATTTAAAGAATCTAATCTAACCAAATGATTCAATAAAAAGTGAAGAGACCCAAAAATATTTACGTTAATTTTAGGATGAAACTTTTCTCTATCATAAAATTTTATTTACTCGGCGGCGGCGGTTTCGCCCCTCCCCCTTTTACTCGTTGTTGGAAAACTTCCCCCAGGGGGCGTAAAAGCGTAAGCGCGCCAAATCTGGAAACAAATGCTGTAGAATGAAAGTGTACTACGTTTCATACTTATAGAGAGCTATATATTATTTTCTTATGTCTTTTCGAGACTCGAAGGAGCCAAAACATCGTCGCACACGTGTTTGTGTTATACGTTTTAGCAGATCTCCTATTCGAAATCCGAATCGAATATTAAATCTCCTATTTGAAAACGGAATACAGTACTCGTTTAAATGAATATTACTCGTTTTTCAAAAAAGTCTAGTCCATTTTTCAAAACGATTAATCGTTTTCTAAATAATTGAAGCAGACGAAAAATATTGTAGTTCCGGCATAGAATGGAATTTTTACCTCTCCGAGTGACGATGACGTCACGGAGAGGTATTACACCGGCCGTGTCTGTCTGTGTGTCTGTCTGTCAGACCCCACGTGACCGCGTTCGCAGTTTACAAATCGGAGCAAACAAATACCCGATTTCCGGAACGCGTTCGCGGTTCACGGAAATTAGGCCATTCATCTACCAACACCAGTCTTTACTAACTGGCTTCTAAGGACCATAATCTGCTAGTCTTTGTCCATCCCTGTACTTGCTGGCTCGTAAGCACCACCATCAAGCAATCCCACATTGACACCAGCTCCTATGCACCACCATCTTCTGTTCTTCGTCAATCCCACATTGACACGAGCTTCTATGCACCACCATCTTCAGTTCTTAGTCCATTCCGGCTTCTTCTCCATCTTTATCGTTTGGTTTTAAGATATACGCGGCGATCGGCTAGGGTTACGAGAAACGTCTAGCCTCCCAATGGTAGGGCTTCCACCATCGGTTCACGCGAATGCGTTTTTATCTATTATTATAATGGAAACGAATCGTTTATATACCCCAAAATTTGAAGAAAGCGGGCAAGAGGGGTACCCTTCACTTTAAACGTCAATATTAGCAAAGTTTCGAAAGATAATAGGAACAACTTTATTTTAAACGATTTAACTATTTTTAAAGTTATTAACTGGCGATTAAAATAATTAATATCATTTATATTTAATTAATTATTTAAAATAATCTTATTTCTATGTAGTGACACAAGTGAGAGTTTATATAGAACGAGTAATGAAGATTGCATCCGAATCGAAACACTACACGCACATCGAAGTTAATATAAAGCGAGTAGGATGATAAGATCTCTTACAAAACGATAACAATTCCTTTTTGCAGAATATTAAATGGAAATATTTTAAACATTTTTCGGCATAACGATTCTTTTAGTAGTTGTGTAGCTATAAAGCTCTGTTTCATCATAATATTCCAAGAACATCTTTTGATATTAACATTTCAAATTTGGTGTTTACTTTTTAATTCAGCTTTACTACATTTATATATAGTGTAAACGCATTTGATACATTTATTAGATAATATGGATGTTAATTCTTTATCTATCCACAAGTGTTGAAACGATTGGGTCTGTGAAATAAGATACCCTAGATTTAAACTAGAAATGACCTTGTTTCGCCTCCTCTTATAGGAGGTGTTAACGGTTCAGAGTGAGCCGAAAGTTAAATACACCCTTCAGGGATACATCTTAGGTCCTCATTAGAATTATTGAGGATACAAAGGAAATTGTTAAACGCCTTTGCTAAAGACCTTGGCAATATTTTCCAAATTTGAACTATGTATTTCCGGTTTTTCTCTTTGGCTGGTGGACCAGTGTTTAGAAAGTAAATTCGTCTCGGCTCGGAGAGGTTTATTTTGGCTTCCCAACTTGTTTCTTTCTCTCTGGTTCCCACGCTAAGACAAATTATGCGGGCAATTCTCTAACTTTTTAAAGGGAGGGTGAAGGAGAAAATCAAGTTATTTTTTTTATCGATTCTTCTACTAATTATAAGACCAATCTGCATAGTGAAACATCCAGGAAATATCTCCGAATCATTTTAAAATTCACTTTAGGTTCTGATTTTATGGATAATTTGAAATAAGGACCTTCGACCAATCGCGTAACGTCCTGCCTTCCTGTTAACAAAATTTCCGTTGCAAGCTCTACATCTCGCGCCACGATTGTCACATCACGAGCAATTTTTTATTTTTATCAAATCTCGCGCTAAATTTCGTTCGGCAAAGAGCGAGCGTGCCACGTGAATTTTGTTAACAAGAAGGAGACGCGTTACGCGATTGGTCAGAGGTCCTTATTTCTAATTATCCATAAAATCTGAACCTAATTTGAATTTTAAAATCATGCGGAGATATTTCCTCCATGTTTCACTATGCAGAATGGTCTTATAATTAGTAGAAGAATCGATGAAAAATCACTTAGTTTTCTACTTCACCCTACCTTTATCGAGTTATCGCGAGTGGGTAATTATCGTCTAAGGCGATGCTGTGAACCTCGTGCCGTCTATGAGAGAGCGGTATAAAAATAGGTGATTAGTCATAGGTGTCATCAAACCTTGAACACGAAAATCGGCGGATGGATGTCTCGTGAATTCCCCTCGTGCTAATAAAAAACAAGGTGGTCAAGTTAAAATTTTACCGTTTTTAATTTTACACGGAATTTTATTCAGGTAAAATTTAAGAAAGGGCCCCAAACTCCTGTCCCTGTCCAACCTGTGCCGGACGCGTCCGCGAAACGAACGCTTACGATGATAGAGAGAGGGAAAACGAAAGTGTGCGGGGGGAGAGAGATCGCTAGCGTACGCGATGGCGCTACGAAGAGGGAAACGAAGCTCAGCATAGAGAGAGAACTGCCGGCCTGGTATATAAGTGAGAGGGGGCATCCCGCTCGGAGAGGAGAGAGAGGAAAGAAAGATAGTTTAAATCTCGCGGGCTTTTTCGAGTGAAGGGAAACAAGATGATAATTTTCGTGCACTACTGCACTTTGTGCTCGTGATACATCAGAGATTATGCTGGATGGTTAGGTTAGGTTTCGTAAAATAGAGGGGACGCTTTACGGTCATAGTGATTTCCTGTTTAGGGGATCCAGGATTTTGTTTAAATACATTATTTGATTCGTATGGTTTTTAAAAATTATACTTTAGTGGGGTGCACAATTTAGTTTCATTCATATTATTTGAAATGTGACGTTACTAGAAATTAAAGCATAGCGCGGTCGCTAGAAAATGGGGACAATTGTAACTAGATGGCGCGCGAAGCGCATTTGGAGAGGCGGGATTTATACGTGCATGCCTCTGGCCTTGATCTCTGATTGGCCAAAAGTTTCATAGATGGACTGGTAACTGTAACTATATTTTGTGGAGTTTTAGAGCAGCGTAAAGGGTCCATTTTATGTGTGTTTTCAATGGTTCTTGTTGTTTCGTTCCCAATTTCAAATCTCGCGCAACGTCCAACGGACGGTTGACCCGGTTTTTTCTTACGAGTTTATCGCGGAATTTGGAGGCGGGCAGGCCGGCGACGAGTGTTTTTCGGACGGTTTTTAATATTAAGCCTTTGTCAGTTTTTACGGGCTTGTATTTGTAATTTTGTATGTATGGTTAACATCAGGCGTGTATCCACCACAGTTTTTTTACGCTATTTATAATAGACGAATGGCAAACAAATGTAAGTATGAATTTTTAGTGATTAGTATAAGTAGTTATTTTTAATCTATTATTTTTCGATAGGCACACAGAACAGGCTCAGCTTTTCCACTGTTTAGAGCTGAACGTTTAAAATTAAATTTATCAAATGAGTCGTTCGCTTTGTTATTATTAAAAAAATGGACAGAAAAAGCTGGGAGCTCTGACTGCACAGTCAAGGTAACCTTAGCAAGCATTGGGACTCAAACGGACAAAATATTGAAAATGGACAGTGGCACAGAAACTGACTTTTCCATTATTAACCCTGTACAATATTCCCGGAAAAGAACACCGCAAAGTAAGTTTAGGTCTAATTTTAGCTTTTAAGTTTGTTATTTGTATACATATTTTATATTTGATTATTGAAAATATTCATAAAAATCAGAATTACCCCCGCATCTGAAATATGGGCTAGCTTTAGAGTCGGACGTAGACACACCAGAAAAACTCCAGGAAGAGTTTACACCTCCACTAAACCGTCAGTTTTCTACACCAGTTGCTCTTGCCAAAAGCCACAAAAGACTAAGAATGAGTTTTAGTGATCTGGATATTTCACCTATGGGTTCTTCAATATGTTTCACATATTCGTGTCCCTCAATAAAATTAACATATCATAAAAGTAACCAATTCTATTCCACAACTAATTAGCAAGGATAGTGACGTCAGTGCCACTCAATTGGAGATAGAAGACAAAAACCGTTTAGCTTCTGAAGAAGAACATGAAATGGCTCAGGTTTTAGAAAATGTGGAGTAAGTATGACAGGTTACTAATTAAATTTAAAAATTTTACAACATTTCATTTACAGAGAGGAAGATGAAAATATATTAAATTTCACCAATACATTTACTGATGGGGGAGAGGTAGATGATGATGATGATGATGAAAAGGTAATTTTAACCAAAAATATTTCAAATAACATAATTTATATTCATAATATTGAATATAATTTTTCTTTAGATGCCATCAGAGTTTGGTGATTTTCCAGATAGAGACGAGTATGATTCCTTAATAATCGAACCAGCAGAACAGGTATAAAAATGATAATTATAGAGTATTTGAATTGAATTTGTTGAATAGTTAAGTATTTTTAGCCCAAGTCTAAACCTTTGGAAACAGCTGAGACAGTTGTTAGAAGTGAGATGGCTCTAGTTCACTTACCAACACTTATGGAAGTTCTAGAGAAAGCTTATGGTACAGTGTGCCGTAATTGTGATGAACCTATTAGATACACTTCAAAGTATATGGGTACGGTTCATGGGTAGTTGAGCGGTTTTCAAAAGAGCGTTTTGGAATAAAGCAGTTCCCAAAACAGCGGTTTGCAAAACCGCGTACAAGCAAAACCGCGGTTGCTGTTTCCGCGTTTCTCAATACAGCGCTATTTTCCAAAACAGCGGTTGCTGTTTCCGACTAAACTGTGATTGATAGGGAGAATAATAATATGCAAAAAGGAGTAATGTTATATCGGAAGTAAAAATAAAATATAATTTTTTGGAAAAGGCATATTATTTTGGGAAGTTAATGAAGATAAACAACAATATTTTGGAAAAGGCGTACTTTCGTACGCTCAAGATATAAACGCTGTAATCAAAATGCGCTAAAACGAGAAATGGCTATAATGGCAAACGCGTTTATGAAAAAGCCGTTTTGGACAATGCTGTTTTGATAACACGCCCAATCGATAACATACCTATGGGTACAGCTATACTTGTTACATGGTGTTGTACTGGTATCACCAGTAGAAACGAAAATCATACCAAGGTATTTTCAAATATATGTACTAACTTCTATTATATGTTCGAGTAAATTAATAAATAATTACTATTGTTAATAAGGGAAAATGGTCAACCCAACCAGTAATAAATGGGTTATACTCTGGGAACCTTATTGTTGCCTCCAGCATTCCTTTATCTGGTAATTTATGGAAAGATTGCAATGTTCATGAGACATGCCAAAATACTCTTCTTCAAAAAAGACACCTACAACAAGTAAGTTTTTCTTTTGGAACGTATAAAAGGTTTGGGGTGGAATGATGTAAATTAGAGAGCTGCATGGAAACGGTAAATGGGATAAATTGCCATTTACCGTGGTAACCATGGAAAGCCGTGGGAATGGATGGTTTTTCTGCTAATATCACATGTTGGGATCGGGAATGGCCTGAAAAAAACAAATATGGAATGGAAGTGGTTAAATTGATATACATTTTACTTTGGAAATGGTTGGTAAATGGATAAAACCAGTTCTATGGAACATCCTAAAATTCTAAAAAGACTGAAAAATTGTTTGGCCACACAGTAATGGCAGCTCTCTGCCTTTGACTGTATTAGACTATATATGGCAATCTAAGATAGGTGCCACTACTACTCCTCTCACTTTGTTTGTTGCAGCCTAGTTACAAGCTACCTTTGTAGAAAATTGGACTTTTGGTTCGTCCAATTCCTAGGGTTTGCTGGTTCTGGGAGAGCTTTTTGTTACCGCTATATCGCCGACTGAAAAAACGATACCGCGTTCTTTTTGTTTAGTTTTAATTGGGTGCTAACCGCGTTTTAATTTAGTTTATTTATCCTAAGGTTATTTTCAAAGGACAAGACTTGGTTTTATTTTATTTTATTGACTACTCTCGAATTTTTACCCATCTTGCTTGCGCAGCGAAGAGCAGAGAAGTGACTCCTCTCTTTACAATAATTTCTATAGAAACCCAGGGATGACGTCAATAGACTTCATGGCGCCTTTCGGAAACATGGAAAGTTTTTTGGGGTGCGTGATCTTTACCACACACGCCCCATGTTTCACGAAAGGCAACCTGGATTTCTTTACAAAAGCTTTAATCCCTCTTTTTGGGGGTTTTTATATTTTTTCTTTCAATTTTAAAGTTTACATCGAGTAAAGGAAAATTTACAAGAATATTTTTGAGTTTTTGAAATTTAACTTATACAGTTTGTTATTTTATATTTAATTTAATTTGCTAAGTTATAAATTTAGATTTAAAGAATTTTTATTAAATTTAAACATGCACATCTTTAACAACCTTAGCTAAAAGTACCGTCTTCTATCTCATCCTCTTATTACTTTAGCACACGAGATTCACGGCTATTATAGCTGTCAATCAGTCCATTGTGAGTTTTCGCGCTAAATTGTCGTTATAAATATTTTGGGAAGCGACTTACGCTACTTGGCGAAGGGCGAGCAAGAGTCCCTCAGTCCAGTCAGATTTTTCTACAGTTGTTTATAGCCCCCCCCCTTTTTTTTACTAAAATTCCCAATGAAGACCCGATATTGCAGTGGTAATTTTGGGCCAAACCAAGACGCTCAAGGGTTATATTCTTTCAAACTCTATGGTATGGAAATGGTTTTCTGATCTTGTTCATTTCGGTAATGGTTGGAAATGCAATAACGTTTCTTAGTTAGGAATCCGAATGGTTAGTATTTTGAAAACACCGATCGGTAACGGATGGAGAAGTTGATGAAATCAATGGATGGAATTGGTAAACAAAAATATGAACAAAAATGGTATGGAAATGGTAACGTTTGAAACTGAAATGCAGCTCTCTAGTGTAAATAAGCAATTTTAAAAAGTCCCCTATACAATATTTGTAGGGGGGAGCATAGATGGAAAGCATTTTTTCACTCCCTCGTTTTGGCACGCGCACCTGGTGAAACGTAATTTTTTAAAATCGCCTTTTACAGTAGACTTTTTCAGAGTGGAAATTGGGGTAGGCAACCCTCAGTAGAGAGCTGCATTTCAGTTTCAAACGTTACCATTTCCATACCATTTTTGTTTACCAATTCCATCGGTGTTTTACAAATACTAACCATTCGCATTCCTAATTAAGAAACGTTAATGGACCAAGACCGAAAAAACCAACGATATGAGTGAGGTTTAACAATTGACTGAAGTTCAGATATTGAAATTTTTCTTTATGTATTTTTAGTAGTTTAATCCTTAATCACTATTTAATTCAATCAACTGATTTTACTCTTAATCGATCTATTCCCTCTAAATTTATTCAAAAAATTGCATATCTCCGCTTTTTCAAGAACAATTCCATTTTCCGAAAACATTTTATCATGAAATTAATTATTTTGAAGGGAGTACGTTTAGAGGGATCAATAATTAATATTTGAAATATTCTACTGAATTTCTAAGAAGAGCACCCATACACTGCAAGCACGGATGATTGCAAAATTTTATATCATAACTTGATTAGAGTGAAGTGATTTATGTATTAATTCCGCTGAAAAGAATATAAAATGACATTGTACAGCGCTGAGAAATTTTTCTTTTAATGGAATCTTTACACTAACGTTTGGTTATTTTTATGCTTACATAATATTTTTCCAGTCCATGAAAGGAGAGCTACCTACTAAAAGCAGGGAGTAAGGAACGTTAGAGGGAGTATTAAAGTGAATAGGCGCGTTCGTTAGATTCGTGGCTAAAATCGTCTCTCTCTGGCGCTGACTCGGGGACTCAACGCGGTGTCCGCGCGCATGCGTCAAATTTAAAAACCGTCGTGCATCTGTTTTTTAACGAGGTATTTTTCTGTTCTCGCCGTTACGGCAAGCCCGGCCGCCGGCGGCTCGAGATGCGCCGCTCGGCCTCAGCCGATGATATTTAACCAAGGCATAGTGTAGTTTTCGTGTCTAATTCTATTCGCAGAGCTATATTTATGTTGAAATTTAAAGAAAATCTTATAGTATTTAGTTGTTATCAATCTGGGTAGCTTTTGCTTGGACTATTTAAGACGCCGTGCATCTGTTTTTTAACGAGGTATTTTTCTGTTCTCGCCGTTACGGCAAGCCCGGCCGCCGGCGGCTCGAGATGCGCCGCTCGGCCTCAGCCGCTGATATCTAGCCAAGGCTTAGGGTAGTCGAACAGAGTGAGTGGGGCAGCAGTCGATGGAAGCGGAAGCTGGCGCTGGCTGCAGAGAGAATTTTTAAATTCTCTCTGCTGGCGGTAGTAAACGACGTCACTCGCGCCTTTGCGTTAGCAAAAATTGAGGAACGGAGATAAAAATTCCTACCCCCCACTTTCTTTACCATTTGCCACTGTATGACGGTTTTTTTAGCATTAGATCAAAACTCCCTCTAACGTTCCTTACTCCCTGCTAAAAGTAACCACATGGGACAAAAGTTGTTCCTTTTCCTTTGGTAAACGATTTTATTTTATTAGTCCGAGCAAAATAAATTATTCTTAATCATACTTTATCGATTATCAGTCTTCTCAACAAATTGTAACCATTGAAAAAACCTTTTTTGGTGCAAACTTGAAAATTTCTCAAGCCACTGATATTTAAACCAATGTCCGTCAAGGTGCTTACAAGTTAAGGAATATCGATACGAAATCCCTTCAAAATAATTAATTTCATGATAAAAGAATTGTTCTTGAAAAAGCGGAGATATGCAATTTTTTGAATAAATTTAGAGGGAATAGATCGATTAAGAGTAAAATCCGTTGATTGAATTAAATGGTGATTAAGGATTAAACTACTAAAAATACTACTAAAAAAAATTTCAATATCTGAACTTCAGTCAATTGATAAACCTCACTCATATCGTTGGTTTTTTCGGTCTTGGTCCAAACAAGACGTTTTTGTATAATATCTGTCACTTCAGTCTTAAGGCGTCAACTCTTAACAGGCTGAAAATGTCATTTCCCGTCCCTATTATCTAAGGAACCAAAAATGCTGTTAGTTAGCGGTTTTGAATAAAATATAAATCGAAATCATCTTTGGTTTGTGATACATTATTGATAATGATGGCACGAGATATTAGTGAGTATTAATTAAAATTAATAGCCTTTTCAAAATCGTAAAACTATTAACTATTTAATTTCGTAGAACTGTTTACTTCTTAAATAAGTGTGTTGAGAAAGTTACGTGTGTTAAACTTTACAAAACAAGGAATGTGCTCTAATCTATTTAAGAAGCTGTCTGTAAAATCATGCTTGCAATCAGCCTATGAAAATTCCCTCTAAGAAGATCATGGGTGCATTGATTATGGCTAAAAGAAAGGCAACCTACGAATGGCTAAAAGTGCGCCTCTTTTTAGGGTAGAAAGAAACTAAAATACCATTTTTTTAGAAAATTTGTGTCAATAAACAAGATAATTAGCAATAATCAGGGGTAAAAACAAATCCAATTTAGGAAAATTTTGGAAAAGGGGAAATATATTCAGTTGATAAAACTTGATAATTCCAAAAACAGGTGAACATTTAGCCGCTCATAACGGTATGTTATCGATTAGGCGTATTATCAAAACAGCATTGTCCAAAACGGCTTTTTCATAAACGCGTTTGCCATTATAGCCATTTCTCGTTTTAGCGCATTTTGATTACAGCGTTTATATCTTGAGCGTACGAAAGTACGCCTTTTCCAAAATATTGTTGTTTATCTTCATTAACTTCCCAAAATAATATGCCTTTTCCAAAAAATTATATTTTATATTTACTTCCGATATAACACTACTCCTTTTTGCATAATATTGTTCTTTGTCCTATATACTTAATATAATCGAGATTTCCCTCCCTATCAATCACAGTTTGGGCGGAAACAGCAACCGCTGTTTTGGGAAATAGCGCCGTATTGAGAAACGCGGAAACAGCAACCGCGGTTTTGCTTGTACGCGGTTTTGCAAACCGCTGTTTTGGGAACCGCTTTATTCCAAAACGCTCTTTTGAAAACCGCTCAACTACCCGTGAACCCTCATAACAACCTAGCCTAACATAAGCTTAACCCTGTTTCTAAACCTAACATGATCTATTACATCATAAATGAAATGGGTCTTAGGTTCCCTATTTATACCCTTGATGATCTATACATATTCTTGATTATTAAAATAATTTGCCCTAAAATGTTAAAGTTACAGTTTTGGAGACTTGGGAGACCACAAAAATCCGAAATTGCGTTCTAACATATGAATGCTCACTGAGAATAACCAAAATAAAATTAATATGTAATTAAAAATAATGAAACCGTGTATACCTCATATGGAAGTGTTGAATTAACTGCGCTTACGTAATACACCACTGTCTTAACTGCCAAAGCGAAAACACATTAAACTTTTTGTCATCTTTCCAGTAGTATTTTAAAGTGTTAAACCTAGGGTTAGGAACTTACGATATGTTTCTAGCATGAAACGAAGCAAACTATATCAAATTCCAAAACGGAGCTGGAAATCAGCTTTTTTCATAGTCTTAAAGGACGAAAGACGCTATAAAGAGTATATTACACAGACTTACCAAAATTCAACTTATGCCTTGGCCAAAACGAACGTCGAAAAATAACTTCAAACGATATTAAAACCTCTATTAACTGTAATTATTTACCTGAATTACTTTTTAGACGAAAATTGGACCTGATAACAAAGTAGTGGTTATTAAGGGCGTTATACTTCATTATAAAATCCAAATAACGGTGTTCAAGCTCGGATAAAATATCAAAAAATTAATTAGCGTCGACGATAGTAAGGCATCGCTAATTTAGCGATGCCTTACTGTCGTCTGCTATGAAATAATCTTTCTTACTGTCGTCTGCTATGAAATAATCTTTCTTACTGTCGTCTGCTATGAAATAATCTTTCTTTCTGTCGTCTGCTATAAAATAGGGAATTCAAGGCATAATTTATTAGTTAAATTACAAAAATTAGGCTTCATTTATTTAAAAACTAAACAGGTAAGTTTCTCATTTAGTAAATGCTTGTTAATTTGAAAGTATTCCGAAAACTAACTTCGCTGTAGTTTTTCCGTATCGCCTATGACAATTTCCCTAAAAAACCGGGTAAATTGTAATGCTTTTTCTATGGGACGCTAACCCTAAAAAGGTGATTTTTTCGTTTAGCATTACAAACGGGTATCAAGTCATATCTACAAGAGCCTACCGGCCCTGTAGAATAGGTATGTTGGTGATCCTCAAATTTTATTTCACTTCCCCTTTTTACCTTAACTCTTTTATATTACGCTAACCGTTCTTTGTTCGAGTCTAGGGCGTTTATGTTGAGATAATATGGATGGCTTTCGAAGACATCCATTTTCGAATTAAAGCTAACATTATCTTTTATCCCCATCTGATGTTACACATTAATTGTTGTTGCTTTTATCGTCATTTCGACGATACGGTAAGCGGTATCACGACATCCCTATGGCGAAAATATCACAGATAGAGTCCACTAACTTAATAACTATGGCTTTTTACCTCTCCGTGTGACGTAGTCCAGGAGAGGTTCTGTAACGGCCGTGTCTGTCTGTGTGTCTGTCTGTCTGTGTGTGTGTCTGTCTGTCTGTGTGTGTGTCTGTCTGTCCGTTGTTACACCCACGTGACCGCGTTCGCAGTTTGCGTATCGGAGCAAACGTGTTCGCCATTTCCGAACTGCTTTCACAGTCACGGAAATGGCTCCTCTACTTGAGCTCTCACACCACCAATCTTCTGGTCTTTGTCCACACCACAAGGACACTAGTCTGTTCTTACTGGCTGCTAATCACCACCATCTTCTGGTCTTCGTCCATTCCACGTGGACACCAGTCTGTACATACTGGCTTCTAATCACCACCATCTTCTGTTCTTTGTCAATCCCACATTGACACCCGTCTGCACTTACACTGCCTTCTAACACCACCATCCACTGGTCTTCCGTCTATTCCACATAGACACCAATCTGTATCATTGGCTTCTACTCCATTATCATCGTTTGGTTTTAGGATATACGCGGCGATCAGCTAGGGTTACGAGAAACGTCTAGCCTCCCTAAGGTAGGATCGCTACCAAAGGTTTTCGCATTTGCGGTTTTTCCTTACTATTATAATGGAAACGAATCGTATATATACCCCAAAATTTGAAGAAAGCGGGAAGAGGGGTACCCTTCACTTTAAACGTCAATATTAGCAAAGTTTGAGAAGATAATAAGTATAACTTTATTTTAAACGATTTAACTATTATTAATGTTAATTATTGAAGATTAAAATAATTAAAAATAATTATATTTATTTAAATATTAAAGATAAACCTCTCGTGCAAAGAGAGAGATTATCATTGCCTCCTATATCTACCAAGGCCCGTGCATTGTGATATATTTCATTCATTGCATAAACATAAGCGAGATTGTTTTGGGAAAAAAATACTGCTTCCACTAATGGGTTTATACTCCTTGTTACTGTTGTATAGAGTAATCATGATAAAAGCTTAAAAAATTACGAGAGGACAGACCTTTTTTATCCTCATTCAAAAATATTTTTTGGTGCTAAGACTGCTTTAAAAAATCCAAACGGTTAGGCATTGGTAAAAAAGACAAATGATATTTTTCAAATCTTATGAGATAACGCCTACCTAGTTGAAAATTGCCGTTTTTTATCCGCGGGAGCCATTCTTAATGAGAATTTCGATGCTAGTAGGTTGTCAATTAAACTACCGGTATAATATTGTTGTTGGAAATTGGATATTAAGTCAAATTAAGTGGTTGTAAAGAGCCAGCAGGTTTTTGCCACTTCTTTTTGTGAGTATTTGATTTTTATATGTAAAATGGAGGAAGATAATGTTGAGATTAAGGATGAAATGCGGAAGCGCAAAGCGCGGGAAAGGATGAGGGCAAAAAGGTCGACGTTTTCATTGGATACTTAAGTTTATATAATCTTCTCGACACGGAGAGGTAATATTTTGGTTTTCCCGACTTGTTGGAATTGGGATTTATCGAAAAGATTGTAACAATAATTGAGTTTGGCGATCTGATCATAAATAAGTGATACGGAGAAAAGCGTGTACATGTTAAATTCTAATAAAAAATATTAGTGACAATATTCCAGATGAAAGTCTACTTCAAAAAAATGATTTGGATATTTTTACAAAGCTTAAATTACAAAATATTACGCTAAAAGTTAGACTTCAAAGCAAGTGAATTTTACAATAGAAAATATTTTTAATTTAACCGAACAAAGAGTACGACCCTTTTTACCTCTCCGAGTGACGTATGTCACGGAGAGGTTCTGTAACGATCGTGTGTGTCTGTGTGTCTGTCTGTGTGTCTGTCGGGGTGTCTGTGTGTGTGTCTGTTGTTACACCCACGTGACCGCGTTCGCAGTTTCCAAATCGGAGCAAACGTGTTCGCCATTTCTGAACTGCTTTCACAGTCACGGAAAGGGCTCCTCTACCACCATCTTCTGGTCTTTGTCCATCCCACACGGACACCAGTCTGTACTTACTGGCTTCTAATCACCACCATCTTTTGGTCTTTGTCCATCCCACTTGGACACCAGTCTGTACATACTGGCTTCTAAACACCACCATCTACTGGTCTTCCGTCTATTCCACATAGACACCAATCTGTCTCATTGGTTTCTAACTCCATCGTCATCGTTTGGTTTAAGACATTTGCGGCGGTCAGCTATGGTTACGAGAAACGTCTAGCCTCCCTAGGGTGGGTTGTCCACCAAAGCTTTTCGCAATTGCAGTTGTTCTTCCTTTTAACTGTAGTTCGAAACCCTTATATACTACCTATTTGAGTAAGGCGAAGCAACCGGCGTATGCTTCATTTCAAACGCCAATATTAGTCAAGTCTCTAAAGAATGTTTAATTGTTATTAATCAAAACGATGTAACGCTCAATAAGGCGAACAACTAACGAAGAAAATATTTAATATTCATTATATTTATTTTAATATTTAAGATAATCTTGTTTCTCAACTCAAAATTAATACGGAAAGAGTTAAAAAGCAGTCTATGTTTTTGTCTGTGTGTGTCCGTCCATTGTTATACTAGTGCGTCACATTAGCAGTTTGCCTTGTGTTGATGTGTTAAGAAAACATACAGAACCTTAATTTCCCTTTTTCCGTAATATAAAGTGAAAATGTGGAAGTATTTTTCGTAATTACGATGCCTTTAGTAGTTTTGAAGCTTGAAAGCTCTGTTTCATTTTGATATTCCAAGGACATTTTTTAATATTATTATTTGAAATTGAAATGGCTGTTTATATATTACTTAAGCTATACTATATCTGTATATAGAATAATCCATGCTTTTATTATTACAAGATGAACGCTAAGGCTTACACTCTGTCGGTTAAATCAAGTATTAACCGTAATAGGCCGAGTAAACAAAAGAGTGTATAATTGAGGCCCAAGGTGTGTAGTAAACTATGGGTTTTGTTTTTCGTGTCTGTATTGAAGAGACATTAACTGTTCAGAGTGAGCCGAAAGTTAAATACACGTTTAAACAATCAGGGTTAGATGTTATAATAGAAAAAATGATCATGGTGGCAATTAGACCAGTGAAAGAGTTAATGTTAAACGGGTAGTAGCTACGGAGTGTTCAATCTTTTTATGGTGCGCAAGACTTTCAGTGCGTCTAACCACAAATCAGCTTTGGTGTTATTTAACCTTAACACCCATGTTGGCAAACTAAGAACATTGTTGAGGTGAGACAAGACGATAGTGTTTACACTGCAAACCAGTTGTGAATGTAGCTATGAGTATATCGGGTAAACAGCTGAAGCGTAGACAATTGGGCCTTTACAAACACATGAAGGTTTTATCTCTCCAAAATTTATCCACTTCATTTCCTGTTCTTTTCCCCATTGACTGATTTCCATGTGTCCAAGATTTATCCCTATTTGATGTAAAATGTCGTCTGCTTTACTGTATATTCGCAATGCTTGGAATACTGCTTCAATAATATGTAAATTTTTACTTCAAAAATAGAGAAATAATTCCATATCTAGGTAAATAAGTTTGTAGTAGTTTTGACTCGGAGAGGTAATATTTTGGTTTTCCCAACTTTCTCTATTTAATTACCCTTGTCCACTAGGGAGCCCCGGGTACCCAAGAAAATTGGGCTTTGGGGGGGTCGGGATGAAATTATCACTATTTACAAGTCTGGTCTTGGGTCATTTCTCTTTAGGTTTTTCTAAAGCGATTTCTGAGGAATTTTAATCGAAATTTTGTAGAGGTTACTCTGTATATATTCTTTAGAAACGGAAAATTAAACTATCAAATTAAAATTAAAACTACACTTATCTTTTACCCAGCCTCCATTTTCCATTTTATTTTTCCTTTCTGTCTTCTTATTGTTCTCATTATACAGAGAGCACGCTCACCTTTTTGGTGAAGTCTTTACAATAGCCAATAGTTTCTGGCGCCATATAGACGGAATCAATTAACTTCGCAAAACTTTACCAAATTTTTCCATACTGATAAGACCGATCAATATAAGTTGAATTAGACGTCGCAGTGAACGCTTCAGTAGCATTGCGCCGAATCCAAATCCCGTTCGACCGAAAAACCCGCACTTCGGGTTTTTCCCGATGGATTTTAAATAAAATCCGGGAAGCGCAACGATTTTAGTTGTTCTGTAGCTATGAAGCGCTGTTTCATTTCAATATTCCAAGAACATATTTTAAATTAATATTTCAAATTTGGTGTTTACTTTTTAATTCAGCTTTACTACATTTATATACAGTGTAAACGTGAAATTTAGCCTTTCCTAGTTACAAGGGACGTTAATACTCAATATTTTAGTAGCGGCTCGGGAATCGAGATACCGCTGATACCTAGCCAAGGCTTAGTGTAGTTTTCGAATCTACTATTATTCGCAGAGCCATTCTTCTGTTGAAAATATAAAAATTCTTATGAAATTTAGTTGAAGACTTATTAAATGACTCGATTCGAATGTTTACAAAACTTGAGCTTTAAAACGTTGACTATAGTCATAGCCTCCTGGATCACGGGACTCGCGGACGCAGGCTGCCTGCACTACAAAAGCCCGTCCAATCGGCTCAAAAACGCGTATCAAGCATTTTAAGCCGAAAATCAAAGCTTTTAACATGGCCGTTTATGGAAAGAATACCATTTTTGGCATTAAATTGGCAAATACTGGCTTAAATCTCTGAAATTTTAATGAGTTGTGTAAAATAAGGTAATCCATTTGGTATACTCTTATAGGATAGAATCCCGTTGGACCGAATTCAGATTTGTACAATTGTAGCCAAATTTAAAACAATTTATAGCCCAAAGAGCGATTTTCTGCTGAATGGGAATATTTATATGGAAGAGATTTTGATGGGTTTGCACGTATAAAATCATAGAGTTTCCTTGAGTTGCCGAGCTCCAGTAGCGCAATGAATAGAGTGAGTTGAATGATCGAAGAAATTAAGCAGCATCGAGCTCCGTCGGAATTTGGGAGGGAGATCTCTTAAAGGTAAGGTTGGGTTAGAGTTAAGTTAGTACTATTTCATAAGAAAAACTAAACGTTACGCCTTTTCCAAAATATTGAAGTTTATCTTCATTGACTTTCCAAATTTATATGCCTTTTACAAAGATTAGGTTAGGTTTGTAATATTTTATAAAAAACTAAAATGTTACGCCTCTTCCAAAATATTGAAGTTTATCATCATTGACTTTCCAAATTTATATGCCTTTTACAAAGATTAGGTTAGGTTTGTAATATTTTATAAAAAACTAAAATGTTACGCCTTTTCCAAAATATTGAAATTTATCATCATTGACTTTCCAAATTAATATGCCTTTTCCAAAGATTAGGTAAGGTTAGTAATATTTCATAAGAAAAACTAAAATGTTACGCCTTTTCTAAAATTTTGAAGTTTATCTTCATTGACTTTCCAAATTAATATGCCTTTTCCAAAAAATACATTTTATATTCACTTCCGATATAAAGTTACTCCTTTTTGAATAATATTGTTCTTTATTTTCAAACTAAGATATTTGCATTACAAATGAGACCATTAGCTCTGATCATAAGTGAATCATATTACAGCTCCCTATAAGTACTGGACGTAGGTTATGCTTTAGTAAACAGCGTTTTCTTCCAAGACATCCAAGCCCGCCATCTATAGCTCAGTTTTACAAGTATAGTTTTCCCATTAACCCGGATCTTGAGTTAGGTTAACCTACGGAAGTTCCGGTTGATGATAATGGCTGTCAGACCGCCGTCAGTGTCGTGATTAGTGTGAAGCTTGTTATCGCGTTATAATTTTGTTTTAGAATGGCTTATGTTTCTTTGCTACTTAGGAAAAACGCCTAGGATCAATGTAACTAATTGCAATGCCCAAATTAAAAAGACATCTAAACACGATCTATGTGATGTTAAAAGCGCTTAACCGTAAGCGACTAAAACGTTTTGTAAAACTGAAAAATATTGACCAGCATCTTTCGCAAACGGAAACGTTAAAGCATTGAAAAAATTTGTCACACTTAAAAAAGGAAAACAAATTTCTATGTCGACGCACATAACCTTTAATTACTAATTAATCGGTCCAACTATCCCCAATAAAAACCTTTAGATAGGTGGAAGCTTAGTGCTGTACTAAGGATACATTAAAAATATTCTAGCATGATGAAGGCTATTTTGATCATTTAATTCAAATAATTTCCTTTTCAACACAAGCGTTTAAAAAATACCTATAGACCGCCAATTGTTTTTTTAAAATCGGAAAAATAAAGTGGACTTCTACTATTATATTCACAACCCAACACTTTGTATGGAACAACTTGTTTCCTTCCGCGCTCTTCTCTCTCAAACCTTTCCTCATTGGCTACCACTTACTTCCGTTTGCTTGCCCCGCTTATTAAAAATTTCTTTCGCGCCAAAATCATTCCTTTGGTTTAGTTCACAAATTCGCCGCTGCGTTTCGCATATACCCTTTTCTCTTCAGTGCTAGGAGACAATGCTGATGCACGGCGATGTTATATCGTCCAGTACTTCTAGGGAGCTGTAATATGATCCACTTCTGCTCTGATCTTACGAATAAATACTAACTTAAAAAACCACAATTTGAAAACAAAACCAGAAATGAAAGGAAAATTCATGATTGGAAATCCGCCCAAATTGCGGTATTCGTTCCAATGGGATTCGGTCGAACAAGACATTCAATCCAATGGGATTCGACCCAATGGTACACAATCAATTATTAGACAATTAATTTTTCGTTCGGTCATTCAACGAACTATATTATCGCTTGCGTCATCAGTACGAGAAATATACAAGCACCTCAAGTACAGTAAATGGACCTGAGTGTAACATCGTGCTACGTTTGAGAGGCCTTGAGATTGTGTCGATACTCGATACATTTATCGTGTTAACTTGGAAATGCTACTCTCAAGTTCGTTTCGAAAAATTTCAAAGCGAAAAAATTTTTCAAGTGGCAGTTTTAATTTGATATGTTTGCGATGAAGGTTTAATAGATTGATATTTAGTTTAATACAAAGACGTCCTATACCTACCATTCAGTGGAGGACCAACGTAGAGGCCTAATTACATCTATTAACTATTGCAGTAGTTTAAAATATTGAGTTTACCAGTGATTTTGTGGGTGATGGATATGCTTTTTTAAACACTATTCTTTTTGTAGAAGTAATGTCCGTACAAAGGTCAGACTTCGGTAATCTAAGGCGCTACCATTTTAACTTTTCAACATGTGAACGTATATTTCGAGAACGAGTGTGAGGAAGGATGCTGAGAATCCGAAGAGACAAACGCGGAAATTGACCATGAAAGCGGAGACGTTGATAAAGACGAACAAATCAGGGGTTTCAGTTCTCTGACAGGGATGTATTTCGTTTTTCAAAGACGGGTTCAGATCCTCGAAACAATCGCCCTCGGTCAATTGGCACAACCTGGAAAATATGCTCATATTAACTTTACTATAAACGTAAAACTTCGAAGGGAACACTAACCTTTTGTTGCCGGTTTTGATTAGCGTTTGCGAAATATTTTTTCTTGAAATACAACACCGAGTAGGTTATCATTAACATGGACACCAGTCTGCACACCTGGCTTCTACACCACCATCTTCTAGTCTTTGTTTTTGTCCATCACACATGGACACCAGTCTGCACACCTGGCTTCTACTCCATCGTCATCGTTGGGTTTAAGACATCCGCGGCGATCAGCTAGGGTTACGAGAAACGTCTAGCCTCCCTAGGGTGGGTTGTCCACGAGAGGTTTTCGCAGTTGCGGTTGTTCTTGCTTTTAACTGTAGTTCGACACCCTTATATACTACCTATTTGATTAAGGCGAAGCAACCGGCGTATGCTTCATTTCAAACGCCAATATTAGTCAAGTCTCTCAAGAATGTTTAATTGTTCTTTTTTAAAACGATGTAACGTTCAATAAGGCGAATAACTAACGAAGAAAATATTAAATATTAATTATATTTATTTTAATATTTAAGATAATCTTGTTTCTCAATTCAAAATTAATACGGAAAGAGTTAAAAAGCAGCCTATGTTTTTGTCTGTGTGTGTCCGTCCGTTGTTACAGTAGTGCGCTGCGTTAGAAGTTCGTTTTGTTTTGATGTGCAAAGAAATCCTACAGAACCATAATATTCCCTTTATCCTTAATATAAAGTGAATATGTGGAAATATTTTTCGTAATTATGATGCATTTAGTACTTTTGTAGCTTTAAAGCTCTATTTCATTTTGATATTCCAAAGATTTTTTAAATATTATTATTTAAAATGGATGTTTATATATTACTTAAGCTATACAAGATCTGTTTATAGCATAATCCTTTCTAAAGTGAATACAAGCACAACGCTACTATGTTGGTCAAATGAACCTTTATTTGTCAATAGGCCTAGTGAACCAAAAAGTAAACGCTTGGTTTTCGTTTCTGTAATGCAGAGACATTAACGGTTCAGAGTGAGCCGAAAGTTAAATACACTTTTAAATAATTAGGCTTAAATTTTATAATCATGGTGGAAATCTGGGCCGCGTTCAGCAGAGCCCAGCACTGTGAACAGTGTCCTACATAACGGGGTTATGTTTATGAATTTTGACGTCATGGTGCTCAGCGCTGAGCTAGCGCGGTCTTCAAAGAAAATAGTCGGCTTTTTGGATAACGTGACGTAAAACGCGTAGTTCTCAGCTTGGCGAAAAAACCATGGAGGAATTAATACTAATAGCTTGATGATTCTGATGGGACTATAGCTATTAAATTGGCGTGAAATCAGTTGATCACGCGAGAATTTTAAGAGATATGTTAGTTTCTAATTTTAATTATAAAAGTTGTTATCTATCTCTATAAATATGTTATCATACAATTTTTGTTAAGCCTTGGTACCTTGCACGCTTTATTGCGCTAGCGTCATTTATAAAACGCGGATGACCGGAGAAAAGCTATGACGACAGAGCTCACCGGTAAACATTTCCAAAATCCGCTGTCTTTTTTGGTGAGCTCTGCTGAACGCAGCCCAGACCAGTGAAAGGTCTCATCGTAATCGGATTATAGCTTCGTGTTTTCATGCTTTTTATGATGCGCATTTACTTTCTGTGTGTGTAGCCACAAATAAGCTTTGGTGTTATGTAACGTTAACAGTCATGTTGACAAAACTAAGAAAATCGTTGAGGTGAAACGAGAGGATAGTGTTTACATGGCAACCCTGTTGTGAATATGGCTTTGAACATAGAGGGCATACAGTTGAGGAGTAGAAAATTGGGCCTTTACAAACACGTAAAGGTAATATCCCTCCAAATTTTTATCTCTTCATTTCCAGTTTTTCCCCCATCGGATGATTTTAATGTGTACGAGTATATCATTATTGGATGTAAAATGTCGTCTGATTTACAGTATATTTGCTATGCTTTGTACACTGCTTTAATATTTCATAAATTTTAACTTAAGAAACATTTCCATATCTGGGTAAATAAGTTTGTAAGTAGTCGTCTTAACTCGGAGATATTTTAATTAGTTTCCGCACCTTAATTTTAACAAATTACTAAATTAGCCTAAAATTAACCTTGAATAAACGATATTTATTGAAAAAACTGTATTTAAAATGCGCGAGCTAAAGTAAAGTTTAGCCCCATACTCACCCAGACTGGTTGCCAACCCCAGATCGTATCCAACAAAAAATATTTAATTATAATTTGGAATTTCAATTTTAATGAATCCTAGTTTTTAAAATGCCCATTGAGAGTCTGTAACTAAACGTTAACGACCTCTAGTCTCTGCCAAGTGATGTAAATTTCAGACCTTCTCTGTGGGAAAGGGGGAATCCAATTAGCTAGATTTACAAACTGACATCACATTGAAATTAAGTTATCATTCTAAAAACTTAGTTACTCAACTATAAATGAAAGGGTATTGAAGGTTAAAATAACGTTACTACGAATAAATCAAATAAAAAATCTATAACTTAAGCTCCTCAAAAAATGAACATTAAGATAATTAGGGTGAAAACATAGTTAACAGACTAGTAGGATTCATAATATTTACATTTTACACAAGGAGGCCTGACTCACTGGGTGAGTTTATAGCTGGGCCTCCTCGCGTAAATGCTATGAATCCTCTTAGTCTGTAAACAATGGAACCTCAGCAAGATCAAATTTTCAAATCTAGCTATATAGCCAGCCGTCTATCTATTTTTAGCATTATAATTTAAATTAATTGATCGTGATGATTTAAAGTTAAATAATTATATATTGCTAATGTATTTATTATTTAAGTAATTTTATTTAATTTAAATAGTAAATTTAATGATGGCAATTAAGGGTTCCACGAGAGGGTAGAATTTATTTAAAAATTCAGTAATGTTTTCACCAGGGATAAAGGAGGAGCGTGAGGATATTTGTTTTCACGCATAGGCCGGGGTCACCTTACAATAACTTTAGGTAGCCTAGGCAAAACATTTTATGGCCGGGGCCATCTTGTTCGTTTTGCGCTCTTTAGAGCTAAAACGATTGTTCTGACCCACGCTGGCTGCCTGGCTGGTTTTTTGCTGTTACCTGATGAGTTTCGTCATAAATATTTCGAAATTCCCGCGATTTTGAATTGAAAATTCACCCGAAGTTCACATTTCGCCTCATAGATAGCGTAACGTAATTTATTTCAATTCAAATTATTTTTCTGCCACACCGGGAACCGATCCCGCGACCTCCAGATCCATACTTGACGTCACTGAAGACGCCTGCTCCAAGCCTCCAACCAATCGAGCCACGCTCGCTTAGCACCTAAACCGAGTTAAGTTATAGTCAAGAGAAGAGAGAGGAAGAAGGATCTGGATACCCCCAACCCCCTCCCCGACGCGCTCGACTGGGAAGAGACAGGCAGACGGGAGAGGAGAGACAGACAGACTTCGCAAGCGCGTCAGACTGGCTTCAGCGCTGTGTTGCTTGCAATTTTCTTTGCAATTTATAATTATTATGTCTTTTTAATCCTAGGCAAGATTAAATTTCTTATTAGGAACATAAACATTACAGTTAATATTATCATATTAATCATAAAAGAAATTAAAGTTCTCCCCGACGGAAGGCGCGCTAAGCAGAGAGAGTTTATATCGTTTCTGAAGACTCGTCTGCTTAAAGTTAGGGTGATCATGGTGATGGTTTTATCCCCCTAAGAAATCGCGCTCTCGTTAGGTTGATTTACTAATGATAATCAACATAATGAAAAAATTAAATGTATTAACAAAATGAGTCGGCGTTTTAAAACTATAACTAGATTGGGACGGAGTTATCGTTGCCCACTATTTGTTTTGACAAGTTCGAAATGAAATAATCACTTTATGAAACTGACATTAAAAAATAGATAGATTTTTGCAGAATTAAATTATCATTTCAGTAATTAACAACAAGCGTAATTAACATACTCATCGAGTCAGCATGTTTTTCCGCTCTTGCATGGTTTACCTACTAATAATAGTTAAGAATAGGAACTTAATTCCGGAGAGATACATGATTTAAGGCTTAATGGCTGATCGTGTTAGCTAAGCATACCCTAGCTGAGTTAGTCAGGTGTTTAAATGTAGCTTAATTCTGGAGATGCAATTCTCAACAAACGCAATAAACATTATATTAATTAAAGTTAATATGAAAAAATTAAGGCTCCATTTGAATTGCTCAGCGATAATTATAAAATAAAATCAACAACTCTAGGGTAATTACAAAATGAAATCAACAACTAGACGATAATTGAAAATACGAAAATCTCACTCATTTCAAACGAAATTGACGTATTCAAGTATTGATTACCTTAATACCAACATATCAGACAATTATTTAATTATAATTTGTAATTTCAATTTAAATGGCCATTGAGAGTCGAAATGTAATATATTTCTATTTTTATTAGAGTTAAGAAATGTAATTTATTTTAATTACAGTCAAGTAGTTTTTTTTATTATAGTGCTGAAATAAAATTTATTACAGTGCACAATTATAACTAAGTATTAGAGCGCGGAATTGTTACAAAATATTAACTTTAGTGCTGAATTATAACAAAATATTAACTTTAGTGCTGAATTATAACAAAATATTAACTTTAGTGTGAATTATAACAAAATATTAACTTTAGTGCTGAATTATAACAAAATATTAACTTTAGTGCTGAATTATAACAAAATATTAACTTTAGTGCTGAATTAAAACAAAACATTAACTTTGGTGCTGAATTATGAAAAACTATTAACTTTAGTGGAGAACTATGAGAAAATATTAACTTCAGTTTTAACAAAAAAACAACAGAATTGTTGCGTTTCACAGTAAGAGCACCCATACTCCTTGATGGGTGATTATTAGAAATTTTTTTTCACTCTGGATCTTCAGATTCGGATTGACCTAAACAGGAGTTAGTATTATTCGCAGGATTGACCTTAAAAGGAGCAAGTATTATTCGCATGAAGTGTGTACTAATTTCAATTGCAGGACATTTCTTACCACTCAAATTCACTTCTTTCTTGCTTAAACTTTCATTCATCTCAAAAGAAGAATTTTTTTCTTCCTTGATTAACTTTAGTGCAGAATTATAACAAAATATTAACTTTAGAGGAGAACTATGACAAAATATTAACTTTAGTGGAGAACTATGACAAAATATTTAATTTCAGTCTTAACAAAAAAACAACAGAATTGTTGCGTTTCACAGTTAGAGCACCCATACTGCTTGATGGGTGATTATTAATATTTTTTTCCCCTTTGGATCTTCAGACTCGGATTAACCTAAAAAGGAGTTAGTATTATTCGCGTGAAGTGTGTACTAATTTCAATTGCTGAACATTTCTTACCACTCAAATTCACTTCTTTCTTGCTTAAACTTTCATTCATCTCAAAAGAAGAAATTTTTTCTTCCTTGTTAAGTGAAGTTTCCTTTTTCTCAGCAGTTTCTTTATTGTTAGTTTTTTGTTCTTTGATTTACAGGAATCAATTTTTTTTCGTTTAGGTGAAATTTGTTCTGATATATCTAGGAAATGAAAATACATGATTTTATAGGATACTGGCCAAGCTTTGATTTTTAGAAACAAAAGCTTTTGCAAATTGAGGAAAACTAAGCTGAAATGTGGGTTAAATTTAATAATAAAGGTAAACCATAATGGCTAACAGTCCTTACATCTAGAGCTCAACATGACCCCAACAAATTCCAGCTGATATCAAGCATGCAGTTTGGTCAAATTCAGATATTAACGAGTTGGGACTGTACATAAAGGGAAAACCAAGCAAATAAAAAAACCACATTCTCAAATATATAAGATATTGTGTAATTAAAGGTTGTGTAATTAAAGGTTTATATAGGAATGGCCAAAAAATATACCTTTTATCTGAAATTATAAGAACACTGAGCTTCACAATTGAAATTCATCTTAAATTGATACCATTTACCAAACACAGCTATTTCTTTGCTTTTCTTGTTAGGAGAATCCAACAATTTTTCAGGAACTTGGCTTAATATACTGTCAATATCTTCTTCTTTAATAGTCAAAGACGCTTCTAAAAGAACTAAATTCAAACTTGTAAATGAATTTAGCGAACATTGCCAACCAGAATGAGAGCGCTTCATTGTTGGAGAATACTGATATGTTGACTTCGATGGAGAATACTGATATGTTGACTTCGATGGAGAATACTGATATGTTGACTTAGATGGAGAATACTGATGTGTTGATACTTCTAAAATTTAAAACCTAGAAAATCAAACTGCAGAAGATGTACAAAGTAAATTTGATGAACAGAAAATTCCAAAATAATAACTCAGTGTTATGTTTCTTGAACTTTGAATCAAACCTGGAATAATCAAGGTCACAAGGAATAAGCAAATAGCGAATATAATGAAAATTCAAACATTTTAAGAAAAGCACATGAAGCCGTGACTACATCGACTCATGTTTAGAGTGCAATATATTCTTTTTATGGGTTGCCAACCAACCAACCCATGTGGAGAATTCTCCCTGGATTTTTAGGACCTAATATACCGGCACCATTTTCTAATTCATCTCAAATAATAAACAGCGATCACTAATACTTGACATCAGAGTTTGATGTAAAAATGGTGAGAGTTGACGACACAATTTTCTTATTAATATAAAATAATTTTTTTGATGTCCTAATTTCAGAAAAATTCCGCATGATCTAAATTCATCTTTAATAAAAAACAGCGTTCTATGATATTTGTCATCAAAATTTTATGTTTAAATTGATAAAAAATGGTGAGAATGGTTTTGAATGTCACAAATTTCTTATTTGTATAAAAAATTTGTTCCCCTGATTTCAGAAAAATTCTGAACGATCTGAACCTAACCCTCTTTGTAAGGACTGCGTCACAGCTGGCAGTCTAATACTGATTCACATGGAGCAAATTTATGGGTGTTAAAATATTGCTCCCATTAAAGTTCCTCATCTTGCAGCGAGTCTTTACATTTATTGATCCATGGTGGAAAACAGCATAATTCTTATGTCCAGCTTTCCACGTTTGTGCAACTGAAGTGTCAAGTTGTCTGATAAATAATTCTCTAGAATCTCTTTGTTGTGAGCTGTGGTTGATGCGTCGAACTTTCGGTGGCTGTAGCGCATTTTTTAAGAATAATATGAATAATTTAAATTTAATTAGAATACTGAATGAACGTCGGAACTACCGTATGTTGAAAAATCCTCTGTTTCTTGGGGACTATCTTAACATTTTTTCTGTGAGGATTATCGTGTATATAAAAATGAAATCTTTTTATTATGGCATCAAGAGTGTATAAAAATGTCCTATTAGAAATGGAAGCCATCTTTGGTCCCCGGAATTTGTGGCCGGAAAATATTTGGCGAATTATTCTTTTAAAACATTCTGAATCTAGTGAACAAATTGTACAACTTTGCGCTTTCGCGTATATCAATTTTGTTGACCGATATCTTCTTGAAAATGTTTAATGTCAAGTAGGTGGTACAACTGCATACGCTGATTATAAATCAGCCATTTATGGAAGTTTTTTCGCGTGAAATATGAATAAAAATCTGAGACAAAGTCAGTTTGCTTATGAATACACAAAATGTTATGCTATGTAGAGCAAGAAAAGTCGGAATTAGTCCCATGAAATCTCCGGTAAAATTGACATTCAGTATTCTCCGTCGATGTATCATTATTCTCCATTGAAGACAACATATCAGTATTCTCCAATAATGAAGCACTCGCATTCTGGTTGGCATTGTTTGTTAAATTCATTTACAAATTTTAATTTAGTTCATTTAGAAGCGTTTTCGAGTATTAAAGAAGAAGATATTGACAGTATATTAAGCCAAATTCATGAAACTTTGTTGGATTCACACACACTTCACATGAATAATACAAATAAGGATATCCTATTTCACGTGATCCCGTTGTCTCTACAAGGGCCGGCCGATTGCTCGTTTAAATTTGTGGGGGGTTCAGCCGCTTTCAAGAACCTTTCGGAATTCCGAGAGTGTTTTAGAAAAGAGAATCAGGCTACTGATTACTCTAGGCGCATTAAAATTGAGTTGGATAACAGAACAGAAAAATTCAGCGAGTCCTATGGCAGTGTCATCCGACATACCGTAGAATGCTAAGGAAGAAAGCTTTCGCTACCCTTGCTGAATTGGCTGAGGAGGCTAAGATTATTCAATCTGATCTCCTGGCCGAGGTAATGTACAGACCCCCTCCGTCAATGGCGGAATCCTGGGAACATGGTTTAGCATATGGGGCAAGCGCTACGATTGAGCAATCGCATCAATCGGTTCGTAAAGCCGTCAGTATGTCTGTTTCTGCGGATGCAAATGCATTTGCGGGAAACCAGGTGAGAGTAGGATTGGCAGCCTTAGATCCGTACTCTTATTTTGGAGTACAGAGACAAGTGATGAGCGGAGTAAATACTCGCTCAGGTAATAATTCTGGTCTAACTTTTAGTGCACATTCCAATGGCGGAAATCCGGTCCAAAGGAGAGGTAATCGGGGTATTGGGCGCTGTTACAAGTGCAACCAACCGCGCCATTTTAAAAGGGATTGTACTAATCCGGGAAAATGGGCAAACGAGGCAACCAAGATAATCGGAAATCCAAATTATTCCTGTGAGGGGTCTCGTGATAAAATTGAAACCAAAATAACGAGGGCCAAATCCTGGCAAGAAATTCGAAAACTTGGGATTTTCGCGCGCTCGGTTAATCGCTGTTCCGATTTTGGCGGGAAAACTCCCACATTATTGAGATTTCAATCTATGGGGCAATCGTTCTTTGGCTTGTTAGATAGCGGATCGTCAGTTTCTTTGGGCAATGAATTCATACCCATGTTTGAAGAACGAAAAATGGCGATAAAAGCTAATAGGACAATGGTTAGATTCGGTCGCGGCACATGCCGCGTAGCCGGAGATATCCGTCTCCAGGTATATTGGCCCGGAGGGAAAAGAAGGCAGCGCTTTCTTATTGTCCGAGGTCTTACACCCTCAGTTATTTTTGGGAGAGATGTTCTTCGAGGAACGGGGATAGACATTAGGTTAAGTGAAGGTGGGTGGTCAATCGGCCCCTTCCCTCAAAAAGTCATCCCGTTCGATACCGAAGAAATGGAAATAGGGGGGTCTAATTGCTTTGGCGAAATCGTCAAAAGCGAAAAAGACCCCTTAAATGTGTTAAAAGCTTTAGCGTCGAAATCGACCTGTAGCAAAGATGAAAGAGCTAGGTTGGTGGATATGCTTTCGGAATTCCAAAGTATATTCACAAAGAAACCTGGCGAAACCTCGCTAATTGAGCACTCTATAGAGACGGGCGACGCTAGGCCTATAGCGTGTCATCCCCGTCCGGTTAGCAACAAAAAGAGGGAGGAGATCGACAGGGCTTTTGATGAGTTGTTGGAATTGGGAGTTATACGACCATCAAATAGTCCCTGGGCGTCCCCAATTGTACTTGTTGAAAAAGCTAACCCAAAGCCGGGTGAGATCAAACGGCTTTGTGCAGAAGTGCGGAGGTTAAATGACGTGACTACCGCCGATAGATACCCAATGCCTTCGATACCTGATATTTTAGCGTACTTAGGGAAGGCGCGGTTTTTCACGACAATAGATCTCACAAAGGGGTTCCTCCAGGTGAGGATGAAAGATAGCGATATACAAAAGACAGCTTTCGTGTGTCATAGGGGACTTTAAGAATTCGTAAAGATGCCCTTTGGACTTAAAAACGCACCGGCAACTTTCATGCGATTAGTTGACCGTGTGTTAGGACCCTGTAAATGGAATTTCGCTCTCGGTTTTTATGATGATATCACCATATATTCTGAGACGTTTGAGGATCATTTGATTCACATTCGAGAAATTCTAGGCTTATTTGAATTTAAATAAAATGAGTCTGATTCTTCATGGAGATTTTAAAAATTTATTTATTAATTTAAAATATAAGCAGGAGCTTTCGGACCGCGGTCCCTCTTCAGCTGCAACTTTGACAATGAATGTGATAAAATTATACGAATGAGAATTAACAGTTTTTTTACATATGTTTTTTAGCAATACTACCCCATATCGTCTTACTCTTAAATTTTTTTATATATTCTTTTTTTAAGTGAAAACCTCCCCACCCATTTATATTTATTGATCCTTGGTCTAAATTTAAATTGGCTCTATCCTTAATATAAACCGCTTCCTTGAAACAACGTTTATACCAATTCGTCTCCTGACATAAAATTTCTGCTGAATCCCAATCAATTTGATGGTCGTTATTTTGTTTTATATGTACCCCTAACCCATTATTTTCATTAAACTTTTTAACACAATAATTGTGTTCTGTTTGTCGTTTCCTCAATTGACGTTTTGTTTGTCCTACGTATTTCTTTTTGCAATTACATTCAATTTCGTATACCACTCCAGTTTTTTTCATTTTATCTATTTTTAGTTTGTTTCTAATTCGTTCTGATTTTAAAGTATTCGTTATCTTACTAACTAAAGTTTAATTATATTTTTTGAATTGTCTCTTCGTTTTCTCTGATATTCCTTTGATATTTGGTAATGAAATTATATGTTCTGGTTTTTCTTTTGGGTTATTGTTCTTTACATCATGGTTTTGAAAAATTTGATTAACAATGTGTTCTGGGTACCCACGCGTTATGAATTGTTTTTTAAATTTATTTTTGTCCTTTAACGGATCATCCGATAACATTTCTATTCTATTTTTAAATTATTTTGTAATTCCTATTTTAATATTCTCTCTATGAGACGACCGGAAATTTAAAAAGGTTTTAGCATGTGTGGGTTGAACACGAAACATTTTTATTGTTATGTCTCACTAACAAGTCTAGGAATGGTAAGCTTTTATAATTTTCCCCTTCATATGTAAATTGGATGTCTTTCTGTATTTTATTTGCTATCTCTAACAATTTTTTTTACAAGACGATTGCTAAAAAACATATGTAAAAAAATGTTAGTTCTCATTCGTATAATTTTATCACATTCATTGTCAAAGTTGCAGCTGAAGAGGGACCGCGGTCCGAAAGCTCCTGCTTATATTTTAAATTAATAAATAAATTCTAGGCCGCCTTAAAGATGCCGGATTAACTATTAATCCGAGCAAGGTGCAGCTTTGCACCAATACCGTTAATCTTCTCGGTTATAAGGTTGGTCCAGGGCGCTGTATGCCAAACCCGGATATGTTTCGAGCGATTGAGGAATTCCCCATCCCTCGAGACGTAAAATCATTACAAAGATTTCTTGGCATGATAGGTTATTACCGCCAGTTTATACCGAACTTTGGGGGAATAGCTCGTCCTTTGTATAACCTATTTAAGAAGGATTCCACGTGGCGTTAGTGGAAAAGGTAAAGAGTACCTCGAAGTTAGCTCTCCCGGATTTGAATAAGAAATTTCTTATTCAAACCGATGCTAGTAGCCACGGCTTGGGTGCAGTATTGGCACAAGAGACAGATAGAGGATTAAAGCCTATCTGGTTTATAAGTCGTGGGCTGACTCCAGCTGAGCGTAATTATTCCACTACGGAGTTAGAATATCTTGCAGTAGTATTCGCTCTTAAGAAATTTAAAATGTATGTTGAAGGTACTGATGTGATAATCGAAACCGACCATCAGGCCCTTCAATGGCTTAAAAAGATGAAAGAGCCAGTTGGAAGATTAGCCCGCTGGTCTCTAGGCCTCCAACCATTTAATTACGAGGTGCGATACCGCCCTGGTAAATTCAATTTGGTAGCCGATGCTCTAAGTCGGGCTCCAATCGAAACCGATTTGGCCGACGAAGAAGCCTTCACATTGGTAGCAACAGTAGAGGGTGACAAACCCAAGTTGCGTTTACCCTTTAATAGAGAAACCATAATAAAACCCCAAGTTACTGATCAAGAGTTATCTCGTTTAATCGAGGAATTAGAGCGGGTTAGAAGCTCTGTAGACCCGGAAACGGCGGTTCAAGCCGGGCCAGTTTTAGATCAGTACATAATGGATAAGGATGGGTTGCTATTAAGATACTTTACACCATGGGACGAGGAGGATGAGGATGCCCTAGAGAAAGCTTGGAAGGTGGTAATACCTCGAAGCTTAAGACTAGAGGAAATCAAATATTTTCACGACGAGCCCCTTGCCGGCCACCAGGGTGTTTGTATAACGTATAAACGTTTACAATCCCGAGTCACGTGGTCGGTTATAAAGCGCAACGTTTTAAAGTATGTTCGGGGTTGTGAGATGTGTCAAAAATCGAAGCCATCAGCACAATTAAAGCCCGGGCTGCTATCAAACGTTCGTAGCGAAAGGCCGTGGGAATTATTGACCTGTGATCTCATGGGTCCCTATACCCGCAGTTCGAAAGGTAATCAATACCTTCTCGTCATTGTAGACTTGTAGATCATTTCACTAAGTGGATAGAAACCTACCCCTTACGAAAAATGACTTCGGAGAAAATATGGGAGAAGTTTTCTGTCGATTTGGATTCCCTAAGGAACTGATTACTGATAATGCTTCTGTTTTCGCTAGTCCGAAATTCAAGGAGACATATAAAAGATTGGGTATACGCCCGAAAAATACATCTCCGTATTATGCTCAGGCGAACATTACTGAGCGTATGAATAGGACTATCAAGCCTATGATTGTTTCTTATATCGAGAAACGTAAGGGTTGGGATACCCGTATTCCTGAGTTGGGCTTCGCCTTAAGGTGGGCTGAAAACAGCTCGACTGCGTTCACGACCCCGGCGATGAATTTCGGTAGGGAGCTGTGCGCTCCGCTAGATTGGTAATTGACACCGGTAAATACTTACCAGAACCGAGACCCAGATCTGTTTGCTGAGAGACTGAAGGTTAGACTTCATGATGTTATCGATCATGCAAGGCATAACCTGCAGGATCATGCAGCAAAATCCTGTCTTATTCGAACTCTACAATTACGCGAATCCTTTGACCAAAGTTTATCCCTCGGATCGACAAAAATGTATATCCAGCACCCATTTCGCCTGCCACCGGATCGCCAGCACCCATTTCGCGTGCCACCGGATCGCCAGCACCCATTTCGCGTGCCACCGGATCGCCAGCACCCATTTCGCGTGCCACCGGATCGCCAGCACCCATTTCGCGTGCCACCGGATCGCCAGCACCCATTTCGCGTGCCACCGGATCGCCAGCACCCATTTCGCGTGCCACCGGGTCGCCAGCACCCATTTCGCCTGACACCGGGTCGCCAGCACCCATTTCGCCTGACACCGGGTCGCCAGCATCCATTTCGCCTGACACCGGGTCGCCAGCATCCATTTCGCCTGACACCGGGTCGCCAGCAACCCCTCCAGTTACCGGACCGCCAGCATATAAAATCTCTCGAATTTCGGGACTATTAAAGCCTAAAATTAAACACCTGGGGAAAGGAGCGTGCGTGGACTACGTTCCAAACTTCGTGCAACGCGTTAAATTTGAGGATCTAAAAATCGAGTTTTCAGGTCTTTATGACAGTTTAAAACTGTCAAGGAGGGCGATCTATATATGCACAGGAAAGTATTACTTCATTATCTTTTATAGGGACAAGTGAGTTCCAATTGAGACCCAATAGAGAAGAGTCTTCTCTAAAATATATTTATTTGATCCATGGACCCTTGCTATAAATGAGAGGAACCTGCCAACAAACTTGGCAACACTACGTGCCAAGAGAGGTAGGCCCGCGCAATTCGAAGGAAAGGTTAATATTACTTTCCGTAACATGGGGGATATACGACAAAATTGAACTGTCAGAAATCCCAGATGTGAGAAAATTGCACTGTCAGAAGTCCCAGATGTGGCAAAATTAATAGAAAAATTCATTCATTGCTACATCCTTGGAATAAACAGTCATTTATATAATATTTTTTTATTATTATTACTTTCGGTACAATAACAACAATATATTTCCTAACAACCTTGTTATTGATTTTCTTAGCTAAAATAAAAGAATTTTGGAAGTGTACGATTTATGACCTATTTTTATAGCCTTTGCCGCAAGTAGTTTAAGAATACTTCCTAATGTAAAAATTTACTAAATTTTCCCGCTCAAATCAGAGAATAGAGTAGGTTATAAAATTAAGAGTAAATTTTACTAGTAAAGTCAAACCAATCTCAACAGCTGGAAACGAAATGAGAACTAAACAAGATGACGTAAGGGCTGGGCTCATAATAGTAGCCACATCCTACCGTACTTAACAGGCATACAAAAAATTAATGTGAATAGCGCCTCGATACACTTCCTTTAACTGCACTGAAATGGTTACATGTAATTCCAAATTCAATTGATTTACTTATGTCAGAATTATTTTAGTGTGTCACAATCGGAGTAGCCCCTTGATTCAATAGCTTAACTGCACTGAAATGGTTACTCTTAATCGAAATTTCAATTAATTTACTTATGTTATAATTATTTTAGCTTAGTCTTTATCAATGATAAAACGATTACCCGTAGCGCATTGAATTGCTTAAATGATTACCTCTACAGAAAATCTTAGTCATAGAACCTTGATTCCCTACCCTATAAAAATGATTACCTGTAATCCTTAGTTCAAAAAATTTACTTAAGCTATAATTGTAATTTCCCGGGCAAAAGCTACTAAACACATTTTTCGGGGTTTAAAATTCCCCACGATATCTTTAAATCTTGGAATAGGGGAGCGGTATTGAAAGAAAAGAGGAGAGAAACGCGGTATGATTGCACTTTATGTAACTAACTCAACTAACAGCGGTTTCTGACTAATTAGACCACGGGGAGTTCGGAAAAATTAGTAAAAAAATTCTAAACCCGCCGCAAGTTGGTCAAAAAATTTTGGAAATTGCGTGTATTTACCATTTCCCCCTAGAATCCAGAAAAACCTAACTCCGTCGTCTGCAACTGATCTTACCAAATGGACTCGCGACGAAAAAAGTGTTATAGCTTATTCTAGATCTTACTAAGAAAAGGTAAATCTACAAAAATTATGAGATTTATGCTAATACTATTTTAAAAGGTGGATTGTAATTGAGAAAAAAATTAGGACAAGGTCTCATTTTATTTGAGTTGTAAAAGAAGTAAGCATCAAAATTTTGAAAAGGCGGATTTTAGTTGAGAAATTTTTCAGAAAAGGTTGCATTCTACTTGGGTTGTAAATGAAGTAATCATCAAGTTTTTGCAAGAGGCTTCAAATAATTTGGGAAGCAAATGAACGTAAAGTCCAAATTATGGAAAATTACACGAATTATTTGGAAATAAATGGTAATATTTGGAAAAGGCGTGCTGTATTTGATATATTTTTTTTTATTAGAGTATTTTGATATCTATTGTAGTTAAGTACTTCAAAACCATGGCCCTTTTGTTTTGTATTTGATATAATTTTTTGTTATTAGTGTATTTTGATATCTATTGTGGTTAAGTACTTCAAAACCTTTGCCCGCTTGTTTTGTATTTGATTAATTTATTTTTGTTATTAGTGTATTTTGATATCTATTGTGGTTAAATACTTCAAAACCATTGCCCTTTTGTTTTGATTTGATATATATTTTTTTGTTATTAGTGTATTTTAATATTTATTGTAGTTAAGTACTCCAAAACCATTCCCCTTTTGTTTTGAATTTGATATATGTTTTGTTATTAGTGTATTTTGAATGAATGAATGAATGAATGAAATTGAAGTTTAATGTGCATAAAAAAAGTTGCAAAACAAGTCACGAGATTATACACAGAAATTACAACTATACAAATTATACAAACCCAAAGTATACAAAATTACATAGATATATACAAATTTAAACAGTTACATTCGAATTTAAACAAAATTTTACAAAGCCATGACATTTAAATAGTTCTAGGAGAAACTTATAAAGGCATTATTGATTAATGTTCATTTAGTTAGTGTTAAACAAATCTAGACAAAGTATGCGCTGTAATCCTTTTTTTTGTAATATTTACTATATACAGATCAGAGAGTATTGTCATTATTATTTACCATTAACACTGTTGGCCAATTATAGACAAGAATAAGGCCACAACTGAGGTAGAATGTTTGTTTGATTTCTGTTTTACTTTATATCTTTCAATTTTGCAGAGAAAATGTCAAATCTGTCCTGGAAGTCATTGCAGGTTTTCTGCATACGAAGTATAGGGTTTAATTTTGTTCTAGAAGGGTAAAACCTGGTAGTCCGTCTTAGAGTAGTGGGCACAAAAAAGGCAAGTTGGGATAGCAAGGTTGGTGATGCGAAAGCACCATTAAGTAACTTATGGACAAATTTCACATCTTCAAGCTTCCAGATGTACTCTAAAGAATTTAAACCTAAATGTTCTAATAGGGAAGCATAAACATATTCTTGGTCTGTTAGGAAATACGTGTGGCAGAATTCAATAAACTTTCTTTGTACACCCTCTATTTTATCACGAAGATAGAGACTACAACCGCTCCACGTTAAACATCCGTATAAAACTCGAGTTCGAACTAACCTAAGATATAATAATTTCAAATGTTTTAGTGAGCGAAGTGTACGAGATGGTTTTAAAATAACCGCTAAAGTACGACGAGTACGATTAACTGTGAAATGTATATGTTTGCGGAAATGAAGTGTCGTATCAAATATAACTCCTAGGTCCTTTACAACTGCTGTCTGTGGGATGTTCAAATTATTAATTTTATACTTAGAGAGTTCTTCGCGGCAAACTCTTCTCGTATAGCTTACATACACCGACTTAGTGGGGTTGATTGGTATGTTGTTGGTATCACACCATACAGAGATTATGTCTAACTCGTCCTGTAACCTCAAGCTGTCAGCAAGGGAATCTATAGAGCTACATATTTTAATGTCATCCGCAAACTGAAACAATCTAGCCTGCTTAATAGCGAACTGCAAGTCATACGCGTAGATGTTAAATAGGAGCGGTCCCAGTGATGAACCCTGCGGGACTCCACAAATTACCGTAAAATAACAATTAGTAACTTTACCATTGCATTTAATGATGTTTTCGCGATTTAAAAGATAGTCACCTATCCACCCCAAGACCATACCGTTCACACCAAGGTATTTTAGTTTTGAAAGTAATAGAGTATGTGAGACCCGGTCGAAAGCCTTGGCCAAGTCAAGGTAAAGAACGTCCACCTGGCCACGGCTTTCTACAACAGGGCAACATAATCCATGAAAGCCGCATGATTGGTAGCAACACTTCTACCCCTTTGAAAGCCATGTTGACAATCGTTAGGAAATGCCTGAAACCGTGTTTGCAAATGTTTATGCATGATTTTGTCAAATAGCTTTGCAAAAATGCACAAGAGGGAAATTGGCCTATAGTTTTTAACATCAGTTGCTGGACCACTCTTGTAAACTGGTACAATCACCGCCTCTTTCCATTGAGTTGGGAATATGCCATGCTCAAGTGATAAATTAAAAATGTGCGTGAGGATAGGGAGCAATAAGGTGGCGCAACCTTTAACTACAAAGGCCGGGATGCCATCAATACCGGTCGAGAATTTTGGTGGCAGGGACTGAATAGCCTCATATATGTCCGTCGGTGTTATCATTTGTTTTAGGTAGGGGTTAAGGACAATGTTGTGGTCGGCCATTTTGATATCTATTGTAGTTAAGTACTTCAAAACCATTCACCTTTTGTTTTGTATTTGACATATTTTTTTTGGTTATTAGTGTATGATCATATCTATTGTAGTAAGTACTTCAAAATCATTCCCTTTTTTATATTTCGCAGTGAAAGTATTATTGTTGTTGTGTTCTTTTGAATTGTATTATTTGTGACGATATTCAAAGTTTATAAAGTGTGCTAAATCATGGAAGAACAGTACAGTGTGAATTGTAGGTCAGAGGTTAAAAGAGATATGGAGATACTTGTGATAAATTTGTTTTTGTTTTTTGATCTGCAGTTGAGATTAAACTTTATTCATTAAATGCAAAATTGCAATCGATAAATGAATAAATTTCAATTGTAAAATTTAAGGTGTTACGATGCAATATTTAAATGTTTAAATATTTGGAATAACTATCATTATGAATGAATTATTTAAAAATGTGTTTCAATTTAAACTTTAATGATTTATTTACTGGCTACTAGCCCTTTAACAGTGTTTCTTCTGACCTTTCACCTCTAGTCACAATTAATCGTAGTAAAATAGGTTATGACCTCAGCAAGATTTAACGAAGATTCGATTAGAAAATGTCCCGAACTAAGGACTCGTAAGCCTATTGAAGATTAAATGGTGATATTTTTATCTTACATTGCCTACTTTGTGATCAAAGGGATCAGTCATTAAATTTTCGTGCAGCTCAATGTATTCAAGGGAAGATGCCAAGCACAAATTGAGAGTTGAGACAATAAAACAACATTTGAATGGATAGGAAATGGGGAGTCAACATATTATTGGGTTTTAATATTATTTCTCCAACAGTTCCATTGAGGTTTGGCATTTGGCAACTATATATATTCTTCTGCTAGGTCGTATTTGATGAAGTTATAAAACTACGTTCTCCATGTATTGGTAACTTCCATTTAATAAAAATACACATTAGTGACGGAAGAAAATATTGATATCATGTATTTCGTACTGTAGAGGTGAAAAATACGTTACGGCAAAGAATGTTGGCAGTGGACCGAACTAATGTTTGATGGGATGATAGTATCAGTTTCATTTTCTTCATGTCAAACGCGCTCACCAGGCCCAATTACGAAGTACTGACCAATAACATTAATAGGGGCTGATACATGATAGTTTTGAATTTAACAATTTATTATGAATTATAATTACATTTGACCTACCAAAAACAACATTTACATTTCAATACCGTAATAAATAACTTTTCCGATGTGATAAAGCACAGTACACAAATTATCCAAGCCCGTGGGAAACATACGGTATATGGTTAAGTTGCAATGTGTCACTTAAAAAAGACATAGTTTCTATAAGTTCACAAGACTTGCGATTGCACCTGCCAGATCCACTTGTTTTAATTTTTTGTCGGCTTTCTTTTCTTTAGAATACTCATCACGTATGGACTTCCATCTGTTTTTAGCTTCATTCACTAAGTAATAAGAACATATAGAACTTGTAATAATTTAAATTATTTATAAATACTTACAAGAACGAGACATCATTACCGCTATTTTTCACAGCTACATTCTTTCGACTAATTTTTTCGAGGACCGCGAGGCGGGTGTTTTTTTATGGGTTGAAATTGGTCATAATTCTAATGAAGGTTAACTTTAGCTGATTAAATTCAATTTAAGTTCCAAGAGAAATGTGTACTTCTGTGGTAAGCCTTATTGCGCTCTCGGAACGCTTTCTTAATAAAATTATTTTGTTAGTCGAAGAAAAATGTTGATAGATGTCTTCATTAATTTCCAAGTAAATATACCAACTGCTCTAGTAGGCAGTGGAACAAGGAAAGTTACCTAGAACTTAGCCAAATAAATGTATTTAATAAAGAAATAATGTTGGTTGTTAGGAGCAGTATATGAGTCATGCTAGATTTAACTTCTCCTTTTCAATTTGTTTGAATAATTTGCAATTTGAAATCTTAAAATTTGACCATCTTGAACTTACCACCATTGTGATTGAACACATTCTGTCCTAATTTAAAATCAAGTGGGGAGGGACTTCAACAACTTAGATAATAAACCTTTCTCAAAATCTTTCCTTGTAGATTTTTATCAAAGAAAAACGGAATTTAATAAATAATTAGTTCCTCTTTGGAAAAACTCAGATTTGAAATATATTTTTGTGCTTACAGCAATGCGGATCTTAAAAAATTACCAATAAAATCTTCCGTTTTGTTCTTGTCTTCATACTAGGTGTTGTTGGAACACCCATGAAAAATTAAATATGCAATTGAAACTAATTCCACCATATCTGGGCTATTTGTTTCCTTAAAATATCTCTGCGTTTAATTTTATCCATTTGAGGTCCCATTTCTACATAAACGATTAGAGAATGTCCAATAAATTTATTAAAAGAGTATGAGATAGTCAAGTAAGCAAAATGAAAAAAATGTGGAGAAAGTAATGGAATCTTTCTTCCAGGTTAATTGTACTACCTCAGAATGCCAGCATCAAGTGCCTGCTACTGCAAACAAATAATTTAAAACAAAGGTTCTGACACTCTTGGCCGTAACTACAAATATTGCCATAGATATTTTAGAAGAATCTATCAAATAGCATTTGGTGGTGCCGTAGATATTGCCAATTCTTTTTGAGCCTTCGAATTCTTAGCTATGAGATCTAGCTATATTGGAGCTGGACGAGTAATAGCAAAAAAAATACTATAAAAAGTGAGGGACTATAGGGGGAGAAAGCATTCCGCATCGTTTGTTATGATATTTACAAAGCGATTTCTCGTTTTCTCTCTGGCGCTTTTGGCCGACTAATCGGCGCTCCCCTTTATGACGTTATCTTTCTGGAAAATAGTTCAGCGTTCTAGGGTCTCTGGGATGCTCAAATATTTTTCGCCATAGACGACAATTGTAGCCGGTAGCGCTTCGGCAAACATTAACTCCAATCGGACACTACCGTTCTTTATAAAGTTGAAACTTTCAGTCGAACTACCATTCAGGTCGGGGGTCAAGTCGAATACGAAAAGAGATTACCATTGGGGAACTCGTCACGGTCAATGAAATCACCCTCGTCGATATACCATTGTCCGGTTTGAAGAAAGAGATTGGCGTACGATCTCATACATAGATTATCCTTAAAGTTGGGGTTTAAGGGTTTATGGGGGACGCTAACTCCATCAACGGATAAGGCGATTTGACTCAGCGCGTGATTTTTAAAATTAATAGGCGACATTTTATAATCACCCAAAATCGCGTTCTGGTCTACAATTCGAATTACAACTTTATTCGGTTGTTGACCGCTAAATAAATTGTCTGTGACTGCTATCTTATTTCCTTGAGATAAAGAAAATGTATTCCATTCCGTACGTGTTATGGGGTATTTCATCGTGGCCAATTCCAGGGTTTTGGCGTGTGATATCATAATCTCGGGGATTAGTTTAACTCTTCTTATGAATAACGAATCGTGGGTAAATATAACTTTCGCTTTAATTCCATACGCATGTAAGCAGAATTCGTTGGGACTTTTGATAAATTTAAAATTCACATCGACCAGATTGGGGATGAAGCAATTTTGCTGACAGTTATCGGCGTGTACTACACAATTCAAGTGTATAACCCTATTTTGGGCGAATTTACTCAGTTTCTCAAACCCTTCATTTTCGAAAAAGTCGAGAAAATGCTTCGCCGTATCTTTGTAGAAGTGTGCACCCGTCACGAAGCTCTATTTCGCTGGCCCACCAAATGTCAATAGCGTTTGAATCATTCTCTTGAATGCGTATTGTTGAGGACATGATGTAACTGATCTATCATTCAATAATACGTGTAGTTCACTAAAAAGATTGGAGAGTGATAGGTTTTCTTGTCCATTTTTATCCGCCTGGAGTGGTTAAATCACCATTCGCGTAGGTAGAGCCCATCCGCTTTAACCACTTTTAGTTGTACTTGCAAGAGCGTGTTTTTCAAGTCCATGTATGACTCGGAGTTCCCGGTGACGGGAAATATAATAGCTTGATTGTCATTTACGTTGTAAATTGAGTTTTACTCCACCCATTGACTTCCTAATATCCCAGTTTGGGTATACGGTACGTGAAAAACCTTTAGTTCCGAGCTGACGCTATTCATACAGTTTCGCTGCGCGAGCGATATTATGAAAATAAATCATAGCATTTTCCTTCAGTTGCCGAGCTCCAGTAGCGCAATGGATGAAGTGATTTGGATGATCGAAGAAGTAAAGCATCATCGAGCGCCGTTGGTACTTGGGAGGGAGATCTCTTAGAGGTAAGGTTAGGTTAGGTTTAGACAATTTCCAAAAATTAAAAGTTTTTTTACTGATATTGAGGAATGTTATTGGTGAACATGCATATTATTTGCTGCAATATCAAGAAGTTTAATAAGAAAATCAATTTTATTTTTGGGTTAGGTAAGGCTTGGCTAGGTAAGGTAAGGTAAGGTTAGGTTAGGTTAGGTTTGGCTAGGTTAGGTTTGTTGTGGTAAGGTTAGGTTTGGTTAGATAAAGTAAGGTTAGGTTAGGTCAGGTAAGGTTAGGTTAGGTGTGGTAAGGTTAGGTTTGGTTAGATAAGGTAAGGTTAGGATAGGTTTGGTAAGAATAGATTTGGCTAGGTTAGGTTTGGTTTGGCTAAGTAAGGTCAGGTAATGTTAGGTTAGGTTAGGTTAGGGTTAGGGTTTGGTTAGGTTAGGTTTGCTTAGGTTAGGTTTGGTTATATTAGGCTAGATTAGGTTTGGTTAGGTTAGATTAGATTAGACAATTTCCAACAATGAAAATTATTTACTGAAATTTATTGAACAATGGTGAACATAAATATTACTTGCTGCAATATCAAGAAGTTTAATAAGAAAATCAATAGAAAAATAAGAATGAAAGGAAAATGCATGATTGGAAAACCGCCCAAGTTGCGGTATACGGTCTAATGGGATTCTGTCGAACAAGACATTCGATCCAATGGGATTCGACCCAATGGTAGACAATCTGGGAGGGGGGTTCCCATTCAACCGAATCTCATTGGACAGAATCGCTTTCGACAGAAAATGTTTGGCTAGAATTTCAAAATCTAGCCCAACGGCGGGTTTCAATTGAGGTGGAGTATTTTATAACATTTTTAAAGTCAGTTTAGGTTAGGTTTGGTTGTAATTGGTTTATTGATTTGGTTAGGTTAGTAATATTTTATAAATCATTTAACTATGGTACGCCTTTTCCAAAATATTCATGTTTAGCTTCATTGACTTCTCAAATAATATGCCTTTTCCAAAACATTACTGTTATGTTAGGTTAGGACTAAGTTGGTTAAGTTGGGTTATAAATCATTAAACTATGGTACGCCTTTTCCAAAATATTGATGTTTAGCTTCATTGACTTCTCAAATAATATGCCTTTTCCAAAACATTACTGTGAGGTTAGGTTTGGGTTGGTTAAGTTAGGTTAGTAACATTTTATAAATCATTTAACTATGGTACGCCTTTTCCAAAATATTAATGTTTAGCTTCATTGACTTCTCAAATAATATGCCTTTTCCAAAACATTACTTTTATGTTAGGTTAGGTATTTCGGCAGTTATATACTATATATATATATCTTTGGAAACGAATAGGTTTTTAAGGATTATGGTTTTCATATCTAAAAAACCAATATTCGAAAATGTCTAGTTAATACTCTAAAACTGCAGCCAAAACCATGTAACGTGATAAATATGACTTAAAATAATAAAAAAATCTATAATTCCCTTTAAAAAGTAAATTTCCGGGGATCTGAAAGTATTTGGTTCTTCTAAACTAAAATACGTGCTTAATATTTTACAGAATGTTCGCGTTGGTGCTCAATTTCTTTGACCATTATTTTATTACAAATCAAAGAAATTGTTTGCTTGCAAAGATGCAATCTTTGCGCTCCCGGGAATTAAATTCATTTTAGTTCCGTCGGCTGTATATGCGCATGCATTCTTGTCCCAATGGACCGAACCGAAACCCGGAGAAGTGAGAGTTTTCGCTCCAATGGGACTGTCCCATTGGACCGAATCCGCCAAAAGTGCGGGTTTTTCGGATGATTGGGACTGGTTTCGGCCGAATGCGATTCGGTCCAATGGGGCAGAGCGCATATGGGAAGCTTGAAAGTTGGCTTTTGAAGCCAGAGCTCATGGTCACCACATTTTTAAACCCGAGAGTTAAAATGAGTGTATATGTAGGTTACTATGACCAGCTATTTAGTGAGTATGAATTTGAACTTCCAAAGCGCGATTTGGTTTTCAAAGAACTTGTACAGCTGTTGCGGCATGACCAGCCTGATGACGAAGTTTGTACTAATACCAATTTTAATCTGAACCCTTTTTTTGGATCTGTTAGTAGCCAAAAATGTTAAAAAGCCTAAAAGTTTAGATTAAGAACTACAGAGCTACTTAGATGAAGATATTGTCGAACAAAGTTTAGAAAATCCATTGGATTACTGGATTCTTTTCCGAGATTAGCAAATGCGGCGAAGAAGTACTATGCCCTGCCAGTTAGTGTGAAGACCAAGGAGGCGTGTTTAACGGCTGAGAGATACCAAACTGTACGAGGAAAATATTCAGCTAACATGGTTTGTAAACTGCTCACTCTGTCAGAGTTTAATCGTGTGGAGTAATTTGAAAAGAGTGCAAGAATGGCAGAGAGGATACAAGTTAGAAAGCTTCTCGCTGTTTTGTGGCTTGAGCGAAGGTCCCAGAAACCTTTCGCCACTGAAAAACAGTTTGAGCGGAGCTAAGATTTAAAGGTAGAGACCTTCCATTGAGGTTTCCCCGGGAAGGTATTTTATGGAATCAAAGCAATTTTTGGGTGGCATTAATGCAAAGAGTACGTTCTTTTCTCGAATACCGAACTGACTATTCGGTTAAAGTTCGACTACCATTAATTTAGGTTAAGAAAAAAAAATGTTAAAATACTAAAAATTTAAAAAAAATTAAAATTTAAAAAAAAGATTAAAAATATTTTAGTATTTTATTATAACTAAAATTCATTTTATAAATGACTATATGTTCCTTATTATATTACATAGTATTTGTGGAATGGGTGCAAGCCCTTTTCTAACATCTCTTGTATTTATTTCGGTTTATGAGTCAATAAACTGAATATCAAGACAATTACTCCATTCTGTCTTTTACCACATGCATTAAACACAGTATTGCTATCTTATGGATAAAATGTAAAGAAGTGTCTTCGACACCAGTAGTATAGGGCTACATTTCGTACCACGGTAGAGGTATAAAGTAGGTGCGTGGGAACTGGGTCATGGGAACTGGGGCATGGGAACTGGAGCGTGGGAACTGGAGCACGCCGCCGCGGTGAATCTTCGCGAGATCCCCGCGCGCGAGTTCCTTCCCCCCTCACCCCCGCGGGGTTCCCCGCGCGCGCCGCGAGTTCCTTCCCCCATTATAACTAGTTTCGTACTATTCAATTCCAGGAAAAATTCTATTGTTAAATTCTTACTATTTACTGAGATTTTATACTGAGACTATCCCTTTCGTATTTTATACTGAGACTATCGCTTTAGTTTTTTATCCTGAGACTGTCCTTTTAAAGAATTAAGAGGTGTTTTCCCTCGGTAACATCAAACCTTAACCTTTCTGTTTTCATACCTTACGTGTGACTAATCAGTAATAGGGATTATTTATTCAACAACACGAACTGGCTATAATACGTTTTATTCAATGCCTTCAAATATATATCAGTTTAGTTTTTAAATCATTTACATCGTTAACAATGTAGTTGTAAAGAAATGGTTCATCAATAGGTAAATTAGTACCAAAATCTTTGCGAAACTTTTCAATGACATTATCGTAGTTAATTTCTTTTAAAGCTTTCACTAGGTTTTTTTCGACCCTTTCGTTCCAGTCAGTTTCTTCGGACTCGCATATAATATTGTGGGCTATTTTGTTTTGGCAAGAGGTATTGTCGCAGCATTGGGTCATCTCCAATAAGATTTCCGTTACGTTTTTCAGAATCGCTTCTCTCATAGTTTCAACGGCTCTTGTTTTTTCGTGTAGCTCTAAGTCTATGAGGGCTTTAATTTTCTTCAAATAATCCCAACTAGATTGGTTAAAGGAAATGCCCCCGCTTGTAGCGTACAAAATGTTGTATTTTTCTCGACATCCTCTCGTGTATTTTCTAATGTCAAATGTATGACCTTTGCGGTTTACGAAGCATTCTAGCTTTAAATTGGTAGTAGTTGGATGTAGCCAGACGGAAAACCTCGGCGAATTTCCTTTGAAGAAAGCGTCGATTTCGTTGGAAAACTCCCAAATATTAGACCAAACGTGTTTCTTTAATGATATTTGTACACGAGTGTCGGTACGTCTAAAATATACCTTTGGGGTCGTGACATTACCAACCCAAACTTCTACTTTCTCCGAAATATTGTGAACTTGGTTCATTTTAAAGCGGTTAAGAAATGACGATTTCGACGTTGAGTTCCTACCTAATATAGTTTTTCCTCAAAGTTCAGGTGATCTCCAAAAAAGAGTAATACGAATGACGTCATATCTAATTCAACCAACCAATGCGCCTATATTATAACTGTTCGACGAATGACGTCTATTATAACAGTTCGGCGAATGACGTCATATTTGCCTTAAGTTTTATTCTAATGATACAAACGTTTTTATTGTTACATTGGGACTATTTGTTACAAACTTCTATTGTTAAAGTTAGATTATTTTTTTGAGGATCGACGGCATAAGCATTTTCTAATGGCATAGAATTAAGGCGATATTTACAAAGTCACGTCCTGTTCTTATGGAATATTTACAAGTCAGCTATGTAAAATATAAATGGCAAGACCTATGTTTGTATTAAAAGTGCTAAGCTTATTGTTTGACTTAACCATCTGGGTAGAAGGTTTAAAAACTAACCAATTACAAATTATGTACTAGAACGTTTATAGCACGTGATTTTACTGTTACAAGCACTTCTTGGAATCGGAAGTTTCTTAGAAATCAGCTAAAGACGGTCATTTAGAGGTCTTACAAGTAATCTAAAATTTTTTAAAAAAGGCTTTTTGTTTTCAACTTGGTTTAAAGTTTTTGATGAAAATGATTTTAAGTACGAGTGCAAAATATAATTTGTGTGGATATAGTGGTTTCAAGCGTGTAATTTTCGAGTAAAAAACCACGTTTGTTTTTGTGATCATCAACTTAAATAAGGAATACATATATTCACATTGAAAGGTAACATTTTTTGCTATATTTAAATTAGTTTTGGGGTGCCTAGTTTTTGAAATGTGCACAAATTTCAAGAAAAATATTCTAAAAGTGAACTATCGTTATGAGTTATAAACGTGACAGGGTGTTAGCCACTAAAATAAAATCAATATACATGACAAAAATGGGTAATGAACGAAAAATAAACGAACTCCTCCCCCTCTTCATTTAAATTAGCAATGCGTATAGAGCTTCATCTATTTAGTTGTCTTAAACGGCAGAAAATCCAACCCTTTTCTTATGAAACAAAAGTCATACCATCCTGTTAACTGGAAATGGTAGCTGTAAAACCCTTTCGCTAGGAATGCGAGATGTAAAACCCTTTTCTCTAGAAATGAAAACAATGTATCTGACTGAGAATTTAAGTTTATTATACTACAATTTACAATACTTATTATTCATTTCCGTAAAAAAAAATTAATGTAAAAAAGATACACGAGCCACTTTAGTATGAGTTACCTCTTCTTGGTCTCTAAATGTAAATGATCTACGATTGCTAATAGTATGCCAGCCGGTATTATGCGAACAAAATTCCTCACTATACATATTAAATAAAGGTTTTTTTATGCAATTAATACAGGAACTTTTCTGAACGTCCCAAATTACTTCTACCATCATGTCGTCTCGATGCACTACTGTATGAGTTTTTACCGCTAGATATTTCGTATTTGGTTCGTCCATATCGCTAAAAAAGACAAAACAGTCTCTGCAAACTCTACGTTGGCATTTCCTTTCACCTTTTCTCCATGTTTTTAAAAAATAGTCATATTCTATGTGGTGGTACCCATCCAATAAAAAGAAAGGGATGGTAACTCTATTCCTTTGCGTAGCTTGGAATTGAGCAAAAGTCAAGCGATTATCCACTTCGAATTCAATTTCTGATTCTGTGATCCAAAGCCAATTTGGTATTTCTTCGGGATATAGATCCTCTTCGCCCAGGTTCCCTCGCTCACCAATAGCTGCTTTCCAAAATACCCGTTCAGATACTTCCCAAAGTTGGCGTGGAACTGGTTTTCTTAATATCATTAAAGGTTTGCTCCGTATTAGCTAAAACGAATTCCATTGTTACTACTATGGCTCTAATGGCCATGGATCTCAAAGACATGGGTGACCGAGATTCCATATTGATTTTAAATATATGAAGAGATGCTTAAAAGTTAATAACTGAATGTTGTATGTGCCCTTAAGTTTTAAATTTCCCCTTAAATACCTACTGTTAATTAGATAAAAATATTCGCCAAAAGTAACATTAGGTCGATTGAAAGGTTACTTACCGATAACTGGAATCGAACCAGGATCTTTCGAATTCCATATTTAGCAGCCAATACGCTACCAATCGACCTAATGTTACCTGTGATCTTTGAGTGTGAAACTATAAGTCTATTTTTCCAATAACTACTATCTATACAATGTATGACGTAGGTGATATTTGATTTTTTGGCAAAGGTAGTTTAAGTATAGTAAAGCATATGTAAGGCTCATTAGACTTCAAAGTTAATTGTTGCGTTGAGTCATAATTCCAAGAACAATCCTTCTATGCCAGAACTTCGAATTAACTAAAACGTCATTGTTTCTAAGGCTTGAGTTCCAAGAAATTTTAATTTTATTTAAAGGTATGGTTGTTAAGTTTTATTTCTCTATTCGTTTAAGTATGTCGCGCCAATTTTCCCCTGCTTTCACGTGCAAAAGCGGTAGGCATGATAAACTACATAAATTACCTTTTACACTCCCTTTAAGAAGTCTGAACAATATAAATACCGCAGCCACCGCCCCGCAAACTACAAAATATCCTCATTGCTTTCGCTTAATCTCTGCTAAAATTAATAATTTCTTCAAAATGGTAAGTAATATATATATAAATATAAATTTTTGGTACTTTTTCTTACTACCCCATAGTTTTATGTTATCTAGGCTCAAAGCAGCAACCCTTGGGAGACTCTTCAACTACAGTTTAGTCAATCCGAACAAATAGGAGTTAAACTATGCATGTTTAATAATAAATTATACGTAGACATAAGAAAGTACGCTCTACCCAGAATACCCCTTAAATCGGGGGTATGCATCCCCATGGAAATAGTAGACGACTTAGTTAAGGTTTTGAAGTTAGCATCTCTGAATAAGTTGCCGCAAAGTTCCTGTTTGCCTGGGATGTTGGAAATCGAAAAAATAAAAGAAAAGGGTTGGCTGATAACGAAATATAGGGGCCAAGCGCGCGAGAAGCAACTGGATTTGAAGGCAAATGATATACCGGAAGTTTTGGAACTAATATCGTGCATTTTAAAGAAGGTTACGTTGAAGCAGTAAAATGTCTGATGATGAACCACTAGACCTTTCTATTTTTAGAGCAGAAAACTTTTATGAATTAGTTAAAGTAAATGTAGCCAGATCTAGGAAATTTAACTGTTCATCCTACGAATACAAAATTATCTTTAAAAACCTTGATAAAATATGTGTGACGGAACTATATGAAGAATTGAAACTCATATTTCAATCAATAATTGAGACTATTATCAACGCGGGTAGAGACTACAACAGAGTCAGGTTTTGTGTTAGAAGTCATCAGCTGGAAAATGCCATAAATTTAAGATTTATGGCTTTGAACGAACTGACAGTTGATAGGCTTTTTGGTGCTATAAGCCAAGTTAGTCAATCAAATCGTAATTTCATTTTAGACGGTGATATTAGAATTGATGCAATTGTTCTAAAAACTGATATTCCAATATCGGGTAGAAAATCAGTCAGAAATAAATCGATGTTATCACTAGAACATTACATGAAAAACGGGAGGACTTTTTTACCAATTTTAAACGATGACGATCTTTGCGTAGCTCGAAGCATAGTGTGCGGAAAAATGGTTGCGGACTTAACCTATTTAAAACAACAAAAACAAGATAGATCTGGTTTCGACTATAACCGATACCGTAGAATACAGGCACCTAACAGACCGCTACAGAGGGAAGAGGCCCTTAAACTTCACCATGAAGCTAACTTACCGGTAGGACCCGTTAGTATAGAACAGATTTCGGCTTTTCAAAAAATCTTAGAACCCGAATACCAAATTATAGTGTTTAGCGCTGAAAATAATTTTAAGAAAATTTATGAAGGTGAAATTTACGCTGAAAAAAAATTTTTCCTTCTGCTTGTAGATACACATATGCATGTTATTAAAAGTTTAGCAGCCATGTTCGGATGTGTTTCTTATTGTAACAAATGCTTAGTAACATTTAGTAATGTATTTAGGGCCTCAAATCATAAATGTTATAATGAACCCACAAAATGTTGGCGATGTTACTCTGAGACATTCCACGAGAGCCCATCCTTGGACGTCGTGAAATGTCCAGATTGTAATAGGTATTTTGAAGGTCCCGAATGCTTCCAAATACATAGAACTAATAAAATTTGTGAAAAAGTAAAAAGATGCAAAATTTGCTGCGAGGAAATTGAAAAAAATCACAAATGTAGTAAAGTATGCCCAAAATGTAAAATTGAACACCCGCCTAGGCTTTGTTATGTCCAACCCCTTACTAAAAAGTATAAGGAAACAACTTATTGTTATTTCGATACCGAATGTATAGTAGATAATTCCCTTCATACCCCAATACTTCTAGTTTCTGCTATGCAAATAGAGGAAAATGTTTACGATTATAACATTTTTTAGGACTAGATTGCGTAGACAAATTTATGCAATACCTAACCCAAGTAGATGAAAAAATTGTTTTTACAAGAGACAACAAAAGACGTAGAGTAACCAAACCTAGGTTTGAAAATGTTACTATTGTTGCTCATAACATGAGAGCCTATGACGGGTTTTTTATTTTACAATGGTTAATCCATAATTATGGAAAAATAGAAATTATATTCGATGGAGCAAAACTGCTAGCAATGTTTGTTAAAAATCAAAATTTAAAATTTATATGTAGTTTTTCCTTTCTGTCTATACCATTAAGGGCTTTTTCGGAGACATTTCAGTTAGGTTCAACCTGCAAGCAGTTTTTCCCATATATCTTTTTAAACAAAAACAATTTAGATTATTGTGGAAAAATTCCCGATAAATCTTATTTTCAGCCAGAGTTTATGAAAAAAGATGATAACATAGCTTTTGAAAAGTGGTATAGTGAAAAGTCAAAACAACCCGTTTATAATGCCATGTTAGAGTTACAAGAATACTGCGTGGCTGATGTCCAAGTCCTTCAGAAGGGTGTAGACTGTTTTCGTAACCATTTCAAAACAGTAACGGGTTTAGACTCAATGAATTGCGGTGCGATAACCATAGCTGGAGCTTGTACTTCGGTGTATCTTCACACATACTTACAGAAGAATACCCTTGGTGTCGTTCCAAACCCTGGATTCCGTGGTTCAGGTAACCAGAGCAAGAAAGCCATAAAATGGATGGCATGGGTAAGTAAGGAAAGAAAGGTCGAGATTCAAACTGTAATGTCAGCATCAGGAGAAAAGAAAATTGGACCATATGCAGTTGATGGTTATTGTTGTGACCCGGAAATAATTTTAGAATTCATGGGCTGTTTATATCACGCGTGTAAAAAGTGTTACAAAGGAAGTGAGTGGAATAGCGTAGTTAAGGAAACCAATAAAGTTATTTACGAAAAAGGACTTGATAGAATACAATACTTTAAAGAGCTTCATCCTAGGGCTAAGATCATTACTATGTGGGAATGTGATTACGATAAACTGATGGCTGAAAATTCAGATTTTAGGGAATTTTGTAATTCAGTCGAAGTGTGTGACCCTATCTTATCAAGATCAGCGCTTTATGGAGGACGATGCGAACCCCTAAAGTTATACTATAAAGCAGATCCAAGTAAAAATGAACGTATTTTATATTTTGACATTATGTCTTTATACCCTAGTCAAAATAAATATGGTATTTACCCGAAGCATTTCCCTGAGGTGATTCAATTCAATTTTGATTATCGGAAAGACGCTTATTTTGGAATCATGTCGGCGACATTTTTACCCCCATATGTTCTGTACATTCCTGTATTACCCTACAGACATAATGGGCGATTGTATTTTCCTTTATGTAAATCTTGTGTAATCGAAGAAAATACTGAACTTTGTAGTCATAGCGATGGTGAAAGGTCAATTTCGGGCGTGTGGTGTACCCCGGAAATTTATAAAGCTATGGAAATGGGTTACAAACTTTTAAAAATATCAGAAGTGCATCATTATAAAGAAACTTTCAAATATGAAAAAAGGTGTAAGCGACGGACTTTTCGGTGGTTACGTAAATAAATTTTTAAAGATTAAGCAGGCCAACTCGGGGTTCCCCTCCTCAGTTAAAACCTTCGAAGAAAAGAGGGAATATTTAGATTCAATTTATGAGACTGAAGGAATCAGAATCGAAATGGATGAGGTAACTAAAAACCCTGCTATGAGAGCAATCTCAAAAATTTGTTTGAACTCACTATGGGGAAAATTTGGATTAAATACTAACAAACCAAAGTCTATCATAATAGATGATTATAAAGATCTAATTGGCATTTTAGTAGACGACACAAAAGAACTTATAGATTTAAGGCCCCTAAACGAAGAGCTATGTTTGTTAACGTATAGTTTTAAGGACGAGTTTCAACCCACATATTATAAGGGGAGTCCATATGTTGCCAGCTTTGTTTCATGTTATGGTAGATTAACTCTTTATGAAACACTTGCAAAGTTGAATGAGCGTGTACTTTATATGGATACTGATAGCGTAATCTTTGGTGCAAAAGAGGGGGACTACATACCCCCCACCGGTATTAACTTGGGGTGTTGGGTAAACGAACTGGGAGAGGAATCAATTTTAGAATTTGTTTGCAATGCTCCAAAAAGTTACGCCCTGAAAACTACAGACAACAAAACTATCGTGAAAGTAAAGGGCTTAAGTCTTCAAAATCGAATAAATGAAAATATTGTAAATTTTGACTCCATATTTGAAAGTATTCATAATCAGTCGAAAAGAATTAAAGTAGCCGTTCCTTTTAATGTACGTAGAGATAAATATACGGCAACAATAATAAATAAAAAATGGAAAAGACACTTGGATATACATTTAAGAAGCGCGTAGTTAAGGGTTTTAATACATTTGCATATGGTTACTTAACAGAGACAACTCAGGATGAGTAGATCTAAAAAGAATGTACATTGTTCACCAAATGTAACTGTGTTTGAAATACCTATCGAAGATAGACGTAATTACGCCCTTTACGATGCGCTAAGGTTTAAAGATCGTATTCGAAAGGTGGAAAAAATGTTACTCAAAATATATGCAATTCGAACTGAGCAATAACATATTCGAGTGTTGAATTCTTTGTGTCATTTTAATTACATTTATTAACCATGGCGTGTCGAATAAAATTTGTAGCGCCCTTTCAGATGTTATGCGCAGGCTCTAGCATGTGTGGTAAATCATCGTGGGTTTTTAATTTATTAAGATATAGAACATGCATGATTAGTCCAAAACCAGATCGGATAGTTTATTGCTATTCAATTTACCAAAATAAATTTGATGATCTGAAAAGGGAAATCCCTGAAATAGAATTTATGGAAGGGTTACCTCCGAATTACGAAGAATTTTGGAATAGAAATCAAAATAACCTCCTGGTGTTGGATGATTTAGCTTCAGAATGTGGTAATAGTAAAGAAATAGCTGATATGTTTATTAAGGGCAGTCACCACTATAATACCAGCATAATTTTAATTACACAGAGCTTATTTAGTAAAAATAAAGAGTTCAGATTGATTAGCCTAAATTGCGTTTATATTTTAATATTCAAATGTCCCAGGGATTCATCGCCAATACAATTTTTAAGTAGGCAAGTTTTTCCTAGAAAAAGTCAGTTTCTAGTGAAGGCCTACGCCATTGCTACTGAAAAGCCGCACTCGTACATTTTGATTGACTGTCATCAAGCCACAGATGAATGTCTACGAGTTAGAACAAATGTCCTCCCTCCAGATGGAAATATTTACGTATTTATCGACGAATAAGAAAGAGTGACGGCGCATTTTTAATCTATTTAATACAATGATGCTGCCGGTCTCACTTCGTAAGAAATACCCCTACCTAACTTTGCTTAAACGAAGCAATAAAATTCAAAGAAAACACATTCTAAAAAACAGTACCAAAGATCAATTAAAGACGCTTTGTAATATTTGTTTAAACATTACACACGGCGGGATACCTTTGACCTCCAAACTAAAAAAATCATTTAAAACGTCACAGGAGAGTTATAAGGCTATTGGCTCAAGAGTCTTTGCCATTAAGTAAGAAGCGTCAGTTGATGATTAATCAATCAGGCGGAGCCTTTTGGCCAATGATACTGGCTAGTATTATCCCTAGTGCTATCTCAGCTATAAAATGTTTAACATGAAGAAAATGGTTTTGGTCCCTGCCAATACCATTTTGGATCCGGTGGATAAAGAATTATCTGAGCTAGATCAAGAAATGCATAACATTCTTCGAAAGTCCGGGTCTACAGAAACTAAACTTAGAGAATACTTGGAAACCCTGCAAAAATATTTAAATATGAAGAAACTAGTACAACCCATTACCGTAAAAACTGTATCGGCACCTCCTACAACTTATCCAGCGCTACCTTCTACACCGTTGGTTTCTACTTCTACCGCTACTTTACCCATTACTCCGATCCTAACAGGAATACACGCAACTACCCCCATTATGCCTACCGCTTCTGCACAGGGTTCCACCATTTTTCAAGCACCACCTAGCGGGTCCACCTTGACATGGCAGCCATTTACGGCTACGGCTAAAGCGGCTAAGTCTCCAACACCCAAAAGAAAAAAAACTCTACGTAAAAACAGCGTGGCTCAATCATTAGATGAATTTAAAAAATTTCAAGAACTATATTCGCCTCTTCATTCTAAACGTAAAACCAAAAAAGATAAAAAACTGTTGTACCCACTACACTATGGAAAGAAAAATTTAAATAAACGTTTTTTATTGATTGCAATATTTATTTTGATGTTTCAACAAATAATTACATAAAAACAATAGAACCAAAGCTTCATTATACATTAAATCATTTGGTTTATATAAATCTTGAATAATAACGTTTAGATTATAACCGTAACAGGCATTAACTAGATAAAAAATACAATGTAAACCGCATGTTAAAGATAATGGATATTGAACAGGTACAGGGTTTATAAACCATTCTTTAGCGTAGACATAAAGATCGCTAAGATTATAATAAGAGGGATCATTTCCATAAGAATCAAAAAAGTTCCCTACATTATTATTTACATATTTAGCTAACCAATGAAGTCCTGGACTCGATGAAGGTTCCGTATTTAGACAAAAGCAATATTTAGCTTGCTTTGGCGGTAATGGTTTTTGATCGAAAGCAAATACACCGAGGAAAAAAGGTCTTGTTACAGGTTCACACGTTAAAATTTCGATTATTTCCACCGTATTCATTATCCCGATGGGTAATAAATCACGGTACGATCTTTAGAAATAATAATTTCAGATTCGAACTCGGCGTACACTATTACAGTTACGTTATGGACTAGCGGAGATTTGAACTTCATAGATATTCTTAGGCTTCCCTGTTTGTTTCTTGACAAATGTTCAGCGCCCGCTTGTTCTTCCGGTGTAAGATCGAACGCGTACAGAGCGTTACCCTCTTTAAATTCTTCGAAGGTAATACAGTTTCCTTTATTACTTTTGAACAAATCCAAGGCCGTATAGTGTGAGAGATACTCTCTGGAATACTCGTTAACGGCATAGTGGGGTGTAAACGGAGGATTGGGATATGTTTGATTTCCAATTGTTAGTGCCAAGTAGCTTAAATTAAAATGATTGAATTCAAATCTAGGGCTCCATTAAAGGCCGTTGTTCTAACTAAGCCGATAACTACGCGTGATGGTTGTCTTTCCATAAAGACATTTTCTCGTATAATGTCAGTGGAACCGCTACTGATGGAAAAGTATTTTAACACTGTTCTGTTAATTGGATAAATTACATTGTGCTTTTCGTGTACCATTGCCTGAGCTAACATAATCTCATTATTTATTTTAATCTTTTTTATAAATAATGTAACATCGTCAATTTTAATTTTAAATTTAGGATTAAGCGCTGCTGTAGATATAATTGCAAATTCATTAACTGACTTTATGAAGCGAAACCGTACATCAATATTATTAATGAGAAATCGACTCATTCGACATACATCCAAATGTAAATCACCCAACATATCAATGCGTTTCGATAGGGCAGCCCGATCTCTTCGTTTCAGCATTCCATTCTTTTCGTTGTTTGACGCGGGTAAAAACATTTTACTAGCGTCCACAGGGTCATCTTTGTAATACATTTTTGAAGAAAGATAAGACTTTTTGGCACTTGTACCATAGTTTAAATGTGTTTCAAAAAATGCCAAATATGGGTAGGCATTCGTTGGTGTATTAACTTGCGTATCTCCAAAAAATACGTCAACTTGACTAAATAAAGATGCGTGTAATAAATTTGTCGGACCAACGTCCTTGTTTTGGGTAGTTAAAGAAGATCCATCCTCCTTAACTAGTTTGACTCGAACTTGCAATAAGGTTTTAGACAAATCCATAAAGACGTCATTAGATCCAGGGATAAAAAATCCAATTGGTCCATCATCAGAAAGCGAAGCCAAAGCTTTATACATAGCATAATCACTATTTTCTATGTTGTAATTTGATGGTGGCTCCGCGAACAAATCTAGTTCAGACATCATTCCGTCAACCATTGTTATTTTTAATCGAGAAAATCGGTTTTCGTTCTTTTTCTCTTTTTTGATCGCTTTTTAGGCTTCAGCTTTCTGCGAAGTCCTTGGCCCGTTTGTTGTTGAGCCAAGTGTTGGCTAGCCTTTTGTAGTAAATTTGATCCTGCTTCGCTCAAATTTGATTTCAATGATTCTCTTAGGTTTCTTCCTGCTACGAGATCCCCTGCTATTCTCGACCCCGTTCTGAGAGCTTCCCTACCCAACACTTTACCTGCTGGTCGAAGTATCGGTGTAATATATCTAATTAAACTTTTGAAAACACTTCCGAATCCGTTTCCTCTTTGAAATACAGGCCCCCGGAAGTGATTAAGACCATTTCCGGTTTGGCTTAAGTAGTAGTTTAGATATATGTTACTTCGTGACATGCTTGAGAATGAAATGAAGTTTTATGACGGACTTGTTTAATTTAAACATAATATTTTCTCCGAAATCTGTCCTCATATCAATTTCGATCATTTCAAATGATGGACATCTTAAAGGGTAATAATCAATGTTTTGAAACCTATGTACAGCTAATCTAGAAGATTTATCATTTATTATTGGTATAACCCTCAGAAGAGGGGCATAAACGTCACCAACCACTTGTGGTAGAATTAAATTTGTATAAATATACAAACTAGCCGTACCCTTGTCTATATCGGCTACACTTTTTCCAGTTTCATCCATAAGGGGTCTATCCATTTGGTCCATATGAAACCCTAATAGTCTACCTAGACCAGACTGATTTTTGTTAAAACACAAATAATAGTTATTTTCACATTTTACGTTTACTTTTCCGTCGGGATTAAGCTTAATTACAAAATTAATACTGTGTTCTCGAGGAATTGCGTGGCGCATTGCTTCAATAACATTTTCAATATGGTTATACTGGCCGGGTTGAATTTGCAGAGTAATTTCCCTTGGATTCGTTGGGCCTTTTCTTTTTCTTATATGTAAAAATTATTGGAACTATTTAGTTCTAAAGGATCGTCTTTCTTTCTTTTAATCAGTTCTTCGGGAAAAGTGTATCTCTCTTTGATCCAATCCAGGAAGGGTAAGCCCAAGATTTTACCCATTTCTTCCGGTATTTGAACTTCATATCCATTTTTAGCTCTCAGAGCGCAAAAAGACTTCTCATTGTCATCACTGTAGGTGATAAACATATAAACCGACCGTCGTATTTCGGGGGGTATGGCATTATTAATAGATTTAATTAAACTCTTATAAACATCGTATTCGTCTCCACGCAAGTTTCCCGCCACAAGTTGTATCTTATACTGGTCCCAGCTGTTTTCAGTATAGTCATGTACTCCAGCCTTGAAATATAAATACTCGCCGGATCCATTATCCCAGGCCTGGGGTAAAAATGCTTCGGCAAGCCCCACATGCCAATTACCAACTAAGTTTAAAGGAGCTGGTAACTGAACTTTAAAATGAGATTGCGTGTTATCCGGAAAGACATTCATAGAAGCCGAACTTACGAGTGTAACATAAAATGAATCGTTCGACATGGTTAACTAGATTAAAATGAACATTTATTTATTTGCCAATAGACATATATCAGTAGACCACTTTTTGAAGTTGGCATTCGTAAAAGGCACCTCTTATTTCTTCGTCGTTGCAATCTTTAACTACGTAACAAACTGGATTTCTGTAAAGAACTTTTGATACGGTAAATATTTCCCTCGTCCAATAGCCTTTATAACCCTTTTCGAAAAGAGGTTTACTCTTTGACAGTCTGACAAAATCACCAATCTTTAACTTTGGGGGTTTAGCAGGTTTTTGATGGCCATACTAACGTTGCCATACTAAATGTTCATTTTCGATATTAACATCTTTTGGAGCGAAACCAATACTTGAATGCGTACTAGAGTTATAGGCCTTCATGATTTTTGGCAAACTACCAATATAATTATATTTTTTGGTTCTTGTAAATAGTTTGAATATTTTATCCTTTAAAGTTCTGTTAAATCTTTCAATAACACCGCACTTTATCCTTCCAACACTTGTATAGAGTTGAATACCCTCTTTCTTCAAATATTCTTTAAACAATTTTGATAGAAATTCACTGCCTTGGTCAACATTAATACGCAAAGGCTTTCTCTCTTTGATCGCTTTCTGAAATGCGCTTAAAACTTCTCTACTAGTTTTATTCTTTAAAGGAAAACTCCAGGCATATTTTGAAAATACGTCTATTATAGTCAAAATGTATTGAAAACCTTTGTTATGCTTTTTGATACGTCGTAGATCAATTAGATCGCATTGAAATACTTCATCAGGTGTTGTATCATAAGTTTGATTTCGAGGGAAGTTTATTCTCCTTGGTTTATGAATAGTGTATGTGGGTTGAGACTGAAGCCAAGTCTCAATTTTTTCTTTGAAATACTTTTTACTCCTTGTTTGAATTTATTTGCGCTTCCGTAACAAAGAGGGTTTTCACAATCGTAATATACTCGGCTTAATTTTGATTCCATTGTTATTGCTAAGCTTAAATTCTATTACCCTATTTCTTTATTTAGAATTGATTTCACTATAACAATACAACTGTATTCATACGCTATAAGTTATCACCATAAGTCTATGATACTCTCTATAAGTATGGGTCTATAGAATATATGCCAAAAGCATAGTCTATGATACTCTCTATAAGTATGGGTCTATAGAATATATATGCCAAAAGCATTAATCACCTACGTAGATAGTAAGAATTTAACAATAGAATTTTTCCTGGAATTGAATAGTACGAAACTAGCGCCGCGCGCGGAGTTAAAATGGGGGGAAGGAACTCGCGGCGCGCGCGGGGAACCCCGCGAGGGTGTGGGGGGAAGGAACTCGCGCGCGGGGAACTCGCGAAGATTCACCGCGGCGGCGGCGGCGGCGGCGTGCTCCAGTTCCCATGTGTTGTTGTTTGACGCAAGAACGACTCTGGGTTTAACTGGTTATAAACTCTTTATTAATTTAAGTAAAACATTTATGTTGATTTCCGGGAACGCTACTGACAACTGATATCTGAGAACAGATAACTGGGAACTGATCAACTGTGAACTGAGAACTAACAAACGTTATCGGAATGTTATCCGGTTATATAGTTAAGGCATCGCGATAAAAAATAAAGATTACAAGAATGACCGCGATGCATAAAAAACATAAGTATAGAAAATAGAATCTGGATATAGATAAAAAACAACCGGCATTATCTCTAATTTACAACAGTTCCTCTTAATATCGGTGGTTTCAATCTTCTATCCAGGGGTGGTCATTTAATTATTTCCAGTCCAAGGGCTTTGATGCAGAAGAGGTGCTTCGGACGGAACAGGCTCTTTGTACAGATGTCAGCTGGCTTTTCCTCTGTTGGTAGATACCGCAAGGCTATATGTCCCTGGTCGTAGGTGTCTCGAATGAAGTGGTGCCGGATATCAATGTGCTTCGTTCTGGCATGGAAAACAGGATTCTGAACGAGTTTCTGGGCACGCTGGTTGTCGTTGTACAGCTCGATCGCCTGAACTGATACTCCAAGTTCGTTGAGAAGTCCCTTGAGATATATGGCTTCTTTGGTTGCGTCGGACATTGCCATATATTCTGCTTCTGTACTGGACAAGGCAACAGTTCGCTGTTTCCGGGCTTCCCAGGATACTGCAGCGCCGGCTAGTTTGAAGACATATCCAGTATATGACTTCCTATCTTTCGGACAGCCTCCATAGTCTGCATCAACGAAACCCTGGATTGGCAATCCGGTCTTCCGATAAATCAACCCATGATGAAGAGTTCCCTTCAGGTATCTCAGAACTCTTTTCCCGGCAATCCAATGAGTTTCGTCATAACTTGTATTGAACTGGCTCAATGCGCTGACTGAATACGCCATATCCGGTCGTGATGACACTACCAGGTACATGAGAGAGCCGACCAGAGATTGATACGAAATACGACTGATGTCTTCTGCTACTGGGTGTTCTGGGTTTTGCAACTTGTTGTTGGCATCCATTGGAGTCGCAATTGCTTTGGAGTCTTGCATGTTGAAACGTTTCAGGACCGTTTCTGCATATTTCGCTTGGGAAATCCGGATGGTATTTTGTTTTAGATCTTGGTGAAATTCCATTCCGAGACAGCAATGGATTGGCCCCAGGTCCTTCATATCGAATTTTCTTCCAAGTTCAAGCTTTACTTCAGTCATCCAATCCTTGTTATTGCATGCAAGGATCAGATCGTCGACATAGACTCCAATGATCATAATATCTTCCGCGACTCTTAAAACGTATAAGCAGGGGTCGCTCTTCAATGGTGTCATTCCAATTTCCGAAAGTCTTTGATGTAACTTCTTGTACCATTGGCGGCCCGATTGTTTTAGGCCGTAGAGGGATTTCTTGATGTGACAGACTTTATGTCCCTCTTCTTCCAGGTCCCCGGTCCATTTCTTTGCTCTGGCAATGATCGACTTGTCGAACCGGGTTGACTTGACGATTTCTTCGAGGGATTCTGTTAATCCTTCCGGGACGACCATATATATTTCCTCCTCGAGTTCGCCATTAAGATAGGCCGTGACGACATCCATTTGGTGGACTTCCAAACCGATTTCCACAGCAAGGGCCATAAGCAGTCTTATGGAGCTGGATCTAATGACGGGTGCGAACGTCTCTTGGTAGTCGATCCCTGGTCTCTGGGTAAAACCTTTCGCTACGAGCCTGGCTTTCCTTTTCTCTACTTCTCCGCTGGGTAAGTACTTCGTTCGGAAGACTAGGCGATTTCCAAGGACCTTCTGGTTTTCCGGACAGTCAACGATGTCCCAGGTTTCGCACTTGATAAGCGAAACGAACTCTTCCGTTACTGCTTTCCTCCAATCGTTTGCGTACGGAGAAGCCAGAGCTTGCTTCATGGACAAAGGTTCTGATAAGATGGCTAGGTTTGCTGACTCATCGGACAGGGTTTCTTGCTCGTCAGTAGCCTCTTCTGAGACGCTCGGAATCATGTTGAACGATTTCTTCGGTCGTCCGGGTACTCCAGTTCTTATTTTCTTCGGTCTTCCAGGACCTTTCTTCAGAACGAGGGTTTCTGAGGGCTCTTCGAAGACGTCCTCGTTTTCCTGGTCATTAGATTCTTCCGGGGTTTCATCTTTGAACTCCTTTTTGACTTCATAAAATTCTTCTCTGCCAGACGGTTTTGCAGCGTGTGTAGTGGCCGGGACTTCGATTTCGCTTTTAGCTTTGCTTCCGTATTTCAGGTTGACTTCTGGAGTGACGAAATCATCATATCCGCCTTGTTTATTAAATTCTCCCAGGAATTTGACATTTCGACTTCGGTAAATTTGCTTCTCGGACGGAACCCAGAGTCGATAGGCCTTCGAGACTTGAGAATAGCCGATGAAAACGCATTCTTTGCTCCTGGTTGCAAACTTCCCCTTCCTTTTATTTTCGTCCAACAGCAAAGCTTTGTCGCCGAAAATCTTCAAATGTTGCAGGGATGGCTTCTTTCCGGTCCATCTGGTAAATGGTACTTCTCCATTTATGCTTCGGGAAGGACAACGGTTTCGAATGTAATTAGCAGTGGCCATCGCTTCTGCCCAGAATGATGGTGGAAGTTGCGCTTGTATCATCATACATCGGGCCATATCCAGGAGTGTTCTGTTCTTTCTTTCAGCAATGCCATTCTGTTCCGGGGTGTATGGTACGGTGAGTCTTCTTTTTATCCCAGAGTCTTTCAGGAATCTGTCGAATTCATTGTTGCAATATTCGGTTCCGTTGTCGGACTGCAAGGTCTTGATTTTTCTCCCGGTTTCCACTTCAGCTCGATGCTTGAATTCTTTGAAGGCTTTCAACACTTCGCTCTTGTGTTTTAAAAAGCTGACTTCACTCCACCGGGAATAATCATCAGTGAAAACGACGATGTACTTGGCTCCGCTCATCGACGTTACTCTCATCGGCCCGCATACGTCAGAGTGTACAATTTCCAAGACATGCGAGGTGCGGCTATCTTCAGGTTTCGGGAACGGCTCCTTCGATTGCTTTCCTTTGATACAGATTTTGCAGATTCCCAGACTCCCATCTTTTTCAATGTTGAGTCCCGTAGCCAAATTCTTCCGGGCCATTTCCTTTAAACTTCTCTCGTTCAAGTGACCGAGTAGGAAATGCCACTTCTCCAGGTTGCTTCTAGGCTTTATTTCCGCTTGCACTGCATGGACCGTTTCTTCAGCCTTTCTCAGGAAATAAAGGTCTCCAACTCTGTCAGCAACTGCAATCACTTCCCCGGTTGCCGTTTTAATCCAGGCTTGCGACTTCTTGAATGTGACCTCATGTCCTTTGTCTGTCATCTTGGCAATGGATAGGAGATTTGTTCTTAAATCCGGGACATGAAGGGCTCGTTCCAGGCGAAGAATTCGATTGTCGCTGCCATTCGTTGCGTGTACTTTTACTTCGCCAACACCTCGTATCTTCGTTGACTCTGCAGTGGCCAGGTTTAAAGATTTCGTGGTCTCTTCGTAATCATTGAAGCAGTCTCTGCTGGAAGTCATATGCGAGGTGGCTCCGCTGTCCAGGCACCAGGAATCGTGAGGCGAATTCTTCCTCGGCCACATTTTCTGCCAGTACATGATGGGCGTTTTCCTTCTTTCTGGTTTTTCTTTCTGAACCATTGTCTCTATCGGGGCAATCGGCTACCTTGTGGCCGGGTTTCCTGCATCCATGACACTTGTACTTGAAGGTCGTGCTTCCTCGTCCACGTGAACCTCTTCCTCTACCCCTTTCTGCAGTTTTCCGGGAAAAGTGGTTACTGCCCATCATCGCATTCTGCACGGGTTCGTCTTACCTAGAGTTCTTGGCGTCTGATTCCTCCAGGATCTTTATTTTTAAAGCTTCTGGATCAGGTAACGTATCCCTGGACTCTATTGTGCACCGGAAGTTCTCGTACGATTCCGGTAGACTGTATAACAACATAATGGCCAGTAGGTCGTCGTTTACAGCTACTCCCATGTCAGCCAACTTGTCTACTGCGTCGAAGAATTCTCGGACGTGGTCCCGGACATCTTCTCCCTCCTTCATTTTCTTGAGGGTCAGTTTCTTCAGCAGCGTGGCTTTCCGGGCAGGTCCACTTCACTGGTAGATGGATTCGAGCTTCTTCCATAGTTCCTGTAAGGTGGTGCAATTCTTTACTTGCTTCAACTCCGACGGACTGATCGACAAGATTAGGTCCGCTCTTGCCTTCCGATCATTACTGTCCCAGGTAGCGACCGCCTGGGCGTTGCCTTCCGTTCCCCGTACCAGGGTTGGCCTCGTTGAAGTTCCATCTACGTACTCCCAGAGATCTTCTTTTGAAGCAGGGCTTCCACTTGCATTTTCCAGGTATCATAATTATCCTTAGTTAACGTCTCGATTCGTCCCAGGTGATTTCCGGCCATTCTCCGTTTGACTCCGCACCTTAAAGGATAATCTTCCCGGCGTTGACCTTCTTATGACTTCTAAACCTCTGCGCAGTGGAAGCGTGCTGGGCCCATAACCTGTTGTTGTTTGACGCAAGAATGACTCTGGGTTTAACTGGTTATAAACTCTTTATTAATTTAAGTAAAACATTTATGTTGATTTCCGGGAACGCTACTGACAACTGATATCTGAGAACAGATAACTGGGAACTGATCAACTGTGAACTGAGAACTAACAAACGTTATCGGAATGTTATCCGGTTATATAGTTAAGGCATCGCGATAAAAAATAAAGATTACAAGAATGACCGCGATGCATAAAAAACATAAGTATAGAAAATGGAATCTGGATATAGATAAAAAACAACCGGTATTATCTCTAATTTACAACACCATGCCCCAGTTCCCATGACCCAGTTCCCATGACCGAGTTCCCACGCACCTACTTTATACCTCTACCGTGGTACGAAATGTAGCCCTATACTACTGACACCTAAAAATATTTTGTGTTGTCATTCTACCGTACTACCGAATGATCTATGGTTAGATATATTTAACAACTGCAATTTACTTCTTTATCCTAAATATCACCCTCCCTCCCCCTCCCCACGCTGATTATTTCTCCCCAGGCTTCTTCACCCTTCAGTCCCTCATTTTAGGAAGCTTTACCTCTACCCTGTGACCTATGGATAGCTAAATTGAACAACTATATAATTATATTGTTTATCCAATACATACCTGCCCCCGGCTTACACGCTTTTTTTAAAAAAAAATAGACAGTCAAAGCATTCCCAGAATAAATAAAATAAATAATACAATAAGTAGTTTTTGGGGATTAATCTCCAAGATCTGACGAAATCTCGACAGCCATTGTGTACTTGACTCCATAGCAGCTTACGAGTAAATAAATTATACAATAGTAAACTTGACCTATTCATCTATTACTCCTTAAATAGACCTGTCAATATTTGATTGATTGAAGAAATATTTTTCTTACATCTTCATGTATTGTCGTAAAAACCCACGGAATGACGCATCAAGTCCTTTGTTATAATCCTTTTATTGAATTACAAAATCTATGGATGACTCATCATTTTGTTACCATTTGACACCTCTTAAAATCAATCAGACGTCAATCTTATGTTACCTATTGTTGATTGACAAACAATTTTAAACGTGTTTAAACACCTCCGAAAGGTCAACGTACCTTTGGTTAATAAAAGCTTAGGTAACCCTCCACCCCCCTCCCCCTGCTAATAAGCCTAGAGAAATTTAGTATAAAATAACGAGAGAGATCAACAAAATACCACATTCGAACTTTAGATCTCGTAACATCAAGATGGATCCCTAATCGCTTCGTTTTAATTTGGATGAATTAGCTGTAAATAGGCCTTGGGCCCTAACTTCACTATACAAATTTTATTTTTTCCTATGTGCCTATTTACACATAAACCCTGCTAATGGGCCCTCAACTTTTCCCAGTTTTATTATGAATGGTGGTTTAAATATAATCGAAACTTTCCTGGACATTATCGCGTACATGAGAACCGTCCCTAGAACACCGGAAGACTGCCATACAATAGACGAACTGAACCACCTAAGTAACTTAATTCCTAGACCTCTAAATATTTCTTACGCCGAACGCATAGAAAGTCGCCGGAATAAATTACTACCCACTAACCAGGAAGAAACCTTAATCGCCGATTTCAACCATCCACAATACGATATAGAGATGGCGGCATTTTTGATTCAGGAATGCCAACAAAACGACCATTTTGAGTACCTATCTCTAAACTTCTCCGACTACCTACCCAGTGAACAAGAATCTCTTGTGGTCTCAGAAGAAGCCGAGGCCGATGCGTACGATCAATGGGGTGGCGGCTACCCCCCTTCACCTATTCAGGATGACCCTTATTGCGAAATCTTGGAACAGAGCGAAAAATTCTATGAACAATTTAATATATACGGTAGAGAATTAGTTCTAAACATCACTGACGATCCCGTTGACAGTATAAGTAGTATTACAGAGCACGTATTAAATGAGTACAGAGCAACAGATTATTTTCAAATAACATTGAGAAGCCTCGGTATAAATTGCAGGTCTGAATTAGAATTATCCTTTAAAAGACTAGACCAAGTAGATCCCTCTATCCTCTTTGACCAACTAGCCGAACTGCTTTACGACGACGAAATTGAACACTTTTTTCAAGGCCCCGTAAAAATTATTTTCCATATAGTAAGGATTCCCGAAGGATACGGTCGATCTAATCGTCGTCAACTTAAACCCTTCAATATTTTCTCTAAAGACAGGCGAGGAATACGTCGGATTACGAGTACCGATAATCTATGTTTGGCCAGATCTCTCTGTGTAGCTGTTTCTCATCGTGACTATATAGATACTAACACAAAAGAGTTAAAAGCTCATTACATCGCCGTAGCCAGACCAGGTCCCCACAACAAAATGCAAAAAACAGCGGCTTTAGATCTGTGTAGAAAGGCAGGAGTCGCCCTAGACGAATGCGGGATCCCCGACTCGTTCTAGAAATTTAAACTATATTTATCGGCTTACTCCATCTTTGTCTATAAATTCGAAAATAGGGTCCCAATTTTAATATTAGGCGAAAATGACCCTACAGACACCAGACCACGCCTCTTTCTACTTAACGAAAATAATCACTACAATGTAATTACCAATTTAAAACCATTGTTTAGTCACGAGTACTTTTGCGAGAAGTGTCTTACTCCCTACTGGCGTCTTCAATCACACAAATGCAATGACTTTTGTTTCAAATGCATGCGTCCAACTGTTTGTCATGGGATGAAAAATCATGTGGGTCATGTTTGCGAAAATTCTGGGGTGACGACTGTTATAACAGTCACTTGGTTCCGACTGGTAACAAAAAACCTCTTTGTGAGAGGCTCTATCTTTGTAAAAATTGTTTTAAAACAAATGATTTCGGAAACCGCAAGACTAACCACACCTGTGGGGAGATGTACTGTCAAATATGTGGAAAACATCAACCTAGCGATCATTTATGTTACATTCAAGTGATTAAGGATAAAAACCCCAACGTTATCCCTTCGAAAAAACCTCGTCGTAATATACCTGAACTAATGTATGTTTTCTTTGATATGGAATGCATACAGACGAAAATATGTCAGGAAAAGTTGGGTGCTTACGAACATCAAGCCATCTTATGCGTCAGTATCTCTGTTTGCGAAGATTGTACTGAAGAACAATCCCTAGATTTTAATTGTATCAAATGCAACCAATTTGGACCCCGAAAACAACGCTTCTCAGGAGGCAAACCTATAGCTATATTCCTGGACTATTTAGTCAGTTTATTCGATGCAAAGAAGGTTATCGTTCTATCCCATTTTGGTAGCAACTATGACAATCAACTATTAATTAGGGAAATAATTAATAGGGATGAGAAATTTGTCCCCGAAACTCTTAAAATTAACGGTACGCGCATTTTAGAAATGAAGCTCTCTAATCTATTATTCTTCGACACGTACAATTTTATCCCTGTAGCTTTATCTAAGTTCCCCGCCACCTTTGGATTACCTAATGCCGCCAAGGGGTACTTTCCCCATTTTCTTTTCAACGTAGTCGAACACGAGTTTGATATAGACAGACAGGAAGAGACAAACTACGTGTTAGAAAATACTTTACCCCCCACAGAGGCTTACGGTTGCCAGTACTTTACCAAGAAAAACGTGGACGCTTTTATGAAATGGCATGCCTCAGAAGTCAGTAAAGAGAAAGGGTTCAACTTCTTAAATGAGTTGTATTATTATTGCGAAAACGACACTCTACTCCTATTTTTAAGGTGTTTAACCTTTCGGTCACTCCTAATTAAAGTCACTACCGTAGATCCTTTTAATTGCGGCTCTGTTACTCTCCCTGGGGTCTGTTCTTACGTTTTCAGGAAAAATTATCTCAAATCAAACACCATTAGCATCATTCCAACAAACTATTACAGACTTTTCGAGAACCAATCTTTAGGAGCCATTGAATGGATTGAATGAACTTCGCATGACAGAAATATCCCCATTCAATCGTCTTTTAGGGGTAAGGAAGTTAAAATCCAAGCCCTAAAGGTAATCTAAGCTTGGTCTAGGAAGGGATATCCACACTAAGTCAACTCGCGACTTATTTACAGGTGGGTCCCTTTACAATGCATAGAGGGGTGGTGGCTAGCCCCTATGCCACAGCTAACCTACAGCGCCCTACACTAACTATTACCGTTAACCTCTACAAGTTTTGATGGAAAGGAGAAACCGGGTTAGACCGCGGAGGAAAACTCCTTTTAACAAGCGGGGAGAGAACTTGCAAACTCTACGCAGAAGGATTTCTTCCCAGATTTTCACCCGGTGCCACAGTCCGGGATCGAACCCGGGATCCTCTTGCTGCGAGGCGAAAGCGCTAACCGCTACGCCACCCCACTCTTGGCTATTGTTCAATCAACAAAGAAGTGTTCGAATATATGGGATGCTATTATCATGGATGTAAAATACACTTTCCCATCAATAGAAACAAGATGTTACACGGTGACCCTACTGAAACGTTAAACACCAGGTACACAAAAACAGAGAAAAAAACTACCCAACTAGAGGCCCTCGGATATAAAGTAAACGTCAAATGGGAATGTGAGTGGCAACAAGACAAAACTAATAACCCCGACATTAATGAATTTTTAAAACAGAACGACATCCGCGTTAAAACATCCAAAAGATTGAACCCTCGCGACGCTTTCTTCGGGGGACGTTGCGGTGCTAACAAGCTATACCATAAAACAACGGGAACAGAGAAAATGCACTACGTGGATTTCACGAGTTTGTACCCTTTCGTCAACAAAACTGGAAAAATTCCCATTGGTCATCCTCAAATTATTTTAGATAATTTCCCCGACATCTTCTCTTTTGATGGACTTCTCAAATGTGACGTACTTCCAGCCCAAAATCTAATACATCCTGTTTTGCCAGCTAGGATAAACAGTAAGCTCACATTCCCCTTGTGTTACACCTGTTGCAAAACTCAATTCCAGGGTGACTGCACCCACACACCTGATCAAAGAGAACTACGGGGTACCTTGGTAACAGCTGAACTAAGATACGCCGTAGAACGAGGATACAAAATAACACACATGTACGAAGCCTGGTCATATCAAATAACACAATACGATCCCAATACTAAACATGGTGGTCTTTTTAAAGACTATGTAAACGCCTTCCTTGAGTATAAAACGCTGGCTAGCGGCTTCCCTGCTCAATGCGTCACCCAGGAAGACAAAGAAAAGTACGCCAAAAATTACAAAGAAGTTGACGGGATCGATTTAGACATCGATAAAATTGAAAAGAATGAGGGGTTGAGATGCCTAAGTAAGCTCATGTTGAACTCTTTTTGGGGGAAGTTCGGACAAAACACCAGACACGTCTCAACAGATATAATAAAAGACGCCAAGACTCTATACGAGTTACTGCTTAACCCTGACAAAGAGGTCAAAACTCTATTGACATTAAATGACAATACCATCTTAGTCAAATCAGAAGATATTGCCGAAAACGAGATAGCTCACAAGCATACAAACGTAGTTATAGCGTGCTATACAACGACTATGGCACGCCTTCACCTCTTAAAACATCTCGAGATGGTGGGAGACCTATGTTTTTATATGGATACCGATAGCCTGATCTACCTCTCGCCAGATGGAGCTCCTATACTACCCACAGGAGATTACCTTGGTGAGTTAAAGAATGAGCTAGAACCATACGGCAAAGACGCTTACATTTGTGAGTTTGGAAGCGCAGGTGCAAAAAATTATTCTATGAACATTTATGATCCCGCAACAGAAAAAATTACTAACATAATTAAAGTTAAAGGTTTCTATTTAAATTCATCAACAGAAAACCACGTAAACTTTGATATAATGAAGAAACTATTAGGTGTCAACAACGATGGTAAACCAGAAATGAACTCTGTACAAGTACCCATTGGTCCCCAAATTCGACGATTACCTAATCACATTTTAATTACTATTGATCAAACTAAAACATATCAAGTAGTCGTCGACAAAGTTAGAGTTTTCCCAGACTACACCACAACCCCTTACGGGTATCGTAAGTAAATTTTAGTTTGTAAATTTGTAAAATTAATTTGTATATATAATTTTTTAGGGGTGTGCGAACACCACTTTTTGGGTATCGAACCGGTTATCGAATACCAAAATATTTTCCTTATCAAATACCGAATCGAATAGTTTATTTCAAATCGAATACCGAATAGTTGGGCCTTGGTAATTTTTTTCCTTTCCGATTAATCGCGAATAGTTAAGCCTAGTAACCGCGAATATTTAACCCTAATATTCGCGAATACTAGGCCAACTATTCGCGGTTAATCGGGTAATAACCCTAATATTCGCCAATAGTCAATACAAAGCAAGGAGAAGAACATTTTTAAGCTCCTAAATTTCAAAATACCTCTTCTCATTGGTGGTCAAGTATTTCTTAAAATTTCCCTATGCACTTGCTGGTAGTTTTTGATGGGAGACAAATAAAATTGGGATGATCTTTTTCTAAATAAGGTGGGTCTCTCTAGTGCCAAGGACCTAAATTTATGGTAGTCGAACTTTAACCGAATAGTCAGTTCGGTATTCGATATTCGAATCGAATAGTGAAAATGGGCTTATCGAATACCGAATCGAATTATTCGGTTCGGTATTCGATAGAATTATTCGATTGAAACGGTTAACCGCACACCTCTATTTATTATTATTGCGAAAACGACACTCTACTCCTATTTTAGGGTGTTTAACCTTTCGGTCGCTCCTGCTTAAAGTTACTACCGTAGACCCATTTAATTGTGGCTACTTGGTGAGAACCAATCTTTAGGAGCCATTGAATGGCTTGAATGGACTTCGTATGACAGAAATATCCCCATTCAATCCTCTTTTAGGAGTAAGGTAGTTAAAATCCAAGCCCTAAAGGTAGATGGCTATTCCCCGATCAACAAAGAAGTGTTCGAATATATGGGATGCTTTTATCATGGATGTAAAATAAACTTCCTTCAATAGGAACAAGATGTTACACGGTGACCCTACTGAAAAGTTAAACACCTGGTACACAAAAACAGAGAAAACAAGTTGTGAAAACCAAAATATTACCACTCCGAGTCAAGAGGTCTACTACTACGAACTTATTTACCTAGATATGGAATTATTTCACTTTTTTGAAGTAAAAATTTACGAAATATTGAAGCCGTATTCCAAACATAGCGAATGTACAGTAAAGCAGACGACATTTTACATCCAATAAGGATAAATCTTGGACACATGGAAATCAGTCAATGGGGAAAAGATCAGGAAATGAAGTCTACGCTTCAGCTGTTTACCGTATATTCTGATAGCTACAGTCACAACTGGTTTGCAGTGTAAACACTATCGTCTCGTCTCACCTCAACAATATTCTTAGTTTGTCAACATGAATGTTAACGTTAAATAACACCAAAGCTAAATTGTAGCTAGACGCATTAATAGTCAATGCGCACCATAAAGAGAATAATAAGTCTGTAGCTACTACCCGTTTACCATTAGCCTTTTTACTAATCTAATTGCCACCATGATCTTTTCTTCTATTATAAAATCTTAACCTGATTATTTAAGAGTGTATTTAACTTTCGGCTCACTCTGAACCGTTAATGTCTCTTCATTTCAGACACGAAAATCAAAGCCCAAAGTTTACTTCACCTCAGGCCTCAGTTATTCACTCTTTGTTTCACTAAGCCTATTGCGGATAATACTTGTTATACCCGCCGGAGTCTAGGTCTTAGTTTTCTTCATGAAATCATTAAACCAAGGATTATTCTATATACAGATAGCTTTAGTAATATATAAACAGCCATTTGAAATAACAATATTAAAAAAAATCTTTGGAATATCAAAATGAAACAGAGCTTTAAAGCTACAAAAGTACTCAATGCATCATAATTACGAAAAATACTTCCACATGTTCACTTTATATTATGGAAAAAGGGAATATTAAGGTTCTGTGTGATTTCTTAACACATCAACACAAGGCTAACTGCTAACGCGACGCACTAGTGTAACAATGGACGGACACACACAGACAAAAACATAAGCTGCTTTTTAACTCTTTCCGTATTAATTTTGGGTTGAGAAACAAGATTATCTTAAATATTAAAATAAATATAATTAATATTAAATATTTTCCTCATCAGTTGTTTGCCTTATTGAGCGTTACATTGTTTTGATAAAGAACAATTAAACATTCTTCAGAGACCAGACTAATATTGGCGTTTGAAATGAAGCATACGCCGGTTACTTCACCTTACTCAAATAGGTAGTATATAAGGGTGTCGAACTACACTTTAAAGCGAGAACAACCGCAATTGCGAAAACCTTTGGTGGACAACCCACCCTAGGGAGGCTAGACGTTTCTCGTAACCCTAGCTGATCGCCGCGAATGTCTTAAACCAAACGATGACGATGGAGTTCGAAGCCAATGAGACAGATTGGTGTCTATGTGGAATAGACGGAAGACTAGTAGATGGTGGTGTTTAGAAGCCAGTATGTACAGACTGGTGTCCAAGTGGGATGGACAAAGACCAGAAGATTATGGTGATTAGAAGCCAGTATGTACCGACTGGTGTCCAAGTGGAATGAGACGAAGACTAGAAGATGGTGGTGATTAGAAGCCAGTATATACAGACTGGTGTCCATGTGGGATGGACGAAGACAAAAAGATGGTGGTGATTAGAAGCCAGTAAGTACAGACTGGTGTCCGTGTGGCATGGACAAAGACCAGAAGATGGTGGTGTGAGAACTCAAGTAGAGGAGCCATTTCCGTGACTGTGAAAGCAGTTCGGAAATGGCGAACACGTTTGCTCCGATTTGGAAACTGCGAACGCGGTCACGTGGGTGTAACAACAGACACACACACAGACAGACAGACACACACGATCGTTACAGAACCTCTCCGTGACATACGTCACTCGGAGAGGTAAAAACTACCCAACTAGAGGCCATCGGATATAAAGTAAACGTCAAATGGGAATGTGAGTGGCAACAAGACAAAACAAATAACCCCAACATTAATGACTTTTTAAAACGGAATGATATTCGCGTTAAAACCTCCAAAAGATTGAACCCTCGCGACGCTTTCTTCAGGGGACGTTGCTGTGCTAACAAGCTATACCATAAAACAACGGGGACAGAGAAAATGCACTACGTGGATTTCACGAGTTTGTACCCTTTCGTCAACAAAACCGGAAAATTCCCATTGGTCATCCTCCAATTATTTTAGATAATTTCCCCGACATCTTCTCCTTTGATGGACTTCTCAAATGTGACGTACTTCCAGCCCAAAATCTAATACATCCGGTTTTGCCAGCTAGGATAAACGGTAAGCTCACATTCCCCTTGTGTTACACCAGTTGCAAAACTCAATTCCAGGGTGACTGCACCCAACCCCTTATGGTTATCTCAAATAAATTTTAATTTGTAAAGTTGTATATATATATAATTTCTGTAATTTAATTAATTGGGGTTTTGTCTGCAGACATTTTTTGTGTATGTTAATTGCGATTAGTTTTATTATGATTAGAATAAATTTATCAATAATAATCTTCACTTTATATTATGGTCTTTATAAATTTATTCCTACATTGTTATAAGCATATCAAACTAATCCTATACAATCAATCAAATATTGACAGGTAAAAAGAGGAGATTGGGAAAACCCGACTCCTCCTCCTTGAGTGGCCGCCATCTTGAATTGCACTATACTGGCTGCATATTCTCTTATAACCTGATTAACGTATAACCGAAATAACGTATAACCGGATTAACGCCTAACCGGAATAACGCATAGCCGGAATAGCGCATAACCAGAATAGCGCATAACCGGATTAAGGCTTAAACGGAATAACGTATAACCGGATTAACGTATAACCGGAATAACGTATAACCGGATTAACGCATACACGGAATAACGTATAACCGGATTAACGCATAAACGGAATAACGCATAGCCGGAATAACGTATAACCGGATAAACCCATAAACGGAATAACGTATAACAAGATTAAAGCATAAACGGAATAACGCATAAACGGAAAAATGTATAACCGGATTAACGCATACACGGAATGGCGCATAAACATTTAGAGACGGTCCCATATCATGGCTTTAGGAAGGTTCTGTTCGGATCTCGCGTGAGCTACGCTTTCAACGCTTCTCGCAGTGCTGTTACCGTACTATCGTTGTGTACTACGCTGCGGCTACGGGCCTATTCAAGGCCTGAATATGAGGTTGCACAATATGCCTTTGGCACCGGTGCTAGGGCGTGAGCCCCCTCAATAATAATAATAATAATAACAATCGTTGTGTAAATATCCAGTGGCGTAGCCAGAGGGGGAGGGCGGAGGGGCGGCCGGGCATCACGACGAAAGGGGCATCATTCTACCGTTTTCTACGGTCCGTAGAATGATGGCCCTTGGCCGTGATGCCCTAAAGTGCGGAAACCGTTTCAGTTTTTCACGGGCCAATTTTTGTCTAGACTTTAGACAACAAGAAGACCCAAGGCTGGGTTCGTAATAGTAGCCACATCGTACAATACTTAACAGGCGTACAGAAAATTTGAGTGGATAGCCCTCGATGCGCTACCTTTAACTGTTTTAAAATTATTACCTTTTTACTTCTGTTATAATTACAATAGTGTGACACGAACGGAAAACGTGCGCATCTTTTAACAGTGGTTAAACTAAATACCCATTAAAAGAAGTACTGAAGATCAGAGTGAATAGCCTCTCGATTCCCTAGCAAAAACTTAAAACCCTTAATTCTTACTTCAATAAATTTACTTACGTTATAATTGTAATATCTGGGCCCCAAGCTAGTACTTTCTTTCAAAATTCTTCTCGATTTGTGGAGAAATACACGTAACTTCTACTAATACACACCACCTTAAGACAATTCTAAATATAACGTCGGTATTTACTTGCTTTTGCTTTTTAAAAATTGCCGTCGCTTTCTTTGATTTTTGAAATAAGGAAGCGGGATTGAAAGCGTGAAACCCTTTTGGTAGACGGGTGACGGGAATTTTAAAGGCAATATTTAACCGTCCATTAAAATATATCGAGCAAACGTGAAACACAATTCACAATGCTTAACTTTACTAGTACAATTAAATCCAATGTTTAAACTTACTACTTTAATTCCCTTCTTTTTAAAATACACGAACGAAAAATATCACCTCACCCCAATCCACTCCCTTCAGTGACGAAGGAAAAAATTTTTCACCACGCCTCCACCACTAACGCACGTGACTTATGACGACACAGCTTGTCACACCAAAATTACTTTCCCTTCTCCCGCTACCCTCTTAGGATTTTCCGTACGTTTTGATGTGTCAAAGGCGATTGCCTTACCGAAGGCTAGAGTAATTGTAGTACGTAATTGTATTTAATCCAAGCCATAAGTTTATGTGTTCCATAAATACGACATTTCTTATACTCTGTAATGCTAGAGAAAGCTAGTTCGAGAAGGACGCGAGAATTGACTACACCCGTTGTTGCAGTCCATCTTCCTATTTAGTCCATACTAAGCCTTTGTACACTTTTTTGTACATGATATCAAAAGTCTATAGATGTAAATACAAAAAGTGCACTTCATTAACAATTCCCTCTCTGGCATTAAGGCCACCGCATAGTATTGGGTACGAATAACTCCCAGACGCAATCTAAACTAATCAAAGAATCGAAGCTCACTCTCAAATCTACTATTGCCATTTGCCGAACTAATGAACTAGCTGATCAACAATTGCAGCGTATCAACAAGACAGACTCCGCATCAGCCTAACACTATATTCAGAAACCATCTCACAAAGGCCATACTAGGGAGCAGATGTATACTTCACCGAAACCTCCAAAAGCGCAACCAAGGAACATGTCTACTAAAGTACAGATGCTTCAAAAACCTTGCTATTATTGTGGCACTGTACACGCTCGGGAAAGAAACAAATGTCCTGCTTTTGGTCAAACTTGCTCAAGATGTCAGTCCAAGAACCACTTTGCTAAACAATGCAAGAATAAGACTTCATCTACAAAAACGAAGAATTCTAGACTACACTACATTGACAACAACGAAGCTGATTCCTCTGACGCTTCAAATTATGCCATAGAGGATATTTCACTCCTTTAAGGAAAAGGAAAACAATGGTTTGTCAATCTTCAAGTTCTGGGCAAACAGAAACACTATACACTTAGATGCCAACTAGACAGTGGCTCAACTAGCAATATCTTAACTCGAAAAGATTATGATCAATTGCCTACTGATCAGAAAACGCCACTCACACTCAAGGAGACCTCCTTAACATGCTATAATGGCTCCACCCTAGTTTCACATGGCATCACTACTATCAACTGCCATTACAACAATCAAGTATTTCCTCTACGCTCCATGTTGTTACTACTGACAAAGCTTCAATTTTGTCAGGTGGCAGTTGTATTGAACTGGGATTAATAACTGTAAATGTGGATGCAAACAGCTCTGTCAATGCTATAAAAACGAATCGACAAACTCCACTCACTAAAGAACAAATACTTACAGAATACTCAGATGTGTTTGAAGGACTTGGATGTCTAGCTGGAGACTGTCATCTTGAAGTAGATCCGAATATTAAACCAGTCCAACACAGACCACGTAAAGTTCCTGTAGCTCTGAGAGAGGAACTACAAACTCAAATTAATGAACTCGTCTCTCGGGATGTTCTTGAAAAAGTCACAGTTCCTACACCATGGATCTCCAGTATGGTCGCCGTACGAAACACACGCATTCGAATTTGTTTGGATCCTAAAGACTTAAATGCAGCTCTCAAAAGGCCCAACTATCCCCTTCCAACAATAGAAGAAATCCTTCCACGATTGACTAATGCCAGCCAAAGTCTTTTCGGTCCTCGATGCCAAAGATAGTTTTTGGCAAGTCAAGCTAGATTCAGAAAGCAGCGACTTGAAAACTTTCTGGACTCCTTTTGGACGGTAGAAATGGCTCAGAATGCAATTTGGTCTTTCAACCGCTCCTGAAGAGTTTCAAAGGAGACAACACTAACTTTTGGAAGGTTTACCAGGTGTCGAAGACATTCATGACGACATTCTAGTCATAGGCTATGGAGATACACTGGATGAAGCAATCAGTAACCACGATGAAAATTTGCTCAAGCTATTGGATAGAGCTCGCGAGAGAAATCTTCGTTTGAATAAAGCAAAACTGCGCTTACGTCTCCCTGAGGTAACATACATTGGCCATGTATTATCTGCTCAAGGAGTAATACCAGATCCGGAGAAAACTAAAGCGGTACTAGACATGACTCCACCGCAAAATGTCACAGCTCTTCGCAGCTTTATTGGATTTACAACTTATTTGGCCAAATTCCTACCCAAACTCTCAGATTATCTCGAACCTCTTCGTCAGTTGACACACAAAAACGCTACATGGCACTGGGGAAAGCATCAAAAACCAGCTTTTGACGCAATCAAGAAACTAGTTGTGTCTTTCCCTGTTTAGCGCTACTACAATGTCCATGAACCTGTTACAGTACAATGTGACGCCAGCGACATAGGAATAGGCGCCACAATTCTTCAAAATAACCAACCTGTGGTCTTTGCTTCACAGACATTGTCTCCTACAGAACGCCGCTACGCGCAAATTGAAAAAGAATGTTTAAGCATAGTATTCGCATGTCAAAGATTCCACCAATATCTCTGTGGACATCCCAATATAACAATAGAAACTGATCATAAACCGCTTGAGTACATCTGGAAGAAGCCTCTCCTCTCAGCGCCCAAAAGATTGCAAAGCATGTTACTTAAACTGCAGAGCTATAACTTCACAGTAACATACAAGAAGGGAGCGGAAATGCTAATAGCTGACTGCCTTTCAAGAATCCCGTTTCCTCTCCAGAACAATCAAGAGGAACAGGAAACACACGCTGATTACGTTGTCTTCTCACTCAGAGAAGAAAAACGCTATAATCAATTTTTGGAGAGCATAGACCATGCTGATCATGCGCAAGTCTCTAACAGACAATTGGACAACATCGCCCGTCACACTAGCAAAGATCCGACTTTGCAAACCCTGATTCACCCAATCGCTAAAGGATGGCCAAATCGAATCGGAAAAGTTCCTTCGGAGATTCGCCACTTTTTCTCGTTTCGAGACGAACTAACAGTTGACTACGGAATTATCTTCAAAGGTTCTCGCATTGTCGTACCACAGTCGATGTATGCAGAAATTAAAGACATCCTCCACTCTAGCCACGTTGGAATAGCAGCGTATATGCGCAATGCTCGAGAGTCTGTTTATTGGCCGCATATGTAGGAACAAATGAAAGAACTTGTCTCCCCATGCGAAACGTCCCCAGTAGCACAAGCCTTCCGCATAACAGTCGGTTAAAGGTCGAATAGTCGGTTTACGGTACCATGCTTATTCCGACACTTTTCCGACTCATGAAGCTGACTACTTCTTTTAGTTGGCAATGCCGACATCTATCTGACAGTTGGAATTGAGATGGTTTAAAGTATGCTTGCCTACCGTCTAGAAAATTCAAACTTATTTTTTGCCAATTGATTACCGACTCTCTCGCGCTAGTCGGTATTGTGACGTTTAAGAAGAGTAAAATTAAAAGCAAAGTTATGCTTAGTCCGTTTAGTAACCGACATTTATCCGACAGTTGGAACTGAGATGGTTTAAAGTAGGCTTGCCTACCGTCTAGAAATTTCCAACACATTTTTTGACAATTGATTACCAACTCCCTCGCGCTAGTCGGTATTGTGACGTTTAAGAAGAGAAAATTTTAAAGCAAAGTTATTCTTATGCCGTTTAGTTACCGACATTTATCCGACAGTTACAACTGTGGCGGTTTGAAGTAGGCTTGCCTACCGTCCTAAACATGTAACCCATTTTTGCCAATTGATTACCAACTCCTTCCCGCTAGTCGGTATTGTCACGTTTAAAAAGAGTAAAATGAAAAACGAAGTTGTTGGTAGGCCTTCTTTTTCCGTGGGACGGTTTTTTTACTTTTACTATTCCGCATATGCCACCAAAATGTTTTTTCTTATATATTTAACTTATACTATATTTCGACCCACAAGCAGAAGTTGATAATACTATATTTTTGGCAACAGTAGAAACAGAACGTTACAAAAAACTGCAAAGCAAGAAAACACATCTGATTTTCTAGTTTGAATTTTCCCTCCTGTAATTTCTCGGGTCAGGTGACACGCCCTGTTCTATTTTCGTAACTAAGGTAACGCCATGCACATCATCATCGAAGAGGGCGCTGCTAGTGCGAAACCAAGTCAGCCTTTCCAGTATCTCTGACGCGGCTGGGACGTTAGAATGTTTAAACGAGATTTTAGTGGTTGAAAATGATTAGTTCTAGGCTTGCTATCTTTTAATTTCATCGCAGAGAATATGCAGCCAGTATGGCGTAATTCAAGATGGCGGCCACTCAAGGGGGAGGAGTCGAGTTTTCCCGATCTCCTCTTTTTATCTGTCAATATCGGCCACTCAAGGGGGGAGGAGTCGGGTTTTTTCGATCTCCTCTCTTTACCTGTCAATATTTGATTGATAGATTATATAGGCTTATAACAAAAGATGGTTTTGTAGGAATAAAGACCATAATATAAAGTAAAAAGTTATTTTATTTTCTTTAAAAGTATAGGTTCTAATATTAAAGATATTTTTTCAATTTTCATTTTAAAATGCATTTCATTTATTCTAAAATAATTCCTTCTATCTTCGTAAGGAAGAAGATAAATTTTAATATTATTTTTAAATCTTACGTATGTCATTAAGCCTTTCTTTGATATACAAAGCGTTAAGTTGTTTTCTAACGTAGAGTTCCAAAACTAATCTTTCGAGATCTTTAGTTTTGACTTTAAAGGTATGATAAGTTTCTTCCGTGTTTTCTTGGGATTTTTCAGGCGTTTTTTCTTCAGTCTTGATTTTTATATTTTTAGTGTACGTTTCTGTCTCATCAATGGTAAAGGGTATGTTTTTAGTAGGCCCACCTCTGATGAAATTACATTTGGGGAAATGTTTTAAATGTTCTTCGTAAGGGTTATCGGTCGGTTTCCAGGCTAGCAAAATCCCGTTGCATTCGAAACATTGAGCTAGATCATCGGTATGTAACGAATAAAAACCCGCGCTGCTTAAAGCTTTTTTATAGTTTTCATCTTGGGGCCAGGAGTAAAAAGAGTGATACCTTTGCAGCTCGGAGTTCATGATGCTGAATGAATATGATGATAGGTTTATCTGAGTTATATCCCCCTAAATTTACTACCCCCGCCCCCTTTTTTTTACCCCCCCCCCCCTCTTTTTACCTTCCCCCTCCTTTAATATACGAAATAAAAGAAAACAAAATTTAAAAAAAGGGTGACACATTTATTTTTTTTTAAAAAATTACAAAGAGTATTTGTTAACAAAAGGATTATTCTTTACGGGCGCGCTTCAACATGTTTGTAACAATGATGTCATTTTTCAAGCAATCTCGTCCAAACTGCTTCATGAATGATTTATGGCTCTTTCTTTTTGTTCTTTGTATTATATACATAATACAGTATAGTCCGCATGTCGAACTTGACAAGCTTTGAAGTCTTCTTTTGTTAAAGGACCATTTTCTTGAATTTCTTTTAACAAATTCTTTAATCGAAGGGAGAAAGTTTCCTAAAGCCAAGGAGTCAAAGTAATACCCTCTTCTGTTTCCATCGAAGTAAAGGCTTACCCAATGGGATCCGTCTTTATAGTGATTGTCTAAATTTATTATAATGGATGAAGGAAACTTGTCAATTTTTTCGGGTAATAAATCACTTGGGTAAACACCTAGGAAATGTGGCGTGAATCGTAGAAAGCGTGTTATCTGATCGGCGTTCATTATTTGTTTAACAAACGATTGACACGTTTCTATTTTTATCTATTTGTAACAAAGCTTGGAATTCGGCTAATACGATACAGCTAAGAGTAGTGGGTGTGGGTTTTGCAAATCCCAATTCTAATCTTAATTGTCCTTGCTTCGTAGGGCTCCAATGATCAGAATGACTCGCGTAACCGTCAGGTGTTAAGTCTAAACAGTATATGGCGTAACCCGAGGCAAAGTCATCCATAGATATATTGTTCCCCTTGTCATTGTAGTGAGAGTTTGACCCCGAAAATAAAGTGTAATAGCTTCGGACAAATTGCTTTTTACTGTAGTTGGGTCTTAAGGCTTTGGATGGGTATTGTTCGGAATTGATGAATGCTGCTAGATGATTGACATCCCAATGTCCAAAGTCGAAGGGGTTACTATCCAATGTTCCATTGTAAGCGGTATGCTTTACAATAGCAACTGTAATCCGTGAGGGTTGGGTACCCAGGTAGATGTTCCCGATTGATGTGTTTAAGATATTAGGCGAGATTGTAAATATTTTAGTTTCCGTTCTAGTGTAACTATATTGGGCGGCTTTAATGCTTAAAGCTTGTTCGTGTGCAAATAGAATTTTGGGCGCTAATTGCAACTTTAAGACGTATAATATGGCTTCAACGATGACTGGTTTATAACCAGTGCCTGCCGCGGAAAGTTTACCCATAAGACAAAAACCAGCTTTGCTTCTGTGTAATTTTAATTTCATAGAAACGCCGTTTATCAGGTATCGAGGGATATTAAACATGTCCACGTAAAGGCTGGAATACATCTCAACTTCCTGGGATAATTCTGTGAGTTTCTTTCGTTTAACAAAACCCATATTTCCTGTAAGCGAATCCATGCTTCCGGCTGTATCTTTGTAAAACAAAGAAGCCCCCAAATGAGATTCTTTAGCCGCCGGACCGTATGACGTCAGTGCCGAAAGCAAAGCCGTGTAAGCGTAGTTACTAGCAGCGGGTGTTGTTGCGCAATCGCCTAGTTCCAAATCGACACGCTCAAATTGACTGTGTTGGAAATTATTTACGGGTCCAACCTCGTCAGTGGCTGCTAAAGCGGTTCCATCTTCACATACAATTTTAGTTCTGGTGTACAGCATTGTTAAGGCTGTATCCACGTATTCGCTGCCGCTAGACGTTACTTCAAATTCAATAGGTTGGTCGCCTTTCAAGGAGGTCAAAGGTTGATACGGAACCCATTTGGAATTTTCGATGGCTGTCTGAAGGGGAGGGGTAGTGAAAATATCGAAACCAGTACTGCAAGCTTCAGTCATTTTTTAGGGAGAGAAAATATCGCGAACCGTTTTGAATGAGAGTTTACGTTTATCTGATTTAAATTTGTTTTTGTTGTTTTGTTTTATAGATTTCTTTTTCTTTGGAATTTTTTTCTTTTTAGTTAGTCTTTTCTTTTGTTTGGCACCCCCTCTACCGTATTGTTGTTGCACGTCATCCAGCGTTTCGGTGAATCTTCTTTTAGCGGAAGTTTTGAGATCTTTTCCAGCGGCGACGTCATTTATAATCTCTGACGATGTGCCCAGAAGCTGTTTACCAAGGAATTTGGCCCCTTTAATTAAGAATGGTGATACGTATCTTCCGAAAGATTTCAAGAAGCTCCCGATCCCGTGGCCATTTTGTCCGAATCCGTGTTGTCCTTGTTTTCCGACGTAAAAACTCAGACCACCACCTGACATCGCTTGTTGGGTATAATAATCCGTGTAAACACATCTTTTGTTATCTAGCGCGTTTGACTTGCACATCTTAAATGAACTTTACAGTGCAACAGTCCAAACTGAAATAAAGCGGGTTCACCCATGTGGTCCTTTATATAAATGCCAACCTCGCTAATGTAATGTTTTGACAAAGGGACGTAATGTGGTGAGACAAACGTAAGACACACGGTAGCCCCGTGTTTCTTATCTTCGATGGGTATAATACGTAAGAGGGGGGCGTGGATATTACCGACAATTTCCCCTTCGATCAGGTCACAATAAATATATAATTGAGATGGTACGTGGTAGTTTAACCTGGCTGGTCTATCACTCACCCCTTGTATATTGAGATGGTCTTTGTACCCCAAGATGGCGGCTAATGCTTTGTGGGTTTTGAAGATAATTTTTGTATCACCAGAGGCATCGGTTTTTAGTTTTACATGTCCCGTCGTCTCATTAATATGAAATAAAGAAGCTGTTTTTTCGCATTCTTTGGATGTATTGATAGTTTCAACAATGTGGTCTAGTGATTTGTAATGGCCGGCGGGTATATTATGTAGATGATAGTTTTCGATTCTACGAAGATCGCCGTCTTCTTTTCGTTCAACCTGGTATGTCAAGGCGCATGACTTGGGGTTTTTAGGTTTTTTAAAGTTAGCTTCATCTAATGAATCTTCAGGTGTTTTTCTCTTATTGGTTTTGTATATTACATTGTAGAAACTGTTTGTATATATTATCTCTACTAACGAAATTTCCCATTGTCCTTGTAAATTAATAGGATCCGGTAGTTTAGTGATGTAACTACTCATAGTGTTGTTAGGGTAGATGTCCATACTAGCGTCGCTAGGTAGCGTTAAATAGAATTCAGATTTTTTCGACATTTTCGGCTGTCACCCACGAGTTCTGTGATTTGGGCAAACCGATAAACGATACAAAATATTCTAATTTCCCGCTGCGTTTACGCTTCTTGAGTATAGAGTCTATCTTAAACAGTTTGGGCTCCACTGTTCGAATGAGCTGATCAGGGTAAAACAATCCGCTTATATGCTTGCTGTCCAAATCTTTCAGACGATATAACACTGGTTTTCTGAAACTCAGAATAGAGGAAATAACAAATATTTCCGTCGAGAAATTTGGTTCATAACCTTTAGAAAATTCTGGTTTAAGCTTACTTATTCTTACAAAATCACCGACACGAAATTTGACATCTTTTTTAGTAGGTTTATTACGCAATTCTGGTTTGTAAATGTTTTTGTATACTTCCAGAACGTTAGATGGGGAAACATTATCGGGTGCCATTTTTATTACGGAATGATAAGAGGCATTGTAGCCTTTAACTATGTCTGGCAAATGATCTATATATCTATGTGAATTAAAATGAGTCAACATTTTGAATATTCGATGTTTCAAAGTTTTAATTAATCTTTCTACAAAAGGACAGTGGAATTTTTCTGACGTCATAGAACCGTATTTGATTTTATTTTTCTTTAGAAGTTTTTGCGTACTTGAATTAATAAATTCTTTTCCTAAATCGGACCAGATGGCTTTAGGCTTGCTTTGTTCGATGATTATTTCGAGAGCTTTCGTAGCTTCGGTAGCGTGTTTTCTTTTCATGGGTACCACAAAAGCTTTTCGGGAAAAGCAATCAATGCCTACCATAAGATATCTGTAGTCATCGTTGTATTTCGCGATTGACCCCAAGTCAGCTAAGTCAACTTCAACCCTATCCGAGATATTAAAGACAGGGATTTTGCGTCTTTTGAATTTATTTCTAGCAGTTTTATGTAGTGTGTAAACGTCAGTGGCTTCTAGAAAGGCTTTGACATCGCTTCTCGAAATGTCAAGATGTTGAACCGCCTTGTACAAGGGGGCTAAACCGGTGAACCCTGACCTGTGTTTGCTGTTGAGATATACGTTCTTTAACGTTTCTTCTTTTTGGAGCTGCGATAGACCTCCCATACTGTACCCTTGGTATTAAAAGGTTGTTTCTTCAGAATTAAGGGACTTGCTTTATTGTCAAAAGTTAATCTCTTCTTCGCTTTTAAATACGTTCGGGGTCGAAGCCTGTTTTTTAATGGTACGGAGTGGGGCGATGCCTTGATTGAAGGGGGCGGTATTGAGAGGGGGTTTGATTTACTTGTTGGAGGTAAAAAGTTTTGAACAAAGGGTTCAAATTCTGTCCATCCTTTAGGGGGAATCCCCATAAGCGAACGAGCTACCCCGTATTTGTTGAACAGCGTAGGGTGTATAGTGAAATATACTAGTTGGGCTATATCTGAATCGGGGATCTTAAGGTCATTCACGTAAAGAACACCCGCATCATCCCAACGTACGCTAGAAGCGTTACTTGTCAAATGATCAAAAACCTTCTTCGCTGCTCCCCTATATTTCAATGGAAACATATTAATCCAGATATCTTGTTTATTCGATGGGCGTGGTTTCAAGATGTTCTGGTAGCGTTTCATTGCTTCTTCGTAGAAAACCCACTTGGTTCTTTCATCTAAAGCAGGATTTGAGATAATTTGGTTCATCTCTTTATCCAACTCTGATAACACTGTATTGTTTTTTGAAATATCATTGTTTGTTGTAGTTATTAATTGCTGTGGTGGTGGTGGCTTAGGACTTTGTTGCTGTTGTTGTTGTTCCAAGGGCACTAAGGTCATTTTATTAGCGTAAACTAACGTTTTATTCATTTTGAGAATAATCCGCCTAAGAGGCTCGAAATTACTGGAAAAAGGACGCTAAAGAAACCACTTCCGGTTTGTTTAGATAAAATAGCTCTTTTGTCTTTCCAATGAGTACTTTTGCAGGCAATTTTACGAATATGTTTCTTATGCTTACACAGTTTATTATATACGTCTGGTTTCAAATTGATGGCGCCTTGTAAGGCGTTGTGACAACACTCGCTAATTGAATCAATAATTTCTCGATTAGAATTTTTAAGAAAAGCTAATCTTTGTGGTTTTTTTAATTGCCCTAAAGCGGCTATTAAATTGATATTTTTAGCGGCTAAACTTTTTTTCTTTTTATTCCCCGATGTTTTCTTGACCTTTCTCTTTGGCGACATCGTAAAGAATGATTAAATTTTAGTAATGTTAATTAATTATATAGTTTTCTTCTTGGGAGTATAGATGACGATTTGTTCTCCCGGTAAAATATTTGTTCTAAACCTTAAATCGGAATGACATTTTTGGGTTAAATCGCAAAGTAAATACCCGTGTGGTTTTTCTGTCGCATCCAAATAGCATTCAACAATAAATTTAGAGTTATTAGGTGCCAATTGTTTAGAAAGGGCCACTAATTGCATAAGATCTCTTACGGTTTTCATAAGAATCATGTAATGAGCGTTTAAGGAAGCTGTTCTCAAGTTTTTTTCAAATATGTTTTGTAAAAGGGTAATTACGAATAATTTCCTATGATGCGATTGTTTAGTAAATATTTCTGATAAAATATTATTTTTATTTTCTAACATAAGATCGTCTAATACGATTAACGTTGTTTGAGTACCATCGTATATAGTTACGTCGGGTAAACCTTGACGCATAACTATACCCATTTCTTTTAATTCATCGTAGCAAGGTTGATATATACTATAATGCCAAACAACTAAATCAACTTTAGGTTCGAACATTTTATCTTTATGTTCTATTATCCTTTTACATAAAAATGTTTTGCCTGATCCGGAAGGACCAAAAATAATTAAGTTTCCAGGTGTAGTGAATGGTATCATGGCTAATACTCGAATGAAACTAATTTGTAATTATCATTCGTACTTAAACACGATTAATTAAAACGCGGCGCGATTCGCGAACCCCCTAAACGCGGTCGGAGGCGCCCTCAAACGGCTCGCGGGGGAAGCGCGGGTAGGCCAACACCACAAACGCGTTGACATCATCTTGCCTTTCACTATGGTATCTTCTATAAGCCTTTAACATGGTCTGCCACTATACGAGATGGTAAATACGGTTAAAGAAGCTTGACAACTAAAGAAATGCTAGGGGAATTTTTCAAAATCTCCTTAAAAGGAGAGATACTGTGGTCCAATGACATGGCTTCGGACCAATTTGCCCGCGAAAATTTTTACCCTTGTACATGCTAACCATCTTGGAGTCACTTGTTTGATCTCGAACACGCCCTGACCATAGCAAAAAGTATAAAAGGTCTAGGTTCAGACCCCAAAGACATCACTTTCTTTCGAATAAGTTATGGACCACCAACAAGAACCAATGGATCTTTCTTCATCAAGGTAAGAAAAAACTTTTTTAAAAACTTAGTTTTTTAAAGAGAGAAGACCTAAAAAATCTCTCTCTCTCTCTATAGTTATGTGTACGGGGTAGACACCCCGTACTCACCCTGCGAGTTCTCGGACTCGTCCGACTCGTCCCGTTCCGGCACCCCAGATCCCCCACAACACCGGCCTCATTGTGTCGTTGGGCCACAACGGCGCCCACAAAGCCCATCACCGCCGCCGCCCACCCCATCACCGCCGCCGACACCCGAGCCCCTGCCACACTATCAACCTCTCCCGGCCATATACTATCCATGGCAAGCCATGCCTCGGCCGGGAGAGGCTGACTTAAATGTCAATAGTGACTTGTAAGTGATACCTTTTATCTTTGGGGGTAATATAACGCGAAATTATAATTTCTATTTATTCGTAGTCTAGTCTACCAGTTCCAGTTGTACCTGTCGGTACAAGCGGAGGTCATTAGGGATGTGGATTATTTAAATGACCTGCTGAACCAAGTTCGGCAGGTCGTTTATAATCATTCGATTTTTATCCCTGATGAGTAAGTATTTTTAAAAGGTTTTTTATTCCGTAAAAAATTTTAAACCAAATTTTAAACCAAATTTTATAATCTTTGTTATAGCCTCCTGGCCCTTAACTGCCGTGGGTTCCGGTAAGCTAAATACATTTCTTATATTAATTATATACAATATTAACAAGTAATAGCTAATTTTACTCTCTCTCTCTTCCTCAGTGTGACCTTCGAGCTGGGCCAGTTAAGCTTGTACCGACGTGTGAGGTACCTGGAGATCCCACCAGAGCCTGCACTAGTATTCGAGACCTGGGATGATATATTATTCCCGGGGTTCTCGATGCTAGTGCAGATCCTCAGCCGGCCGTGAGGTGGCGGGGGTAGAGCGGGCGCCAAACAAAAGAAATGAAAAAAAAAAAATGTAAAAAAAAAAAAAATCTTTTTTTTGTAAAATTTTTTAAAAAAAAATTTGTAAATTTTTTAAAAAAAAAATAAATTTTGTTGTGACTTTATATACCTCTCTTTATTTAAATTAAGCTTATATTTTTACCTTCAAAGTTTAGGTTTTCTAAACTTTAATTTCATAGGCTTAAATAGTAAAAGATATGCTTAGTATTAGTTATATAAAATGGAATAGTTTTTTCGGTTCAATTCAATTTATTTTAAACATAAAACTTATAAAATTAAATACAAATAAAATTAAAAATGAGTTAGTAAATGCATACGGGATTTTAAATAAGTTACTTGCCCCGAAATTACAGAAAATAAATTATAATTGTAAAAATAGTTTTCAAGATTTTCTTCTTCAAGTACGCTGTTGAATTTCGTCACCACCTGGTATGACGTTATGAAGTTGGTGAAATATCCCACCACCGCGTCGAATTTTTCGGGTTGGCCATCCAAACACGGTATGCGTTCGTAATCCCCATATAAATTATCATAAATTGCGTTATAAAATTCTATGATAATATCAGCCATGTGTGTAAACACAATTTCATGGTTACTTATCTTAGTAAGATGTTCCTTTACAGCGCCCGAAACGCGATTCAAGGCCGCTGTTTCCATACTGGTCAAAACAATAGAATCCTCCTTTATTAAGTCTTTAATGTGGCATGTGTTATGGTATGCCACAACTGTAGTCTTTTCATTAGGGGTATCGTTTAACACGATTTCAAAATTGTTGGCTTCATGGGCAGCCGTCCAACCTGCTAAAACGGGTAAGCGCGGCATCAGTTTTTCCCAAGTTTCCGTGGAAATGGCGAAGCTTTTTACAGATTGTTTCCGGCATAGACGAACCTCAGGATCCAGGGTTCCGTTCACGAATCCAGTTGTTAAGAACAACTCTTTAGATATATGGAATCTCCCGTTAATTTTACGTTCGTTAGTTACACCAATTTTCCTTTTGGGTGCTTCTTGATTTTCCATCTTGCAGGCTTAAGATCTTCTCGAATAATGATATTCTACTCGATTGAGTCAGGGGTTTTTATACCAAATTTCTTACGTAGCTATTGCGAAATATCTATTGTCCTTAAGTGTTCCATTGTTAGACTGTAGGCGTATTTTTATGTCAAAGTTCTGAAACCACAGATTAAGGAATTCCAGTACCCCCAAAATCAATAAAATAAATAATACAATAAGTAGTTTTTGAGGATTAATCTCCAAGATCTGACGAATTCTCGACAGCCTTTGTGTACTTGACTCCATAACAGCTGAGGAGTAAATAAATTATACAATAGTAAACCTGAACTATTTATCTATTAATAGACCTGTCAATATTTGATTGATTGTATACTTCTTCATGTAATGTCGTAAAAACCCAAGAAATGACGCATCATCTCTTTTGTTACAATCCTTTTGTTGAATTTAAAAAAAATCTATTGACGACTCATCTCTTTGTTACCATCAGCCACCTGGATGTCAATCAGATGTCACCTATTGTCGACTAACAATAATAGACGTGTTTAAACACGTCCGAAGACCCAACGCATTCTCGCGATCCTTTGTGTACTTGACTCCGTAACAACTTACAAGTAAATAAATTATACAATAGTAAACTTGACCCATTTATCTATTAATAGAGACGACCCTAACCTGTCAATATTTGATTGATTGAGGAAATACTTTTCTTACATCTTCATGTATTGTCGTAAAAACCCCCGCTAATGGAATGACGCTTCATCTCTTTTGTTATAATCCTTTTGTTGAATTAAAAAATCTAGCTTTTTGTTACCATCTGGCACCTTTTAAAATCACTCGGATGTCAATCTTATGTCACCTATTGTTGATTGACAAACAATATTAGACGTGTTTAAACACGTCCGAAAGGACAACGCACCATTGGCCAATAGAAGCTTAGGTAACTCTCCACCCCTCTCTACCCCCCCTGCTAATAAGCCTAGGGAAATTTAGTATAAAATAACGAGGGAGAACAACGGAACATCGCATTCGAACTTTAGATCTCGTAACATCAAGATGGATCCTGAATCACTTCGCTGGAATTTGGATGAACTAGCTGTAAATAGGCCTTGGCCTCTAACTTCATTATACAAGTTTTATTTTTTCCTCTGTGCCTATTTACACATCGACCCTGCTAATGTACCATCAACTTTACCCACGTTTATTATAAATGGAGGTTTAAATATAATTCAGACATTCCTTGATGTCATTGAATACATGAGAACCGTACCTAGAACACCTGAAGACTGCCATACAATAGACCAACTAAACCACCTAAGTAACTTAATTCCTAGACCACTAAATATTTCTTACGCCGATCGCATAGAAAGACGCCGGAATGAATTACAACCCACTAACCAGGAAGAATCCTTAATCACAGATTTCAACAACCCTCAATACGATATAGAGATGGCGGCATTTTTGAATCAGGAATGTCAACAAAACGACCCCTTCGAGTACCTGTCTCTAAACTTCTCCGACTATCTACCCAGCGAACAAGAATCTCTTGCGGACTCGGAAGACGACAATATGTACGATCAATGGGGCGGTGGCGCCCCCCCTTCCCCCATTCAAGATGTCCCACATTGCGAAATCTTAGAACAAAGCGAAAAATTCTATGACCAATTTAATATGTATGGTCGAGAATTGGTTCTAAATATCACTGACGATCCCGTAGATAGTATAAGCACTATTACAGAGCACATATTAAATGAGTACAGAGCAACAGATTATGTCCAAATAACACTGAGAAGCCTCGGTGTAAATTGTAGGTCTGAATTAGAGTTGTCATTTAAAAGACTAGACCAAGTAGACCCCTCTATCCTCTTTGACCAACTAGCCGAACTACTTTACGACGACGAAATTGAACACTTTTTTCAAGGTCCCGTAAAAATAATATTCCATATAGTGAGAATTCCTGAAGGATACGGTCGATCTAATCGCCGTCAACTTAAACCCTTCAGTATTTTCTCTAAAGATAGGCGAGGAATCCTTCGGATTACAAGCACCGATAATCTGTGTCTAGCTCGAAGTCTTTGTGTAGCTATTTCGCATCGTGACTACATGAACAACAAAAACAACAAAGAGTTAAAAGCTCGTTACAAGAGCCTATCCAGAATAGGCCCCCACAACAAAATGCAAAAAACAGCCGTTTTAGAGCTATGTCAAAATGCTGGAGTCGCCTTAGGCGATTGTGGGACCCCCGACTCGTTCCAGAAATTTAAACTATATTTATCGGGTTACTCCATCTTTGTCTATAAATTCGAAAATAGGGTACCCATTTTAATATTAGGCGAAAATGACCCTACAGACACCAGACCACGACTCTTTCTACTTAACGAAAACAATCACTACAACGTAATTACCAATTTAAAGCCTCTTTTTAGTCACGAGTACTTTTGCGAGAAGTGTCTCACTCCCTACTGGCGTATTCAGTCTCATAAATGCAATGACTTTTGTTTCAAATGTATGCGTCCAACAGTTTGTCACGGTAGCGAAAAAACATGTGGGTCATGTTTGCGAAAATTCTGGGGCGACGACTGCTATAACAGTCACTTGATTCCAACTGGTAACAAAAAACCTCTTTGTGAGAGGCTCTACCTTTGTAAAAAATGTTTTAAAACAATTGATTTCGCAAACCGCAAGACTAACCATATTTGTGGTGAGATGTATTGTCAAGTATGTGGAAAGCATCAACCCAGCGATCATTTATGCTACATTCAAGTGATTAAGGATAAAAACCACAGCGTCATCCCCTCGAAAAAACCTCGTCGTAATATACCTGAACTAATGTATGTTTTCTTTGATGTGGAATGCATACAGACAAAAATATGCCAGGAAAAGCTGGGGGCGTATGAACATCAAGCCATCTTATGCGTCAGTATCTCCGTTTGCGAAGACTGCATTGAGGAAAAATCCCTAAATTTTAATTGCATCAAATGCAATCAATTTGGACCTCGCAAACAACGTTTCTCCGGAGGCAAACCCATAGCTGCGTTCCTAGACTACTTAGTCAGCTTATTCGACGTAAAGAAGGTTATTGTATTATCCCACTTTGGTAGCAATTACGACAACCAGCTATTAATTAGGGAAATAATTAATAGGGACGAGAAATTTGTCCCCGAAACTCTGAAAATTAACGGTACGCGCATTTTAGAGATGAAGCTCTCTAATCTATTATTCCTCGACTCTTACAACTTTATCCCTGTAGCTTTATCTAAGTTCCCTGCCACCTTCGGGCTCCCTAATGCTGCCAAAGGTTACTTTCCCCATTTTCTTTTCAACGTAGTGGATCACGAGTTCGATATAGACAGACAGGAGGAGACAAACTACGTGTTAGAAAATACTTTACCCCCCACAGAGGCTTACGGGTGCCAGTATTTCACAAGGAAAAACTTGGACGCCTTTATGAAATGGCATACCTCAGAAGTCAGTAAAGAGAAAGGGTTCAACTTCTTAGAAGAGTTGTATTATTATTGCGAGAACGATACTCTACTTCTCTTTCTAGGGTGTTTAACGTTTCGGTCTCTTCTCCTTAAAGTTACCAGCGTAGACCCTTTTAATTGCGGTTCTGTTACTCTCCCTGGCGTTTGTTCCTATGTGTATCGAAAAAATTATCTCAAATCAAACACCATTAGCATCATCCCAACAAACTACTATAGACTTGGTGAGAACCAGTCTTTAGGCGCCATTGAATGGCTTGAATGGTCTTCGCATGACAGAAATATCCCCATTCAATCCTCTTTTAGGGGCAAAGAGGTTAAAATCCAGACCCTAAAGGTAGATGGCTATTGTCCAGTCAACAAAGAAGTGTTTGAATACATGGGATGTTACTATCATGGATGCAAAATACACTTTCCCATCAATAGAAACAAGATGTTACATGGTGATCCTACTGAAACATTAAACACAAGATACACGAGAACCGAGAAAAAAATTAGCAAACTAGAGGCCCTCGGACACGCAGTCAATGTCAAATGGGAATGTGAATGGCAACAAGACAAAACAAATAACCCCGAAATTAATGAATTTTTAAAACGTAACGACATCCGCGTTAAAACATCCAAAAGACTGAACCCTCGCGATGCTTTCTTCGGTGGACGTTGCGGCGCTAACAAGCTATATCATAAAACAACGGGGACCGAGAAAATGCACTACGTGGATTTTACTAGCTTATACCCTTTCGTGAACAAAACGGGGAAAATTCCTATCGGACACCCGAAAATTATTCTAGATAATTTTCCCGATATCTTCTCTTTCGATGGACTCCTCAAATGTGACGTACTTCCGGCTCAAAACCTGATACATCCTGTTTTACCTGCGAGGATAAATGGGAAGTTAACATTCCCTCTATGCTACACCTGTTGCAAAACTCAATTTCAAAGTGACTGCACCCACACACCTGATCAGAGAGAGCTGCGGGGGACTTGGGTCACAGATGAGTTGAGGTACGCCGTAGAGAGGGGTTACACAATCACTAGAATGTATGAAGCCTGGTCCTACAAAGTAACACAATACGATCCCAATACAAAACAAGGCGGGCTTTTTAAAGATTATGTAAACGCCTTCCTCGAGTATAAAACTCTAGCTAGCGGGTTCCCTGCCGATTGCGTCACCCAAGAGGATAAAGAAAACTACGTTAAAAATTACAAAGAAGTCGAGGGAATCGATTTAGATATCGATAAAATTGAAAAGAATGAAGGCTTAAGATGCTTAAGTAAACTTATGTTGAACTCGTTTTGGGGGAAGTTCGGACAAAACACCCGTCACGTCTCAACAGATATAATAAAAGACGCCAAAACCCTGTATGAACTGCTTCTTAACCCAGACAAAGAGGTCAAAACTCTATTGACATTAAATGACAACACTATTCTCGTCAAATCAGAAGATATTGCAGAAAACGAGATAGCTCACAAGCATACAAACGTAGTTATAGCGTGCTATACTACAACTATGGCACGCCTTCATCTTTTAAAACATCTCGAAATGGTGGGGGACCTGTGTTTTTATATGGATACGGACAGCCTGATCTACCTCTCGCCAGATGGAGCCCCTATACTACCCACAGGTGACTATCTTGGTGAGTTAAAGAATGAGCTAGAGCCATACGGCAAAGACGCCTATATTTGTGAGTTTGGAAGCGCAGGAGCGAAAAATTACTCAATGAATATTTATGATCCCGCAACAGAAAAAATCACTAACATAATTAAAGTTAAAGGATTTTATTTAAATTCGTCTACCGAGAACCACGTAAATTTCGATATAATGAAAAAGTTGTTAGGTGTAAACAACGATGGTAAACCAGAAATGAACTTGGTACAAGTACCCATTGGTCCCCAAATTCGACGATTACCTGATCACACTTTAATTACAGTTGATCAAACTAAAACTTACCAGGTAGTCGTCGACAAAGTAAGAGTTTTCCCAGACTACACCACAACCCCTTATGGGTATCTTAAGTAAATTTGTAAAAATTAATTTGTATATATAATTTTTGTATATTTAATTAATTGGGGGTTTTTGTCTGCAGACATTTTTTTTTGTTTAATTTTCAATGTTTCTTATATATGTTAATTGTGATTAGTTTTATTGCAATCAGAATAAAATTAATAACAATTTTCACTTTATATTATGGTCTTTATTCCTACAAAACCATCTTTTGTTATAAGCCTACACAATCAATCGATCAAATATTGACAGGTAAAAAGAGGAGATCGGGAAAACTCGACTCCTCCCCCCTTGAGTGGCCGATATTGACAGATAAAAAGAGGAGATCGGGAAAACTCGACTCCTCCCCCTTGAGTGGCCGCCATCTTGAATTACGCCATACTGGCTGCATATTCTCTCATCGCTAAGGTTCTTTGTCACACTATATAAACTAGAAACGTCTTCGTTTGTCACGTAAGGTTTGAATTTTGTTATTCAATTATCAATTTATCTACCTCTTAGATTCAGTTTTATGCATAAGCCTTTGCTTTTTACCTAGCTTCTCATCTGCTGGGAACCACACCCCTATAAAGTGAAACCAAAACTTAAACGTTTTCGTATACCTTCAGTTTCTTTGTTTTAATATAAAAGAAGCAAGTGTTTTGGGGCGCTTGGAGTTCAAAAACCTTATATATTAAGTATTTTAAAGATTTATGGTTGTGAAAATAATACTGAATTCCAAAATAGATCTCAATTTGTTTTAGTTACAGAATTTTTATGCGGTTTCAAACATTTTAAGATAAAATTGTGTGAAATAATACCCTTTAAAATTTTATGTTTTTCTTTTTCCTTAAAAAAATCTGTAAGTGTATATTTTTCATTAAGATTTTTGTAATTTAATAGATAGCAACTGGCCACATCGAAGATATTAACAATGAATAATAATAAATGCTTTAATTGATGTAAATATTATACTCGCCCTGAAAAATTTTACTTTTTGTTAAAACCAATTAGCAAGGCAGCTAATATTTCCATTCGACTAGTCGTGTAATATCGAATACATTGTTTTAATATTTGAAATTGTTATAATTCATGCTCAACCTGTATGTTACTTGAAATATACAAAGTACAAATTCTAAAGCGTTTTCATTGAAAATGTATTAAAGAAATTTCAATACTAGGTATCAGTATCATTTACTATAAGCGAATGAAGCCTCGAGTTAAGGCTTGATAGTCGCAAAAACGTCGGGCCTCGAGTTAAGGTTTGATCATCGCAAAGGCGTCGGACCTCTTGCTGACAGGCGGTTAAGTCGACTCTCAAACGTGTTGGATGAGAGTCGTATTTCATTCGTGTCGTGTAAACCATGGGGCCGTCGTCCAACCGGGCGGATATTACGATTCTCAAACCCTTACTCTACCTGCCCTTTACCGACGATTTACCGTTCCTATACTAAAAAGCCGTGAAATCGTCGGATTGAGCGCGGCTTTTGGTAGGCATAATGACGCCGACATATAGTCGGCCAACAGTCGTTTTATAGTCGCCTCATAACAGTCGAAAAACCGGCGGGCCGTCGTCCCGCCGGGCGGACATTTCGACTCTCAAACCCTTACTCTACCAGCGCACACTACTGACCCTCATCTACCTCCTGCGCTGACCAACCGCACAACCTCCTCAGAACCACCACCTGTTGGTCCTATTATTCCCATGTCACGCCGATACCCTCACCGTATGGTTTCACACTCAAATCAACCAACTCCTCCCGCTACACCATCACCATCTAGCACGGCTTCGTCACCTAGTCATCCGTCATCGCCGCTGACAAGTCAGTCACCGCCCGACCAACACCTCAAATCCGACCCTATCTGGATCAATTCCAACCTCGCCTTCGAGTACCCATCCGCGTCGCGTACATCGTATGGCGTCCCATCTCAAAGACTATGTTGTTTCAAAATGATTTTATTGTGATTTACTTTTGAGTATTTTTATACTATTCTCTCTCTACTTTGTTTAAGGTTCCTATGACCATGTTTCACAAAAAAGAAAAAAAAAGAAAGATGTTTCGTATCCTCAGTTAAATATGTCCAGCCCTAGTCAAACTTTGTATGAATATGTTCAGCCCTAGTACAACCAGCTGTGCAAGCTTATAGCCAGCCCCTTATTTTCAGTATTAGAATAGGATCAGTCATGGTATAGGTTCCTAATCTCTTAATAAATTAAGTTTGTTTTAAGTTGCTTATTATTATGATGCACATTTACTAACGATACGCAAAACTCTCAAGAAACCCACACAAAGAAACAGCCTCTAGAAAACTTACTGTTCACATGGCAAAAAGTTTCTCATTGTTGATCTCTGGAAAACGAGAAAAAAAGTTAAAAGAATTCTTTTTTTCTCTCTTTGCTCGGCATAGCCAATAGGGTGCTTCCGAAATGACGTCACTCTTTGATTCGTAGTCAGTTGCTATGTGTAAATATGTTTTCATCGGTTTTGCTGATTCGAATCACTTGAAATTTTAATGATAAATATATCGAAGCGCTATAAATTATCGTGCAAAGTTTAAAAACGAATAGTTCTTTTTTTTCTATATATTCTATCTCATTGGATGAGCTCAGCAAAGCGAGCGTAGCGAGAAAAAGAGTGACGTCTGAACGGGCCTTAAGACGACATGTAAACTGAGTAGCAAAATACCTTCCGCCTCCGCTCAGCCGCCTACAGGAACATACCAATCAGGGAAGAGTTTCTTGACGTCATAGACTTATAAAAAGTAGTACGTGATCGCTGGCGATCCAAACGTTATTTTTGGAACTAAAGCTACTTTATGAACCAATCCACGGCTTGTTTCAACGAAGTGTACATTTGTTTTTATATCTATATACTTTTGATGATATTTATTCCGGCTATGCGTTATTCCGGCTATGCGTTATTCCGGCTATGCGTTATTCCGTTTATGCGGTAATCCGGTTATACGTTATTCCGGTTATACGTTATTCCGGTTATACGTTAATCCGGTTATACGTTATTCCGTTTATACGTTATTCCGTTTATACCTTAATCCGGTTATACGTTATTCCGTTTATGCGTTATTCCGTTTATGCGTTATTCCGTTTATGCGCTATTCAGTTTTTGCGTTATTCCGTTTGTGCGAAATTCTGGTTATGCGCTATTCCGGTTAAGGGAGGGACACACTTGCTAAAAAACCACGCGGAAAGCCGAAACAGAAACGGAAAAAGAAAAATATTACGCTAAAAAGAAGCAGAATCAAGGCAGAAAGTGGAGTTAAAAATATTTCAACTTTTTCTGTTTCTGCCTTGATTCCGCTTTGCTAGTAGCCAATAAAATGCGAGATTAGACTGACGTCATCGGAAGAGAGGAAAAAACAAACGAAAGGGAAAGGCGTCCATTCTTCATCCTCGTCGATTCAGCAAGTTATTAATAATGAAGCGTCAAGATATTGAACGATTCATAGAGTCTGTTCGAAAGTACAGAGCTTTGTATGACAAAAGTGAGAAAACTTACAAAGATTTTACTTTTTAAAAAACCGTGTGGGAAGCCATTGCCAAAGCGCACAATTTAAAATCCGGTAAGTAAAATAAATTTTTTTAAGTTAGGCCTTGGTCAAAAGAAATGTACAACTACATAGGTTAGCGCTATTTAGTGATGCACTATTTATGAAATATTTCATTTCAGGTTCCGAGGCTGAAAAATATTGGAAGGTACAAAGAGATAGGTTTAATAAAGAAAGAAGATTAGTACGTGACTCTAAAAATAGCGGAAGCGGTTCGGCAGAAGTTTACAAGTCAAAATGGGAACTGTATGATATTATGGATAGTATTTTGGGTGGCTGTAGCTTTCAGGCTGAAAGGTAATGATCAATTTTGTGTTTACAAAATGTTTTTGAAATAATATTTGGACAATTTGAATAGTACGATTACTAATGCCGAAAATATTAGTAATGACATTGTACAGGAGGAACAGTCAAGAGACACAGTATTTGCAAGTGACTCTGAGCTTCCTGACGAGATTGAAATTGAAGTTAATGCTAATGGAACTACTGCCTGCAAAGTAAACAAACTAAAGACGCTGGTGCATCTGCAACATGCTCTCGTTCATAAACTGCTATGAGTGATGATACATTTAACCCTAAAAAGGGCCGAAAACGTAAAATTAGTGAAGAAGTGGATCCGTCATAAATAAATGACGCGTTTCAAATGTTCAGCAGTACCTCAAACTGCACGAATTCGTTCTTAAAGTCAAAGAAAAGGAGCCTGGTTTAATTGAGAATTATGGTCAACTTATTCAATCCAAACTAAAATTATTGGACAGAAGGGACCAATTGGATTGTATGAAAAAAATAGATGACATACTTTTCGAAAAATTATCACAAGAAAAATATTTTGAGTAAAACCATTTATTTTTATTTCTAATAAAGTTTTTCTGAAATATTTTGAAAAATAATGAAAAGCATTTTGGCTCAGTTTGTTTGGGGAAGGCCACGATAAACCATGCCTTCTTGCCATGGTACCTTTCCTTCGTTAATGAAATATTTGGATGAAGTGTCTCTCAGAACTTTTGCGTCTTTTGAATACATATTTGAACCAACACGTTCAACTCCTTCAATTTGAGTTTCTTGGCGCCATCGGCCTGCTACAACATCGTGGTTTTCGTCTTCGTAATCAGCGTAGCCATTCGGGCAATAAACATCCGCTGTTTCAGTCAATAAGAAATTGTGCACAGCTAGAGCGGCCGAGACTATATTACGAACGGCATCCACGTGGTAGTTTAGTGGTCTTTTGAAAATTCTAAACCGCGCAGATAGTATGCCAAAAGCGTTTTCTATGACTCTACGGCCACGGGACAATCGATAATTATAAATTCTTTGATTATGGCTAAAGTTTGAACGTCTCATTAAATTAGAACTTAAAGGGGATGCTTCATCCCCTGCAAAATAATAGGGGAATAGTTCGTTTGAAAATGGAAGCTTTTCGGCAGGTGGGAGATTTAGCTCGTTTCTAAGTAGCTTCTGACCGAATAAACACTTTTGAAATATTCCACCATCACTTTCTCCGCCATAATGACCAAAGTACACCATGAGAAACTTGTATTGGGAATCGCTTACAGCTAAAAGAAGAAGGTGCCCTTGTAATTAAAATTCAAAGTTCCAGTGTTGTCTGGACATTTTTGCCAAACATGTTTTCCATCTATACAACAGTGTGGAAGTTGCGATTTCACTTGAAAGCCTTTAGCAACTTCTTTCCAGTTTTGTGGGGTTTGAGGCATCGCAACGTAATTGCTTTTCAAACTATTCCAAATAGCCTACATAAAGTTTGGCAATTATACGACTTATGAAACCAAAATGTTGGCATATTTTGTAGACTTGATCAATACCTCTGCCGTGTCTTTGACTATGACAGATTTTGTTGACCGGCCAACTGTAAAAGCAAAGCTTAGACTTCGGTATGTTTCGCCAGATGCTAGGAATCTTAACAAATCATGATAAGACTTAATATAAAGTTTTGATAAATTTATTCAAATGGGTGTGCAGAAGTCTACCGCAATGTAATGCTTAATCTATCACTTGGTGAAATGGCTTTTCTAAATCTCGTGTCCTTCTTCTGAATTGTAGGTCCTAAAATTCCCAGCAGTTTGTCAAACATTTTGGAGTCATCCTCATGAATATAGATATGTATATTACACATGTTGATTACATATTTATACATTGTGGTCACAAATCGCCAATATGAACTTACTGGAAGAAGAACGCTTGGTCGTTTAAGCGAAGTTGTTGGATCAAGGTGATACAAAAACCATATTGGGATCTGCAATGAAATAATTTCCTTACCCAAAACCTTCTACTTCTTTTTGTGCGTTGCAAATTAATGAATGATTTTGCTAACATAAGAAATTGTGCTGCATATAGCCATCCAATCACACAACTTCATCGTCTGTTGCCATTTTCTCTACTTTCCAAATTAAATTCTTAACATAATATAGATGGCTGCAGTTACGTTTTCTGTTTTGCAGTGTGGCCTATTGTTTTGAAAGAAAACCGAAAGAGGGCGGAAATGTTTTCCTTTTCAGTTTTCGCATTCCGCGTGGTATTTTTAGCAAGTGTGTCCCTCCCTTATCTCCAATCATAACAAATGTTGGTTGAAAATCTCTACCTGTTACTTGACAAGGACTTCACAACAATCCGCATTAAGGGCTCTTTAGTGTCACAATATGGGTGAAGATTAATTGAAGCTGAGAAGACTTTTACAGTAATGAGCGTACAGAGACCTCAACATACGAATCAGAAACAAGTCGACGATTATCCAAAACAAGAAACGGCAAGTAAATATAACAACAAAAATTTAGTCGGCAAGTAAATATAACAACAAATATTTAATTGGCAAGTAAATATAACAACAAAAATTTAATCATTCAAGGTTCACTGGGGAATGTTACAAGTGTGGAAAACGAGGACATAAGGAAGCGAAATGTAGAAAACAAGTTCAAACCAAATTTCCAAGATGGCAATCGAATCAACGAAAACTGGATAACAAGGATGCTTGTCTTGCAACTGCCTGTATTTTAAAGCCAGGAGTATCAAACAGATGGATAGTCGATACAGGAGCAACTCACCACTTCTGCAATAATCGGAGTGCGTTTTCAACCTACACACCTTAGAGATCGGATGTTTGCGTTGGACAAGGAGGGACCAAAGCACTAGGCGTTGAATCAGTTTGGCTACGTTTTGAGAAGACTGATTTCTGTCTGAAGAATGTATTTCATACTCCTGTGATGCGACATAATTTAATATTCCGGAAGACGACTTGACTTTGCTGTATACAATGGTCAGTTGAACAATTCCAACTTAAGAGTATATCTCAATGGCAAATTTAAGTTTCAAGCACTGCTGTATCAACACTTATACACGGCAGAAGCACAAGTACTGAAGATAGAACCGGTTAGCTAGATAGAAGAGGCAAATCACTCATCAAAAATAGGAACAATGGATCTTTGGCATCAACGAGGATGATCTAAATCACGTAATTTAGAATGAAATGCTAAGATAACTGAAAAAACTCCTTGCAAGTTGAGTAAAAGTACAAAACAACCTCACAAGTCACTTAAAGGAATCCGGCGCACAGAGTTACTTCAACTAGTCCATACAGACGCTTGGGGTCCTTCACCAGTCGCTTCACTGGAAGGAGCCAGAAACTTGGTCATCTTTATTGACGACTTCAGTAGATTTATCAATATCTTTACGATAGCTAAGAAGAGTGACATTGTCTTGTTTCAAACGATATCATGTGAAGGCAGAACGACAGACTGGGAAGAAATTGAAGGCAAGAGAATATGCAGCCAGTATGGAGTAATTCAAGATGGCGGCCACTCAAGGGGGAGGAGTCGGTTTTTCCCGGTCTCTCTCTCTTTACCTGTCAAGATTTGATTGATTGATTGTATAGGCTTATAACAAATGATGGTTTTGTAGGAATAAAGACTATAATATAAAGTTAAGAACATTTATTTCGCAATAACAATGATATTAAATAGATTAATGAAGATTTATTTGGTATTAATAAAAAAAAAGTCTGCAGACAAACCGCCCCAGTTAATTAAATGCTTAAAAACTATACAATTATATACAACTTTACAAATTTAAATTTACTTAAGATACCCGTAAGGGGTCGTGGTGTAATCGGGGAAAACTCTGACTTTGTCGACAACTACCTGATATGTTTTAGTTTGATCAATTGTAATTAAAGTATGATTAGGTAATCGTCGAATTTGGGGGCCAATCGGTACTTGTACAGAGTTCATTTCTGGTTTGCCGTTGTTGTTTACGCCTAACAACTTTTTCATAATATCAAAATTGACATGGTTTTCTGTTGACGAATTTAAATAGAAACCTTTAACTTTAATTATGTTGGTGATTTTTTCTGTTGCAGGATCGTATATGTTCATAGAATAATTTTTTGCCCCCGCGCTTCCAAACTCACAAATGTAAGCGTCTTTCCCGTATGGCTCTAACTCATTCTTTAACTCACCAAGATAATCTCCTGTGGGGAGTATAGGAGCGCCATCTGGTGAGAGGTAGATCAGGCTGTCCGTATCCATATAAAAACATAGGTCTCCCACCATTTCGAGATGTTTTAAAAGGTGAAGGCGTGCTATAGTTGTTGTATAGCACGCTATAACTACATTTGTATGCTTGTGAGCTATCTCGTTTTCTGCAATATCTTCTGATTTGACTAAGATGGTATTGTCATTTAGTGTCAATAGCGTTTTCACCTCTTTGTCTGGGTTAAGCAGTAACTCATATAGAGTCTTGGCGTCTTTTATTATATCTGTTGACACGTGTCTGGTGTTTTGTCCGAACTTCCCCCAAAAAGAATTCAACATGAGCTTACTTAGGCATCTCAACCCTTCATTCTTTTCAATTTTATTGATGTCTAAGTCGATCCCTTCAACTTCTTTGTAATTTTTGACATAGTTTTCTTTGTCTTCCTGAGTGACACATTCGGCAGGGAAGCCGCTAGCCAGAGTTTTATACTCCAGAAAGGCGTTTACATAGTCTTTAAAAAGCCCGCCTTGTTTAGTATTGGGATCGTATTGTGTTATTTGATATGACCAGGCTTCATACATCTGCGTGATTTTGTACCCTCGTTCTACGGCGTACCTCAACTCATCGGTTACCCACGTGCCTCGTAGTTCTCTTTGATCAGGTGTGTGGGTGCAGTCCCCCTGAAATTGTGTCTTACAACAAGTGTAACATAGGGGGAATGTTAACTTCCCATTTATTCGAGCTGGCAAAACAGGGTGTACTAGATTTTGGGCCGGAAGTACGTCACATTTGAGAAGTCCATCAAAAGAGAAGATGTCGGGGAAATTATCCAAAATAATTTTGGGATGACCAATAGGAATTTTTCCCGTTTTGTTGACGAAAGGGTACAGGCTAGTGAAATCCACGTAGTGCATTTTCTCTGTACCTGTTGTTTTATGGTAGAGCTTGTTAGCACAGCAGCGTCCCCCGAAGAAAGCGTCTCGGGGGTTTAATCTTTTGGATGTTTTAACACGAATGTCGTTCCGTTTTAAAAATTCATTAATGTCGGGGTTATTTGTTTTGTCTTGTTGCCACTCACATTCCCATTTGACATTGACTGTACATCCCAGGGCCTCTAGTTTGCTAATTTTCTTCTCGGTTTTCGTGTACCTGGTGTTTAACGTTTCAGTAGGGTCACCATGTAACATTTTGTTTCTATTGATGGGAAAATGTATTTTGCATCCATGATAATAGCATCCCATATATTCGAACACTTCTTTGTTGATTGAACAATAACCGTCTACCTTTAGGGTTTGGATTTTAACTTCCTTACCCCTAAAAGAGGATTGAATGTGGATATTTCTCTCATGAGATGTCCATTCAAGCCATTCAATGGCGCCTAAAGACTGATTCTCACCAAGTCTGTAATAGTTTGCGGGAATGATACTAATGGTATTCGATTTAAGATAATTTTTCCTGAAAACGTAAGAACAAACGCCAGGGAGGGTAACTGAGCCGCAATTAAAAGGATCTACGCTAGTGACTTTAAGTAGAAGGGACCGAAAGGTTAAACATCCTAGAAAGAGAAGTAGAGTATCGTTTTCGCAATAATAATACAACTCATTTAAGAAGTTGAACCCTTTCTCTTTACTGACTTCGGAGTTGTGCCATTTCATAAAGGTGTCCAAGTTTTTCCTTGTAAAGTACTGGCAACCGTAAGCCTCTGTGGGGGGTAAAGTATTTTCTAACACGTAGTTTGTCTCCTCCTGTCGGTCTATATCGAACTCGTGATCAACTACGTTGAAAAGAAAATGGGGAAAGTACCCCTTGGCGGCATTAGGTAACCCAAAAGTGGCAGGGAACTTAGATAAAGCTACGGGGATAAAATTGTACGAATCGAGGAATAATAGATTAGAGAGTTTCATTTCTAAAATGCGCGTACCGTTAATTTTCAGAGTTTCGGGGACAAATTTCTCGTCCCGATCGATAATTTCCCTAATTAATATTTGATTGTCGTAATTGCTCCCAAAATGCGATAATACAATAACCTTCTTTACGTCGAATAGGCTGACTAAATAATCCAGGAATAAAGCTATAGGTTTGCCTCCTGAGAAACGTTGTTTTCGGGGTCCAAATTGGTTGCATTTGATACAATTAAAATCTAGGGATTTTTCGTCAACGCAATCTTCGCAAACAGAGATACTGACGCATAAGATGGCTTGATGTTCGTAAGCACCCAATTTTTCCTGACATATTTTCGTCTGTATGCATTCCACGTCAAAGAAAACATACATTAGTTCCGGTATATTACGACGAGGTTTTTTCGAGGGGATAACGCTGGTGTTTTTGTCCTTTATCACTTGAATGTAGCATAAGTGATCGCTGGGTTGATGTTTTCCACATACTTGACAAAAAATTTCTCCGCAAATATGGTTAGTCTTACGGTTTGCGAAATCTATTGTTTTAAAACAATTTTTACAAAGGTAGAGCCTCTCACAAAGAGGTTTTTTGTTACCAGTTGGAACCAAGTGACTGTTATAACAATCATCACCCCAGAATTTTCGCAAACATGAGCCACATGTTTTTTCACGGCCATGACAAATAGCGGGAAGCATACATTTAAAGCAAAAGTCATTGCATTTGTGTGATTGAATTCGCCAGTATGGGGTAAGACACTTCTCGCAAAAGTACTCGTGACTAAAAAGAGGCTTTAAATTGGTAATTACATTGTAGTGATTATTTTCGTTAAGTAGAAAGAGGCGTGGTCTGGTGTCTGTAGGGTCATTTTCGCCCAATATTAAAACAGGTACCCTATTTTCGAATTTATAGACAAAGATGGAGTAAGCCGGTAAATAAACTTTAAATTTCTGGAACGAGTCGGGGCTACCACATTCAGATAAAGCGACTCCTGCCTTACGACATAGCTCTAAAGCCGCTGTTTTTTGCATTTTGTTGTGGGGACCTATTCTGGATATGCTCTTGTAATGAGCTTTTAACTCTTCGTTGTTTTTGTTGTTCATGTAGTCACGATGAGAAATAGCTACACAGAGACCTCGAGCTAGGCACAGATTATCGGTACTTGTAATCCGACGTATTCCACGCCTATCTTTAGAGAAAATATTGAAGGGTTTAAGTTGACGACGATTAGATCGACCGTATCCTTCGGGAATTCTAACTATATGGAAAATAATTTTTACGGGGCCTTGAAAAAAATGTTCAATTTCATCGTCATAAAGTAGATCGGCTAGTTGGTCAAAGAGAATAGAGGGATCTACTTGGTCTAGTCTTTTAAATGACAACTCTAATTCTGGCCTGCAATTTATACCTAGACTTCTCAATGTTATTTGGACATAATCAGTGGGTCGATATTCGCTTAATACGTGATCCGTAATAGTACTTATACTATCTACGGGGTCGTCAGTAATGTTTAGAACTAATTCTCTACCGTACATATTAAATTGGTCATAGAATTTTTCGCTCTGTTCCAAGATTTCGCAATGTGGGACGTCCTGAATAGGTGAAGGTGGGCACCCACCACCCCATTGATCGTACGCATCGGCCTCGACTTCTTCCGAGTCCACGAGAGACTCCTGTTCACTGGGTAGGTAGTCGGAGAAGTTAAGAGACAGGTACTCAAAAGGGTCGTTTTGTTGACATTCCTGATTCAAAAATGCCGCCATCTCTATATCGTATTGTGGATTGTTGAATTCGGCGATTAAGGTTTCTTCCTGGTTAGTGGGTAGTAATTCATTCCGTCGACTTTCTATGCGATCGGCGTAAGAAATATTTAGAGGTCTAGGGATTAAGTTACTTAGGTGGTCCAATTCGTCTATTGTATGGCAGTCTTCCGGTGTTCTAGGGACGGTTCTCATGTACGCGATTATGTCCAGAAAAGTTTCGATTATATTTAAACCACCATTCATAATAAAAGTGGGTAAAGTTGAGGGTACATTAGCAGGGTTGATGTGTAAATAGGCACATAGGAAAAAATAAAATTTGTATAGTGAAGTTAGGGCCCAAGGCCTATTTACAGCTAATTCATCCAAATTCCAGCGAAGTGATTCAGGATCCATCTTGATGTTACGAGATCTAAAGTTAGAATGTGGTATTCTGTTGATCTCTCTCGTTATTCTATACTAAATTTCTCTAGGCTTTTTAGCAGGGGGGAGGGGAGGGGGGTGGAGGTTTACCTAAGCTTCTACTGGCCAATGGTACGTTGACCTTTCGGACGAGTTTAAACACGTCTACTATTGTTTGGCAATCAACAGTAGGTGACATAAGATTGACATTCGAGTGATTTTAAAAGGTGGCAGATGGTAACAAAAGGATGAGTCATCAATAGATTTCTTAATTCAACAAAAGGATTATAGCAAAAGAGATGATGCGTCATTCCGTGGGGTTTTTACGACAATACATGAAGATGTAAGAAAAGTATTTCTTCAAACAATCAAATATTGACAGGTTACGGTTGTCTCTATTAATAGATAAATAGGTCAAGTTTACTATTGTATAATTTATTTATTCGTAAGCTGCTACGGAGTCAAGTACACAAAGGCTGTCGAGAATTCGTCAGATCTTGGAGATTAATCCCCAAAAACTACTTATTGTATTATTTATTTTATTTTATTGATTTTGGGAATGCTTTGACAGTCTATTTTTTTTAAAAAAAAGGGTGTAAGCCGGGGGGCAGGTATGTATTGGATAAACAAGATAGTTATATAGTTGTTCAATCTAGCTATCCATAGGTCACTGGGTAGAGGTAAAGCTTCCTAAAATGAGGGACTGAAGGGTGAAGAAGCCTGGGGAGATATAATCAGCGGGGGGAGGGAGGGGATATTTAGGATAAAGAAGTTAATAACAGTTGTTAAATGTATCTAACCATAGATCAATCGGTAGTACGATAGAATGACAACACAAAATATTTTTAGGTGTCGAAGACACTTCTTTACATTTTATCCATAAGATAGCAATACTTTGTTTAATGCATGTGGTAAAAGACAGAATAGAGTAATTGTCTTGATATTCAGTTTATTGACTCATAAAACGAAATAAATACAAGAGATGTTAGAATAGGGCTTGCCCCCATCCCACAAATACTATGTAATATAATAAGGAACATATAGTCATTTATAAAATGAATTTCAGTTATAATAAAATACTAAAATATTTTTAATCTTTTTTTTAAATTTTTAGTATTTTAACATTTTTTTTCTTAACTTTATTTTAAACTTTTTTTAAATTTTTTTTTAACAAAATACTTTTCGAACATTTCTGTGGAGATATTTGATAATTTTTAACTATTTTCGTGAGGAAAAAATGCTGCGCAAGGTCAAGTCCGACTTCAAGTTGAAGTCGGTTATCCTTTCCTCTTCGGAGGGAAGGATAACACACTTGACCTTGCGCAGCATTTTTTCCTCACGAAAATAGTTAAAAATTATCAAATATCTCCACAGAAATGTTCGAAAAGTATTTTGTTAAAAAAAAATTTAAAAAAAGTTTAAAATAAAGTTAAGAAAAAAAATGTTAAAATACTAAAAATTTAAAAAAAAGATTAAAAATATTTTAGTATTTTATTATAACTGAAATTCATTTTATAAATGACTATATGTTCCTTATTATATTACATAGTATTTGTGGGATGGGGGCAAGCCCTATTCTAACATCTCTTGTATTTATTTCGTTTTATGAGTCAATAAACTGAATATCAAGACAATTACTCTATTCTGTCTTTTACCACATGCATTAAACAAAGTATTGCTATCTTATGGATAAAATGTAAAGAAGTGTCTTCGACACCTAAAAATATTTTGTGTTGTCATTCTATCGTACTACCGATTGATCTATGGTTAGATACATTTAACAACTGTTATTAACTTCTTTATCCTAAATATCCCCTCCCTCCCCCCGCTGATTATATCTCCCCAGGCTTCTTCACCCTTCAGTCCCTCATTTTAGGAAGCTTTACCTCTACCCAGTGACCTATGGATAGCTAGATTGAACAACTATATAACTATCTTGTTTATCCAATACATACCTGCCCCCCGGCTTACACCCTTTTTTTTAAAAAAAATAGACTGTCAAAGCATTCCCAAAATCAATAAAATAAAATAAATAATACAATAAGTAGTTTTTGGGGATTAATCTCCAAGATCTGACGAATTCTCGACAGCCTTTGTGTACTTGACTCCGTAGCAGCTTACGAATAAATAAATTATACAATAGTAAACTTGACCTATTTATCTATTAATAGAGACAACCGTAACCTGTCAATATTTGATTGTTTGAAGAAATACTTTTCTTACATCTTCATGTATTGTCGTAAAAACCCCACGGAATGACGCATCATCTCTTTTGCTATAATCCTTTTGTTGAATTAAGAAATCTATTGATGACTCATCCTTTTGTTACCATCTGCCACCTTTTAAAATCACTCGAATGTCAATCTTATGTCACCTACTGTTGATTGCCAAACAATAGTAGACGTGTTTAAACTCGTCCGAAAGGTCAACGTACCATTGGCCAGTAGAAGCTTAGGTAAACCTCCACCCCCCTCCCCTCCCCCCTGCTAAAAAGCCTAGAGAAATTTAGTATAGAATAACGAGAGAGATCAACAGAATACCACATTCTAACTTTAGATCTCGTAACATCAAGATGGATCCTGAATCACTTCGCTGGAATTTGGATGAATTAGCTGTAAATAGGCCTTGGGCCCTAACTTCACTATACAAATTTTATTTTTTCCTATGTGCCTATTTACACATCAACCCTGCTAATGTACCCTCAACTTTACCCACTTTTATTATGAATGGTGGTTTAAATATAATCGAAACTTTTCTGGACATAATCGCGTACATGAGAACCGTCCCTAGAACACCGGAAGACTGCCATACAATAGACGAATTGGACCACCTAAGTAACTTAATCCCTAGACCTCTAAATATTTCTTACGCCGATCGCATAGAAAGTCGACGGAATGAATTACTACCCACTAACCAGGAAGAAACCTTAATCGCCGAATTCAACAATCCACAATACGATATAGAGATGGCGGCATTTTTGAATCAGGAATGTCAACAAAACGACCCTTTTGAGTACCTGTCTCTTAACTTCTCCGACTACCTACCCAGTGAACAGGAGTCTCTCGTGGACTCGGAAGAAGTCGAGGCCGATGCGTACGATCAATGGGGTGGTGGGTGCCCACCTTCACCTATTCAGGACGTCCCACATTGCGAAATCTTGGAACAGAGCGAAAAATTCTATGACCAATTTAATATGTACGGTAGAGAATTAGTTCTAAACATTACTGACGACCCCGTAGATAGTATAAGTACTATTACGGATCACGTATTAAGCGAATATCGACCCACTGATTATGTCCAAATAACATTGAGAAGTCTAGGTATAAATTGCAGGCCAGAATTAGAGTTGTCATTTAAAAGACTAGACCAAGTAGATCCCTCTATTCTCTTTGACCAACTAGCCGATCTACTTTATGACGATGAAATTGAACATTTTTTTCAAGGCCCCGTAAAAATTATTTTCCATATAGTTAGAATTCCCGAAGGATACGGTCGATCTAATCGTCGTCAACTTAAACCCTTCAATATTTTCTCTAAAGATAGGCGTGGAATACGTCGGATTACAAGTACCGATAATCTGTGCCTAGCTCGAGGTCTCTGTGTAGCTATTTCTCATCGTGACTACATGAACAACAAAAACAACGAAGAGTTAAAAGCTCATTACAAGAGCATATCCAGAATAGGTCCCCACAACAAAATGCAAAAAACAGCGGCTTTAGAGCTATGTCGTAAGGCAGGAGTCGCTTTATCTGAATGTGGTAGCCCCGACTCGTTCCAGAAATTTAAAGTTTATTTACCGGCTTACTCCATCTTTGTCTATAAATTCGAAAATAGGGTACCTGTTTTAATATTGGGCGAAAATGACCCTACAGACACCAGACCACGCCTCTTTCTACTTAACGAAAATAATCACTACAATGTAATTACCAATTTAAAGCCTCTTTTTAGTCACGAGTACTTTTGCGAGAAGTGTCTTACCCCATACTGGCGAATTCAATCACACAAATGCAATGACTTTTGCTTTAAATGTATGCTTCCCGCTATTTGTCATGGCCGTGAAAAAACATGTGGCTCATGTTTGCGAAAATTCTGGGGTGATGATTGTTATAACAGTCACTTGGTTCCAACTGGTAACAAAAAACCTCTTTGTGAGAGGCTCTACCTTTGTAAAAATTGTTTTAAAACAATAGATTTCGCAAACCGTAAGACTAACCATATTTGCGGAGAAATTTTTTGTCAAGTATGTGGAAAACATCAACCCAGCGATCACTTATGCTACATTCAAGTGATAAAGGACAAAAACACCAGCGTTATCCCCTCGAAAAAACCTCGTCGTAATATACCGGAACTAATGTATGTTTTCTTTGACGTGGAATGCATACAGACGAAAATATGTCAGGAAAAATTGGGTGCTTACGAACATCAAGCCATCTTATGCGTCAGTATCTCTGTTTGCGAAGATTGCGTTGACGAAAAATCCCTAGATTTTAATTGTATCAAATGCAACCAATTTGGACCCCGAAAACAACGTTTCTCAGGAGGCAAACCTATAGCTTTATTCCTGGATTATTTAGTCAGCCTATTCGACGTAAAGAAGGTTATTGTATTATCGCATTTTGGGAGCAATTACGACAATCAAATATTAATTAGGGAAATTATCGATCGGGACGAGAAATTTGTCCCCGAAACTCTGAAAATTAACGGTACGCGCATTTTAGAAATGAAACTCTCTAATCTATTATTCCTCGATTCGTACAATTTTATCCCCGTAGCTTTATCTAAGTTCCCTGCCACTTTTGGGTTACCTAATGCCGCCAAGGGGTACTTTCCCCATTTTCTTTTCAACGTAGTTGATCACGAGTTCGATATAGACCGACAGGAGGAGACAAACTACGTGTTAGAAAATACTTTACCCCCCACAGAGGCTTACGGTTGCCAGTACTTTACAAGGAAAAACTTGGACACCTTTATGAAATGGCACAACTCCGAAGTCAGTAAAGAGAAAGGGTTCAACTTCTTAAATGAGTTGTATTATTATTGCGAAAACGATACTCTACTTCTCTTTCTAGGATGTTTAACCTTTCGGTCCCTTCTACTTAAAGTCACTAGCGTAGATCCTTTTAATTGCGGCTCAGTTACCCTCCCTGGCGTTTGTTCTTACGTTTTCAGGAAAAATTATCTTAAATCGAATACCATTAGTATCATTCCCGCAAACTATTACAGACTTGGTGAGAATCAGTCTTTAGGCGCCATTGAATGGCTTGAATGGACATCTCATGAGAGAAATATCCACATTCAATCCTCTTTTAGGGGTAAGGAAGTTAAAATCCAAACCCTAAAGGTAGACGGTTATTGTTCAATCAACAAAGAAGTGTTCGAATATATGGGATGCTATTATCATGGATGCAAAATACATTTTCCCATCAATAGAAACAAAATGTTACATGGTGACCCTACTGAAACGTTAAACACCAGGTACACGAAAACCGAGAAGAAAATTAGCAAACTAGAGGCCCTGGGATGTACAGTCAATGTCAAATGGGAATGTGAGTGGCAACAAGACAAAACAAATAACCCCGACATTAATGAATTTTTAAAACGGAACGACATTCGTGTTAAAACATCCAAAAGATTAAACCCCCGAGACGCTTTCTTCGGGGGACGCTGCTGTGCTAACAAGCTCTACCATAAAACAACAGGTACAGAGAAAATGCACTACGTGGATTTCACTAGCCTGTACCCTTTCGTCAACAAAACGGGAAAAATTCCTATTGGTCATCCCAAAATTATTTTGGATAATTTCCCCGACATCTTCTCTTTTGATGGACTTCTCAAATGTGACGTACTTCCGGCCCAAAATCTAGTACACCCTGTTTTGCCAGCTCGAATAAATGGGAAGTTAACATTCCCCCTATGTTACACTTGTTGTAAGACACAATTTCAGGGGGACTGCACCCACACACCTGATCAAAGAGAACTACGAGGCACGTGGGTAACCGATGAGTTGAGGTACGCCGTAGAACGAGGGTACAAAATCACGCAGATGTATGAAGCCTGGTCATATCAAATAACACAATACGATCCCAATACTAAACAAGGCGGGCTTTTTAAAGACTATGTAAACGCCTTTCTGGAGTATAAAACTCTGGCTAGCGGCTTCCCTGCCGAATGTGTCACTCAGGAAGACAAAGAAAACTATGTCAAAAATTACAAAGAAGTTGAAGGGATCGACTTAGACATCAATAAAATTGAAAAGAATGAAGGGTTGAGATGCCTAAGTAAGCTCATGTTGAATTCTTTTTGGGGGAAGTTCGGACAAAACACCAGACACGTGTCAACAGATATAATAAAAGACGCCAAGACTCTATATGAGTTACTGCTTAACCCAGACAAAGAGGTGAAAACGCTATTGACACTAAATGACAATACCATCTTAGTCAAATCAGAAGATATTGCAGAAAACGAGATAGCTCACAAGCATACAAATGTAGTTATAGCGTGCTATACAACAACTATAGCACGCCTTCACCTTTTAAAACATCTCGAAATGGTGGGAGACCTATGTTTTTATATGGATACGGACAGCCTGATCTACCTCTCACCAGATGGCGCTCCTATACTCCCCACAGGAGATTATCTTGGTGAGTTAAAGAATGAGTTAGAGCCATACGGGAAAGACGCTTACATTTGTGAGTTTGGAAGCGCGGGGGCAAAAAATTATTCTATGAACATATACGATCCTGCAACAGAAAAAATCACCAACATAATTAAAGTTAAAGGTTTCTATTTAAATTCGTCAACAGAAAACCATGTCAATTTTGATATTATGAAAAAGTTGTTAGGCGTAAACAACAACGGCAAACCAGAAATGAACTCTGTACAAGTACCGATTGGCCCCCAAATTCGACGATTACCTAATCATACTTTAATTACAATTGATCAAACTAAAACATATCAGGTAGTTGTCGACAAAGTCAGAGTTTTCCCCGATTACACCACGACCCCTTACGGGTATCTTAAGTAAATTTAAATTTGTAAAGTTGTATATAATTGTATAGTTTTTAAGCATTTAATTAACTGGGGCGGTTTGTCTGCAGACTTTTTTTTTATTAATACCAAATAAATCTTCATTAATCTATTTAATATCATTGTTATTGCGAAATAAATGTTCTTAACTTTATATTATAGTCTTTATTCCTACAAAACCATCATTTGTTATAAGCCTATACAATCAATCAATCAAATCTTGACAGGTAAAGAGAGAGAGACCGGGAAAAACCGACTCCTCCCCCTTGAGTGGCCGCCATCTTGAATTACTCCATACTGGCTGCATATTCTCTAAGGCATTGCGCTTAGATAACGGGTTGGAATTTGTAACACCGAGTTCAAGATTTATTGCGATCAAATGGGCATGACGCATGAGAAGACAAATTGTTTTTCGCCGCCAATGAATGGAGTTTCCGAAGGCCTTAACCGAACTCTAATGGATATGGTCCGAGCATGCATGGAATAGGCAAAGTTACCAAATTACCGATGGAGAGAACTTGTACATACAGCAGCTTACCTGAAAAATGGACAAAGATATTCCTTTCTGGGTGAGAGGGTACCCCTAGAACTGGGGACTAGACGAAAACCCGGCGTTTCTCATCTCAGAAGAATAGGCTGTTTAACGTTTGGAAATATACCGAAAGGAAAAAGAAGTATGTTTCTGTGTAGAGCTGAATGTGGTCTCTTGGTTGGGTGCGCACTCGAAACGAAGGGTTAAGGCGTCTGGATACCATCAAAGCATGTTTCCTTCGATGAGTCGAAACTTGGGGTGGATAATCTGAGAGGAGTAAATCTGAGTGGAGAAGAGAAATATCTGGATTGGTTGATGTTCAATTGGCATGAAATTGATGAAGAGAAAACGCATGAACAAGAATTAGAAGATGGACAGAATGAAGCACAAGGTCGTACAACTCAACAAAACTTAGAGGATGGACACAAGGAATATCAAGAACAAACAGTAAATAAGGGTGGGTGGATGATTGAGGGAAGTGGTTTTTCGAGTTGGTGGAGCGTCCAAAATGAAAAGTTGACATATACTACATACGTTATGTTCAATAAAGGGAGTCAAGAATTACCTGAGAAGAAATAAACTAAACAATGACATTAAACAGTTTTTTCTCTCTGAAAAACCAAACCACAAATTACATACCAGACACCCTACCACAAGTCTTACAAGATCAAGGACCACAGGGGTCTGATGAGGAAGAATTTGACGACGCAGAAGATATTTTTCCCCTAGCAAATTGCGCAGGCAGAAATTCTAATACCAACGAATTTCGACGATGTTTTAAAATCCCCGCAAAGGAAAAAGTGCCATTCTGTCATGCAGGAGGAAATGGATAACCTAGCGGAGAGAGTTGGAAAGCCGGTAATTAAGAAACTTATTGGCTGCAGATGGATTTTTACTCTAAAGCGCGATAATAATGATGAGATTAGTCGCTACAAGGCAAGGCTGGTAACACAAGGCTACAATCAAGTTGAAGGAGTCGACTACGACGAGACGTTTTCCCCCGTAATCAATTTTTCACTAATTTGGTTTTTCACCGCACTATTTATCGCCACGCTTGGACGGGTAAACGCTCACATATACGTTAAAAATGCATATCTTTATGGCGCACTCGATAATGACGTTTTCATGAAAGAAGCACCTGGATAGGTGGGGTGGCGTAGCGGTTAGCGCTTTCGCCTCGCAGCAAGATGATCCCAGGTTCGATCCCAGACTGTGGCACCGGATGAAAATCTGGGAACAAGTCTTTCAGCGTAGTGTTTGCAAGTTCTCTCCGCGCTTGTTAAAAGGAATTTTCCTCCGCGGTTTAACCCGGTTTCTCCTTTCCTTCAAAACTTGCAGAGGTTAACGGTAATAGTTAGTATAGGGCGCTGTAGGTTAGTTGTGGCATAGGGGCTAGCCCTCACCCCTCTATGCATTGTGTTTGGGTTGGAATAATTGAAAAGTTCACTCAAAAATGGCAGCTGTTTAAGTATTAAGTTAAGATTGAGTGGGGTGGCGTAGCGGTTAGCGCTTTCGCCTCGCAGCAAGAGGATCCCGGGTTCGATCCCGGACTGTGGCACCGGGTGAAAATCTGGGAACAAATCCTTCTGCGTAGAGTTTGCAAGTTATCTCCCCGCTTGTTAAAAGGAGTTTTCCTCCGCGGTCTAACCCGGTTTCTCCTTTCCATCAAAACTTGCAGAGATTAACGGTAATAGTTAGTATAGGGCGCTGTAGGTTAGCTGTGGCATAGGGGCTAGCCACCACCCCTCTATGCATTGTAAAGTTACCCACCTGTAAACAAGCCACAGGCTTAGTGTGGATATCCCTTCATAGACAAAAGCTTAGATTATTATTATTATTATCTTTGCGGGCGTAACATATAACTTCGTCCATGCGTCCCGCTCAATATATGCGTGGCGTAAACCTTTTACTTGAGAAAGCTCAAGTTTTTTCTTTCTTTCATCTTCTCATGCTTCAACGTCTTGTATTTGTTTCCAGCCGAAGTCAATGTTGCCCTTTTCAATTGATCTTGTGCCACCTTCTTTTGAACGACTCAGCCCATTTATGAGATTTTTTAACTGGTGGCTGGGACAGATGATCCAATAGATCCATCGATCCGGCAATAATGGGTTTCGAAATCTTGGTTCAACATCAAAGTTTAAAGTTCCATCTTCTCTAGATGTGTAAGAGTACTGGCCAGTTACACCATGGCTGGATTTGATCATGGTCAAAATGGAGCTAGCGCCATCGCAAATAATAGCTGATATAAAAAATCCAACAGATTGAAAAGCAAATACGCTTTTCTGTGTCAGAACTGTTAACTCCTCGTGAGTGAAGGGTACGTGGCTTGGAAAATAAGGACCGATTACGTCAAATATTTGTCCAACGCATCTCCAAGTGAATTGAAGAACGTACTGGAAAGCTAAGCACTCATGTTTCCAGACGTAGTTTTATAAAAGTTATGTAGCGACGGTATCTCCTCCTTATCCAAAGCTAATCCAATAAATTCGTTGGTATTTGCATTCTACATAATTTTACCGATTACCTTGACCTCGTCTAATACTAGGAAACCTTCTTGAGGCGGTCTTTCGGTTTCTATATTAGTATCGAACTAGATCTTAAACTTTTCGCTCTCTCTTAACTGATATTCAATATCTATAGACCCGCGTCACATTTCATCTTCTGAACTTTCTTTTGAATAGTGTGTACACTTGGCAAATAAAAAATTTCAGTGCTCTGTATGATGCTGGCGATCTTGAGTACAATGTGAGCGCCAAATGATAAGTTAGAGGGCTTCAAGTATTCCCCTTCCTAGTTTCTGAATGTTTCTCTTGGTCTTTTAAAAATGCGGATAATTTGTTGTCTTCACTATCGGTCTTCCAAGACATCTTGAACGCTTTTGATAGAGAGGGTTCCGTTCCTTGACTTCGGAAATGGCTTTAATAAAATCATCTTTGTGATTCAAATTAATTTCATTAAGCATTTGAGGTAATTCATAACTTTGTTCAGTATTAAGAGTTAGGGCGTTTTCCTTGACTTCTTTTTCCATTTGTACAATTCTTTTACTTAGCCGATATGTATGATTGCGTAAATTCTTAATTCGTATGTTTCTACTTTTTGGTGTTAAATCTTGGATAGGGAATTTGGAACTGATGTGTCTTCTTTTTAGTTTAGTTCTTGGTGTTATATCCACAGCTTTCCTTCTATGTCTAAGGAACATACCTCCTTCCCGGGGAAAAACCGCAACGTCAGCTTTGTTCATTTTTCATTTTTTACATTTATTTTTGTATAATGTTAAATTGTCCCGAAGTGGCGCCTTAAGCGCTAAAAAACGTTTTCGCGGGAATAAAACCCCCGCCTCCATCTGTAACGCGGTCAGTTGGTAGTTCATTTGTATTCGCGCTCCTGTCTGGTCGCGTTTTGTTTTGTCAATAAAGAAAAGTAATATTACAATTACAACTGCATTTTTCTTATACAAAGGATTACCTGGTGAATATTACAGGAACCTGGTAACTTCTTAGTTTTTCTAGTTGTAATTTAAATTCTTTGTGAGCCGTGAAATTAGGCCCCTTTTCTACATTTAAATTTTACGGTTACATAAAGTGGCGAGCTTGCCAGGATCCGTTCAGACTGACATTACCATTTGTGTTCTTAAACGCGTACTTGTGAACATAACTTGTGCCTATGCTTGAACTCATTAACTGTCGCGTCATGAATCCCGCCGATCCGCAAGCTTTGTTCGCGGCGCTCAACGCGCAGTTACCGGGATCCCATACTCCCCCGAGGAGGAACACTCCTCCTCCGAGCCTTGCTATACTAGTCCTACCCATGGACAAGGACAAGCGGCAGGAGGAATCCCACCTCCGCCGCCGCCACCGCAAGGTGCAGCGTCCAATGTTTTGATTCAAACCATTCAAACACTTGCGACTACGTTAGCGTGCATAGGAACTAGACCAGCCGCAAAAAATAGGCCAAAACCACCCCCTCACTTAATATTTAGTGGTGTTGAAGGTGAAAGCGCGCCGGAATTGCTTCGGACTTTGACGGAATTTGCTGAATATCACAGCATGACTGGAAATGACATAATCGCGCTTCTCCCCCAAATATTAAGGGGCCGTGCATTAATTTGGTTTAGAGACATGAATAGGCCTAATCAAACACTAACGTGGCGTACTGTAAAATGCGCGTTTAGAGACTATTTCTTTCCGGTACGAGCGGAGGAATCCCTCCGCCTTGAAATAGCGCAGTTTAAACAACCCGCCGATGCATCTTTTGACGCGTATATCGCCAGTATTACCGCGATGAATCAAAACCTATGCGTTCCGTACACTGACTCTGAACTCGTTGGTATTTGCAAGAAAAATATCCTCCCCGAGATACGCATCCATGTCTTTAACGACAACATAAGGACAATGCGCAGTTTTATAGAAAAGGGCCGCGTAACAGAAGAAATTTTACGAGCGACCCCTTCTAGCTCATTGTATCCTACTGAAAGGGCAAAGTCTGCCTCGCGTGAATCCAGTGGGAGAAGAAATTCTAAACTGCCGGGGGTTGGCACGAAATCAAAGGTTGCGAAACCAAACGCAAGCAATGCCAATAGATCAAAGACTCCTACGCCGGTGAAGCCAGCGCAAAACGATTTAAGTCAAATCGAATGCTATAAGTGCGGACTCTTACGGCATTATGCCACAACCTGTCCGGACAAACAAGACGTCGCGCAAAGACAGGCTTCGGAAAACGCGAAAGCGAGAAGACCAAAAGGGGATCGTCATCCCGCCGCGCGAAGAAAGTAAAGCCCCTTATGGAAATTGGCTCTATGGATGTGCGTCGCTGTGAGGTTGATACTCCCGTGGTCATACAAGACGTGTATTCGCATAGGACTTTCGCGACTAGACTAAATTCAGGCGCTGATGCATGTTTTATCAGCTTATATCAGTGGCGTAATTTAGTCAGAACTTTAAAACCAGACTTAGTACTTCCGGAAGACGAAGGACTCAATGCATAGTGTTAGGCGATGGACGTTAAACCTTTACAAAGGGACGCGCGCGAATAGACTTCCGCTTAGGACAGTTGAAACTAAAGCAAGAGTTTAACGTAGTTCCCTCACTGCCAAACGATTTTATTTTGGGGAAAAATTTCCTGTACAAACATCGTGCCATTTTGAACTTTGGTAAAAAAACTTGTCAGATTGATGGAAGAACGTTTCCATTCGTGCTTAATCTCCCTGGGTTGAAGACTCCAACACCTCAGATTATAGAGGATGTCGAACAAGCTGTCGCGTCACTGAGTTCTAAACAGAAGCAAGACTTAAAAACTTTATTATTACGATTTCCGAAACTATTTTCGGAAAAAGCGGGACGTACGAACTTAGTCTTTCACGAGATACACACTACCACCAATGTTCCCGTTAGTCAACGCGCGTATCGTGATAGCGACGAGAAAAAACGGATAATGGAAGATCATCTTCACGAAATGATCCGCGACGGATTCGTGAATCCATCCGTTAGTCCGACTCCTTACGCGTCGCCTGTGGTACTTGTCCACCAGAAATGCGGAAAGATACGTTTCTGCGTTGATTATCGCGCTTTAAATAAATGTTGGTGAAAGATCCGTATCCGCTTCCGCGAATAGAAGAACTATTAGGAAAAATGGGTGCCCCAAAGTTCATCACAGCACTGTACTTAAAGAGCGGCTATTGGCAGATAGATCTCCATCCGCAGGCAATAGCAAAGACTGCTTTTATCACGCACGCGTGGAAGTACGAGTTTGAAGTACTTCCGTTCGGTCTATGGAATGCGCCGTCGTCGTTTCAACGACTCATTGACGAAGTCTTCAGGGATGGACATCACTTTTCCATCTCTGTCTATCTGGATGACATCGTCATTCCATCCAGTACTTGGGCAGACCATTTACAAGCCTTGAAATATGTCTTTCACCGACTGTCTGAAGCGGGACTTACGCTTCAGACGAAGAAATGTCGCTTTGCGCAAATCGAAGCGACCGTGTTAGGGCATATTGTCAATGATCGAGGGATCCATATTGATCCTTCCAAGACTAAGGCGATAGTAGACTTTCCCGTCCCAAAGAACGTGAAAGAAATCCAAAGATTTCTGGGCATGGCGGGATGCCACTCACGATTCATCCCGCAGTATTCCAAAATCGTTACCCCGTTAAACCATCTCAAGAAGAAGGACGTTCCGTTCCAGTGGAAGAAAGAACAGCAGGAAGCGTTCCAGGCCATCAAGGATGCGATCTGCATGGCGCATCCTTTATCGGCTTATAACCCTAAGTTGCCGTGTATCCTGATCACGGATGCTAGCGACGCTGGACTTAGAGCTTTCCTGTCGCAAATTCAAGATGACGTCGAAGAAAATATTGCCTATGCCAGTAAACAGCTGACCGACGTCCAGCGAAGATATACCACCACGGAAAAGTAATGTCTTGCCATCTATTGGGGAGTTGGAAAGTTCCGGCCCTACTTGGAGAACATACCGTTCACTGTGATCACCGATCACAAAGCTCTCCAGTGGTTATTGACCTTAAAAGAACCTAATTCTCGACTTGTTCGTTGGGCAATGTACCTGAAGACGTATGACTTAAAGATCATACACAAGAAGGGAGCTGAGAACAAGGTTGCAGGCGCATTTTCAAAAGCACCGGTCTCGCTATTAGCCATGTCTTTGGAAGACATGACTTCACCGTCCTCGTCAGAAGATTCCAATCCAGCGGAATCCTCTTCAATGACGTCGACTTCGTCCTCAATTAGTAGCGGGTTAGCTCCTCCCGCCAATCACGCATTGTACCACTCTTTCACGCTGGAAGAAGTGCGAAAGGCCCAACAAGATTAACTAGCCACCCATGACATCATAGTCCAGTTATCAGGAGAGAATCCTCAAAGACATCGGTACTACGAACTAAAGAACGATGTCTTATACAGAAAGGCCTATGGCAGACAGCCAGCGAAAATCTATTTGCCACAGCGGTTCCGGCGGGATGCCATACGCTTGTTCCATGACCACCCTCTATCTGGACATCGAGTTCGAGATCGTACCTGCGACAAAGTACGAGCCAGATACTGGTGGCCATCGTTCCGGCAGGACGTTACTGAGTACGTCCGCGGATGTCCTTTTTGTCAAATGCACAAGACCCGCAATAGAAAACGTCCAGGTCTCATGCAGCCTACGGCCATTACTGAGTTATTTGATTTTCTGGGAGTGGACTTAATGGGACCTCTACCGAGAAGCCGTCACCACGACAAATACCTCCTGGTATTTACGGACTATGCTACCAAATTTGTCGAACTGTACCCGATGAAGAACATCACAGCCAGAACGTGTGCGAAAAAAACTAGTCTCCATGATAGTTCGCTACGGATGTCCGAAAGCCATCGTAAGCGACAACGGGACACAATTCGTTTCTCAACTTTGGAAGGACATTCTCAAGATGTTCAAAGTCAAACCACGATACATCACTCCGTATCATCCACAGAGTAACATCGTGGAGCGCAAAAACAGAATTCTGGGCGAAATTATTTCGATGTTCGTTGGTCGAGATCACCGAAGATGGGACGAGAACTTACCATATATTCAGTTCGCCATCAATTCGACTACACATACAACAACAGGAACAACTTCTTTCTACCTTAACATGGGTAGGGAACCGAGATTTCCCTGGGACTTGGACGTGGGTATGCCAGTAGCGGACTTTGTTGAAAGATCCGCATCGCTCTCAGCTTTAGCGAAGCAACTTGCTTTGTCTAAAGAACTTGCCAAGAAAGCGCAAGCACACCAGAAACGCTACTACGATCAAAGGCGGGAAGGGATTGAATTTCCCGTTGGTGTACTTGTCTGGAAAGAGACGCATCCCTTGTCTCAAGCGGCACGTAACGTCGCCGCTAAATTATGTCCCAAATGGGATGGTCCCTACAAAATCGCAAAGAAGATAGACCGATTGCGATATCAATTAGAAGATTCAGAAACTGGAGAAGGAAAAGGAAGAGAAAATATCGCCCATTTTAAGCTGTATTGGTCAAACAAAGATGTCTGCCAACCGGACGGAAGCCAGCCATCCTCAACTTCAAATAGTTCATCTTCAAGTTCTACCTCGTCACAGTCCGTACCTATACTTCAGGACGCTGGAGTCAGTACTGGTGACGAACGTCGTGAGACTCGATGAGAAAGAAGACAACGACTGTTGAGAGACCAAGAAGCGCAAACCGAGTCGTCTGGAGAAGAAACCAGGAGCAATCAAACCTCATCTTCATCCACTGATGGATCCTCTTATTCCCCCTCGGAAGAAGTACCAGATCTACCTGAGGAATCTGAGCCCGACGCATTCGCCCTATTCTCAGATCCTCCAGCGGTTTTCCGAGTGAATCGGATACCGCCAGTCCTTTCTCCTCCTTCCTCTCTTGATAGGAGCTCGAGGGAGAAGTCTCTCCCTTTACCCTCTCCTCTATCTCACCCTGACGATTCCAGTTCTTCCTCTGCATCTGAGGAAGACGATACGGAATTGTCCAACCCTGTTCCCATAAATCCTATGAGATTTGTCAATCCTTTTCGTAAAGGATGGAAACGTGAGATAGTACTGAGGAAGCATCCAAAGCCTGGAGGTCCTGAACTGGACATAAATTATCACCCTCCAGCGAAATTTCCTCATAAGACTCTTCGGTCTCGCGCAGACGTAGAACAATATTTGCACGCGCACACAATCACAGATGTGACTTCTCGTGATTTTAACTTTTCGTGTCAAGCAATCTCGCGAGAACCATGGGAGACTGTACGGGACGCTCATTGACAAGAATCTATGCAAGGAGATTCAGCATCGGTAACGCCATTTCCCGTGGAACCCTCGGTGAGGCCCAAGACTACTTCACCGCATATGGTCCCTGATGTAAGGTACACTGCGAGGCGTACAAAGCCCGCCGAAGACACAGGACAAAGAAAGATGGCGCTCAATCTGCGCTACCTAACACACACGGGTTCAAACTTGCCTTGCAGCAGACGACTTTTCTTTGGGGGGAGGATGTAACCGTTCACAGCCAGCACCTCCTTCCCGTGAGAAAAACCTCGTCGTCTGCTTTACTCATTTTGTATTTTTTATACTAAATTTTGTATAATGCCAAATTGTTCCGAAGTGGCGCCTTAAGCTGTCAAACTTATTTAAAAACGTTTTCGCGGGAATAAAACCCCCCGCCTCCGTCTGTAACGTTGTCAGTTGGCAGTTCTTTTGTAATCGCGCTACAGTTCGGACGTGTTTTGTTTTGGTTGTCAGAATAAATTCAAGTTATTATTTGTAAATCACACTGCGTCTTTCTTCTACAATGGATTACCTGGTAAATATTGCTAGTCATGGACAATAAGTCCTTTAAACGGGAACCTGGGAACTTCTTTGTTTTTCTAGTTTTAATTTAAAATCTTTGTGAGCCGTGAAATTTGGCCCCCTTGCCTACATTTAAATTTTACGGTTACAAATGACTGTCAAGAAATGGAAGAAACCATCAATACAATTAGCAATTGGGGTAAAAACATTTAAATGCGACCAAACGAATTAAACACCTACATAACAACATTTTCAAGGAAAAGCAATATAATCAAGTATCAATATAAAATTGATGACGGTTTTATAGAGAGAACCACGATAACAATAGATTTCGATTGTCTTTTCGACGAAAAAATGTACTTCAGTCAACATGTAGAAGCAACAGTATCAAGTAGCTTAAAACGTTTATATTGTATTCTTAGAATATCCAGATATCTCAAAAGTGCCAGGGTTTTCATGCAATTGTATCTCACTGTAGTTCGGCCAAAAATAGAATATTGCACTTTAATATGGGATAGAAGTTCAAATAGTGTCATTATGAAAATGGAGCGGGTACAGCGGAAATTTATACAATTATTGAATCGATATTTTCTTAAAAACGATACATCATAATAATAATAATCTAGGCTTTGTCTATGAAGGGATTTCCAAACTAAGCCTGTCGCTTGTTTACAGGTGGGTCCCTTTACAATTCATAGAGCGGTGGTGGCTTGCCCCTATGCCACAGCTAACCTACAGCGCCCTATACTAACTATTACCGTTAACCTCTGCAAGTTTTGATGGAAAGGAGAAACCGGGTTAGACCGCGGAGGAAAACTCCTTTTAACAAGCAGGGAGAGAACTTGCAAACTCTACGCAGAAGGATTTGTACCCAGATTTTTACCCGTTGCCACAGTCCGGGATCCTCTTGCTGCGAGGCAAAAGCGCTAACCGCTACGCCACCCCACCTATTACTTAAACATGTTACAGAAAAGTATAATATTCTTTGTATAGAATATAGGTTAAAATACACAGAATATTATTTTTATATTATATCTTCAGTAACAAAATTAATTGTATAGAATGCACTTCTCCCTTAAACTTGAAAGTAAATAATAAACAGACAAGGTATAATGACCTTTTCCATGTTCCTAACAAACCTAGACTCCACACAATTAAAAGATCCCAGCAAACTGCCAATAAATATTGTCAGGAGCTAGATCTTTTTGTTATAAAACCAAAAAATTTAAGACTTATTTAAAATCCATTTTAATCAAGAGTCAATAGGAATAAGTTTGAGAATTGTTTATGTAATTACTTTTAATTATTTACAAAAGAATTGACAGATGCATAGTATATTTTCTATTGCACTTATATTTTATAGGTTTTTAAGTTATTCCTGTATACATGATTTCTATTTCTTTATTTTTGTGTAATTAATATATAACATCAATCTAAATCTAATGTAATACTCTGTATATATGTAAAAAAGTGCGGTAGCATGCTGTTATATAGAGTTAATAAACATTTAATTGAATTAAAGACAAATCGAACAAAAGTGGGAATGGAAAGCAGTCCTGCGATTTTTGTCGGGGATATAGACGAAGTGCTTTGCACTGAACACTCAATAAATCCAGTACATCTTCTATACTCAACGAAATGATCTTCAGGAAATAATAACAATGGATAAAAGTAAGCGGTTTAAATTATAATAAATTAAAAATTTGTAGATGTTTCAATCAATCGTGATGATTCAATGTCATCCGATTCTCCCATCAGTGTTTCCCGTGCATCCGATTCTCCAATATATGTTTCTCATGCATCAAACTCCCCAATTGATGTTTCTCATGACTGTACGACATCAATCTCAAATGAGTCTTCTTTTTCATCTCTAAATAAGACTGAAATGGACGATACTAAAGATTGCACTGTAATTCAAAGGTCAAAAAAGAAGAAAGTTATGAGAACAACACCAGCTCCAGACTGGTTCGTGCAGTTGAACGAAAATAATCGCAAGGCAGAAGAAAAGGCACAGCAACAAACCAAAGAATTCCAAGATCAACTATTAAAGATGCCAAAAACTCTACTCTAGAAAAAATAGCTGACAGTTTTTTAAAAGTGTGAATTTTAATTATTGAAAGTTTCATTCCTAATCAATGTGTCTTTGTTATATAAAACATTTCACGGGAGTCTTTGTCCGATTCTTAATCTCTACGCAATAGCATCTCTTTTATTTTTGGCCATATTTAAACCTTGTTGTGGTTCAGCTTCTTCAAAAATATCAGCTGTTGGATCCACTTGGTCGATAAATTTATCAACATCTTCTCCACCACCAAGAATTAATAAAAAATTATTCAAGACACAGCAGCACATTATCACTTCCGATAAGTAACATATCAGGAACTTTCAGTCGTCTGAATCTTCCTTTCAAGTGGCCAAAATTCCTTTCTATTATTTGCCATGCAATACTCTGCAGTGTATTGTATATTGTTCGGCGCTCTGTTAAATGTCCATTATTTATAAATAATACCATCGTAAACACATCCAGAGGGTACGCAGAATCCCCTAATACATGGCCATCAAATGTGGTTTTCCTTTTTTGCAAAAGGTCATTGTATATCATACTGTTCTTCCAAACTCGGGCACCATGTACTGAACCTGGCCAACCGATACAGAGGTCAATAAACATGAGTTTTTCATTACACACTCCTAATGGATTAAAGGTTTTTCATTACACACTCCTAATGTATTAAAACTAAAAGTGTTTCATTACACACTCCTAATGGATTAAAAGTGTTTCATTACACACTCCTAGTGGATTAAGTGTTTTATTACACACTCCTAACGGATTAAAAGTGTTTTATTACACACTCCTAATGGATTAAAAGTGTTTCATTACACACTCCTAGTGGATTAAGTGTTTTATTACACACTCCTAACGGATTAAAAGTGTTTTATTACACACTCCTAACGGATTAAAAGTGTTTTATTACACACTCCGAATGGATTAAAAGTGTATTATTACACACTCCTAATGGATTAAAAGTGTTTTATTACACACTCCGAATGGATAGAAAGTGTTTAATTACACACTCCTAATGGATTAAAGGTTTTTCATTACACACTCCTAATGTATTAAAAGTGTTTCATTACACACTCCTAATTGATTAAAAGTGTTAGTATTTCATTTCTGTTATTATGGAAATACTACCTTGCAATAAAACTGACGTTCTCTTTTTTCGGTTATAATAAGAGTTTTTCCCTTCAATTGGTTACTTGATGTCGATATGACATTCGCCAACTGCTCCGACAGTCCCAGGAAATCCATAATGATTTTGAAAATATAGCATGCTTTTCCTCATACACCATTGATTAGGCCAAACTACAAATTCTTTACACTTTGAACTAAAAATCTTAATGATTTCTATGAAAGTGTAGTGTGCGTTCCCTTTCAACAGATCAAAGCGAACTCCAACGCTTCTAAAAGATTCTGGAGTGGTCAAAGGCCACAGGCAAACCAAAACACGTTTCTCGACAGGTATAATAACGCAGGTCTTTAAGGCCGAAAGAACAGTGCCACACAACATAATCAATTCCTAAACATTTGATTTAATTAGCAGTTACAAATCTTTAATTTGGAGACAAGAGCCTCATCAGCATGTCGGGTCATTCTGAAATGTAATTTAAAATCTCTTTCCGTACGAGGACGTCTGTAAATACTTGGGGACGCTTCGAAAGACCAGCCAGGATTGGCGTATAAAATAAAAAGGCTTTCCTGAATGGCATCTTTGATAATATTAATAAAAACTGTCATTGTAGACAAAGACGGGAAAGTGTAAAAGATAAGTGTAAAAAATGAATTGCCAGAAGTAACAGATATTAAAATTTTTACTTTTGAAGACATGATCATAAAACATCGATTATTTTAAAAAATTCTTATCTTAGTTTTTTTCACCAAGTTTTCATTAAACTCAATATATTTTTCTACATTATTTACACAAGAATTTTGCTCTATATAATAGTTCCAGAAAAAAATGGTATCTTCAAGTTTTTTGATACTAGGTTTTAGTTCAAATACTCCAATTTTTATATTTTATAATTGGAAATATTGCCAAGCAGAAAATTACAAAGGCCGTTTGACTGTGATGTAGTTATTAATGTTCAAAAGATATTTTGGGACCTATACATCACGTTAATTTTGATACTTTTAAAACTTTCAAAATAACGACTACGATTTTCACACAGTTTTTTTTCAACCATTTTCTGACTATTTTATTCTCCTTATAGGACCGAATACTCAAAACTCATTGTAAATTTTTGGTATAAAAAAATGTACACGCGTACTGGTTTTGAAATGATGCACATGTTTCGTGACAAAATATTTTGACTAATTTTTGTGAAAAAAACTAAGATAAGAATTTTTTTAAATAATCGATGTTTTATGATCATGTCTTCAAAAGTAAAAATTTTAATATCTGTAACTTCTGGCAATTCATTTTTTACACTTATCTTTTACACTTTCCCGTCTTTGTCTACAATGACAGTTTTTATTAATATCTGTTACTTCAGTCTTAATATTAATTCAAATTCAGAAACCTTAGGAGAGTAAAAGTATTAGGGCATTGTGCATACATTAGTAAACGCGTTTGAACTAGCCAACCATCTATTATAAAACTGTCATTCCTGACTGCTTGACTTGACAATGAACGTCCGATCAAACTCAAATTGCTTTCCCGTCATTTTCACATGCAAATACAGAGGAAGCTGTACATAGTTATACCATAAAAAGATTCCGTACACCTGAGCACCAACACATGTCATATACTTATCAAGTTCAATTACCAGTCATCTGTAATCTAGCTTTATTACCAGTCGTCGGTAATCTAGCTTAATTACCAGTCGTCGGTAATCTAGCTTAATTTCCAGTCGTCGGTAATCTAGCTTAATTACCAGTCGTCGGTAATCTAGCTTAATTTCCAGTCGTCGGTAATCTAGCTTAATTACCAGTCGTCGGTAATCTAGCTTAATTACCAGTCGTCGGTAATCTAGCTTAATTACCAGTCGTCGGTAATCTAGCTTAATTACCAGTCGTCGGTAATCTAGCTTAATTACCAGTCGTCGGTAATCTAGCCTAATTACCTGCCATCGGTAATCTAGCTTAATTACCAGTCGTCGGTAATCTAGCTTAATTACCTGCCGTCGGTAATCTAGCTTAATTACCTGCCATCGGTAATCTAGCTTAATTACCTGCCATCGGTAATCTAGCTTAATTACCTGCCATCGGTAATCTAGCTTAATTACCTGCCATCGATAATCTAGCTTAATTACCTGCCATCGGTAATCTAGCTTAATTACCTGCCGTCGGTAATCTAGCTTAATTACCTGCCATCGGTAATCTAGCTTAATTACCAGTCGTCGCTGATCTAGCTTAATTACCAGTCGTCGCTGATCTAGCTTAATTACCAGTCGTTGGTAATCTAGCTTAATTACCAGTCGTCGGTAATCTAGCTTAATTATCAGTCGTCGGTAATCTAGCTTAATTACCAGTCGTCGGTAATCTAGCTTAATTACCTGCCATCGGTAATCTAGCTTAATTACCAGTCGTCGGTAATCTAGCTTAATTACCTGCCGTCGGTAATCTAGCTTAATTACCTGCCATCGGTAATCTAGCTTAATTACCTGCCGTCGGTAATCTAGCTTAATTACCTGCCATCGGTAATCTAGCTTAATTACCTGCCATCGGTAATCTAGCTTAATTACCAGTCGTCGGTAATCTAGCTTAATTACCTGCCGTCGGTAATCTAGCTTAATTACCTGCCATCGGTAATCTAGCTTAATTACCAGTCATCAGTAATCTAGCTTAATTACCAGTCGTAGGTAATCTAGCTTAATTACCAGTCGTAGGTAATCTAGCTTAATTACCAGTCGTCGGTAATCTAGCTTAATTACCAGTCGTCGGTAATCTAGCTTAATTACCAGTCGTCGGTAATCTAGCTTAATTTCCAGTCGTCGGTAATCTAGCTTAATTTCCAGTCGTCGGTAATCTAGCTTAATTTCCAGTCGTCGGTAATCTAGCTTAATTTCCAGTCGTCGGTAATCTTGCTTAATTTCCAGTCGTAGGTAATCTAGCTTAATTACCAGTCGTAGGTTATCTTGTTAACTTAATATACATGTGAGGGGTCCTTTTCCAACTTAACTTGTTAGCTAACACAAGCTTAGGTTCTCTTGTTTTTTTACCACTACGAAAATTGGACCAAATAGCCTTAACCGTGCTAACATCATAAACTGACTATTATCCATGCTTAAATAACGCAGATTGGGGTAATTTTGAAAATTTAAATTAAACATACTTAAACTTAAAATTAATCAATGAAAGCTGGAAAGCACAAATACTAAATATGAGGCTTTCGTTTAAAACCGTTTTCAAATCAAACAAACGTATAGTTATATCATGACGGCTACAACAAGATGGTTATCTGTAAAATATTTTCCCATGTTATTTCTATGGGAAAATTTCGAGGTTTTCGTCAAAATCTATGATTATTTTTATGGAAATGAAAACCACCCTTAGCAACTTTATTTTTTATAAAATAAACTATTAAATGGATCTCTTTGAAATTTTAACCACATATTTAGGGCCCGAATTGTAGTTCTGTGGAATTTTTTCAAAGCAGTTAATACGATACAAAAAAAGTTATAACCAATCAAAAAACCATCCTTATACATTAAAGTCGGTATGAAGTCTTATCTAAGAGAGCTACCGCTCTCATAGAATTATTGAAGTCTTCGTTGGCACGTGGAGTTGGTGGAACGAGATTATTCATAATGCATTTTAATTTTTTGTACCGAGTATTTTCATCTGATTGAAAAATAAAGCATTATTCTATTTATCAAATGCGAAATAATCAAGTAATATAATGAAGTAACTCATCGTTCAATTAGCGTGTGTAACAATTTATTTAATTCTAAATACCTTTGGGTGTTCTTGAGGAATTTATGCTTAAAATATCGGTTGGTATTATATCTGAAGAGAATTTGGGTTCTCCTTCCGGCGAATGGTTTAGCTTAGAACAGATGGAGGGAGTGCTGGTGCTGGTACTGGCGCCAACATTTATATCAGATTCTTTAAAAATATCAGAAGTGAGAATATATTTAAATATATATGTGAAATAAGTATAATAATTGAATATACCTTTATGTAGACTGCTCAATTTGTTTACTCTGTCCGAAATGTGTTTTGTGGTCTATACGCGATAATGCTTCACCGCGGTCGATTCGGAATGCGCCATCGCTCCAAACAACATCTCCCTCTCCAAATCTTCTTTATTGGTCATGGCAGTTTAGATGGCTTATCGGGATTGCGTTGCTGTGGTTTTCGGTAGATTGGCTTGTTCTTCAAATCTATAATATAATAATTAGTTTTTAGTATGCTTAAAATAAAGAAAGAGATACATTAACAATATAAAAGGTCTTCCAAATATTTTTTATTGTTAAAATCGAATATCTTAAATCAAAAATAGTAATGTTTTTATCGTTTCCTTGTTATTTCGTGAGCAGCATTGATCGGGTTGCCGTTGGTGTTAATAAAATAATTTGTACAATTCTGACTGAATGGCATTTGTTCTCTACACTTGACATATCTGTAAGTTAAATTGTATTATAATCTCAACAAAGAAGCGCTATAGTCGTTAAAATATAAATTTTATTAACAAAAAATATCTTACCCGTCCAAAAACGGTTTCATAACCTTGTCTATCGGTATCGCCAGGGTTCCTAATGTTGTGGTGCACGTTTGTGCTTCTGTGCCATAACTATGAAAATATTTTCCGCTTCGTCCCACTCTCCTTTTTTGAATTCGTTGATGGGTAAATTCTCCGGAATGCCCGCTCTTTGAGCGTTTGATAGTGCTGAGTAAGGTACTAGATATCTATCTTAAACATAACTAAATAATATTAGTTATACAGTGTTTTTGAAATTTATCTCTAATATTTAAATGTTAATTTAAATTACCTTGTCAATTGTATAAAAAACGTTTACACGTATTGTTCTTGAACTTCTTCTAAATGCTTACCATTTCGGACTTCAATGGTTCGTTCAAGAAGAGGCTCAAGGTGTATACAATATTTTGGGCTCTTTCCTTTTCTACAACGTTGTTAAATCGTTTCTGAGCTAACTCGTGCGAAATTGCTCGGCTGTTTCCTCGTTTCCACGTGGAAACGCAGCCTTTTGTGTCAGATACAAGTAGAAATCTTGATCTATTCCAAAATAAAAATTAGATCACGATCCTTTTTGTATAATTTATTTGAAGTTGCGTAATATACCTTCGTCTTGAATGGTCGTCCCTGTTCGTATAAACAGGGAGTAAGGAACGTTAGAGGGAGTGTTTATCTAATGCTAAAAAAACCGTCATACAGTGGCAAATGGGAAAGAAAGTGGGGGTAGGAATTTTTTATCTCCGTTCCACAATTTTAGCTAACGCGCAGGCGCGAGTGACGTGGTTTACTACCGCCAGCAGAGAGAATTTAAAAATTCTCTCTGCCGACAGCTTCCGCTTCCATCGACTGTTGCCCCACTCACTCTGTTCAGCCAACAAGGCAACAATCAACGTCTGTTGGGAGGAAACCGAGGCTTAATAAAAATGCCAAATTGTTTTTGTAACGGTTGTAGGAATGATTCAAGGTATTCGCTTAAAAATATATGAAAGGAATATCCTTCACTGCGTTTCCAAAGCCAAAAACCCAGATAAAAAATGTAAAAGATGGATATTAGCTAGTGGAAGACCGATTTCCACTAGCTTCTAATCACTTTCAATAAATTTCAGGCTTTGTTTTTGGTTTGGGAAATGGTTTGAAAACTATATTTACCATGTCGGGTCTTGTTAAATACTTAGGGTTAATTGAACAATTGAAAAACAACACTTCTTATAGTTAACCATGGCATTAATTCAAACACGACCTTCCCCTTCAAGTTCAAAGCCGGTTTTTAAATTTGACGCATGCGTGCGGACACCGCGATGAGTCCCTGAGTCAGCGCCAGAGAGAGACGATTTTAGCCACGAAGCGAAAGAACGCGCCTATTCACTTAAACACTCCCTCTAACGTTCCTTACTCCCTGGTTTAATTTACTACATGCACTTTATGTATTAAAAAATGAAAACAATGTTATAAGACTGTAATGGTTATCAACTTATTGGTTCGCGGTTCCAAATTGGAAGGTTTAATTAGGGTTTGGCTGCAGGAAACTTTGGGGATTAAGGTTGAATGAGGAACAATAGACGTTTTGTACTTCAGGTACAATTATGTCGTTGGTACAGTCTTGCGGGACATGACCACCACGATCAAACCTCGAAGCTCTTCTTCCACATACGTGTCTTCGAAAATTTATTGTTTCTTGGTTAAGACTTATTGGCTTTAAATCATAGGTCATAGTGTTGACTCTAATATTACTTGTACCATGGAGGAGGAATGTTGTAAAGGAGTGGTCTACCCACGTTGTAAAAAGAGAGAGAATTCTCGCAGATTCCGGGTTAGAGCTCTGAGACCTAACCGAGGCTCTTTTTTTTAGGCGCATGCGCGATTTTTTCTCCGGACCGTCGGCCGCTAAAATCAGGGAGTAAGGAACGTTAGAGGGAGTGTTAAAGTGAATAGGCGCGTTCTTTCGCTTCGTGGCTAAAATCGTCTCTCTCTGGCACTGACTCAGGGACTCATCGCGGTGTCCGCGCGCATGCGTCAAATTTAAAAACCGGCTTTGAACTTGAAGGGGAAGGTCGTGTTTGAATTTCTGCCATGGTTAACTATAAGAAGTGTTGTTTTTTAATTGTTCAAGTAACCCTAAGTATTTAACAAGACCCGACATGGTAAATATCGTTTTCAAACCATTTCCCAAACAAAAAACAAAGCTTGAAATTTATTGAAAGTGAATAGAAGCTAGTGGAAATCGGTCTTCCACTAGCTAATATCCATGTTTTACATTTTTTATCTGGGTTTTTGGCTTTGGAAACGCGTGGAAGGATATTCCTTTCATATATTTTTAAGCGAATACCTTGAATCATTCCTACAACCGTTACAATAACAATTTGGCATTTTTATTAAGCCTCGGTTTCCTCCCATCAGACGTTGATTGTTGCCTTGTTGGTTGAACAGAGTGAGTGGGGCAACAGTCGATGGAAGCGGAAGCTGGCGGCAGAGAGATGAGGGGAGAGTTGGCAATGATGGGATAGATGGCAATGATTGCAAAAACTTACCACTAGTGCTACCTAGCGCTAAATCCAAATCAACGTCGTCGTCAAAGGACCCTTCAGATAGTTCGTTTAGAAGAGTTCGTTCGGTTTCTTGAATGGGATCTTTCTTTTCAGAATTCGTCATGTTGGGTTCAATAAATAAATTTTTCTAGAAAGCTACCAACGCTCACTCTACATTCTAAGGACAAAAAACTAACGAAAACGTGGAGGTAACTGCTAATTACTCTAACACTACTTACTTTACTGAAACAGTAAAAACTTACGCTAGTTTCTAATTAAAAAGGGTACCTGCCTAGGTATTTGTTGTAATTAGAAAAGTCAAATTATTTACTCAAATAAATCCCAAAAAATAAGAAAACATGTTTTTTCCGATTATTTTACGAAAATAATATTGCCCTTTTAATCAAAGTAAATACCTAGGCTTGCACTTTTCATCATTAAATACATTTCTACCGTTTTATTAATGAATGAATAGGATGTTTATTGTGCATATAAAAAACTATACATATAGTTCACGAGAATATACACATTAATTTTCAGGAATACAAGTAAAGGATAAACATATAACTTTAGTCCAGTGGAATAAATAACATTTGTAAGCTAACGAATTTGTTTTATAGAAATGGAAAAAATATCAAAAACTAATGAGTACTTATTATACGTTCTTTGAATGCGGTAAATTGGATTTAAAAATTGACATGGCACATAAAAGGTGACATTATTTCGAAAAGTATGAGGAACTAGATAGTTTAAATTAAGAATAATTAGTAGCTGAAAGTTGTTATATATATGCAACACAAAACTAAAATCAGTTGAAAACGCCTCTAAAACCATGAAAATGCATTGCTTTCTTTATAGCCATATCTATTATAAGTTTTAGAAGTTACCATGAGTGAATCATATACTAGCTCCCTAGAAGTTATTATTATTATTAATGAGTAGGGGGGCTCGCGCCCTAGCACCGATGCCATAGGCATATTGTGCACCCTCGTATTCAGGCCTTGAATAGACCCGTAGCCACAGCGTAGCGAAGAATTCCCTCCACCGTAATAGAGGAGACCCCCGAGGGTTCCACAGTGTGAGAATCAAAATATTCTAGTCTAAGCGAGGCGAAGCAGTCGCACAGTACGTGAGCGGATGTTTCTTCCTTCTCTCGACACGACCTACAGAGAGGGTCGTCGGCAAAACCCATCAGGTGGAGGTGCCTATTTAACCGGCAGTGTCCGGTCAGAAGACCGGTGGCCAGCCTAATATCCCATCTGCTGAGCGAAATTAGGTCTCTAGCACGAGACCTACAGGGACCATTGACTAACTGTTTTGTCTGCCTTTGACCCTCCATGTTATGCCAGAGCTGGTTTTGTATGACAGTCAACCTGTCATGCAGACTCCGTTTCACTTGCCCGTAGGGGATGGGGACGGCCGGCTCCGGCCCCAAGAGCTTGACCTCCGCGCCCCTTTTCGCAAAACTATCGGCTTGCTCATTGCCATAATATCCGCTATGCCCTGGCACCCAGTACAACTGAACCCTGTTGCAGGACGCCAGTCGCGCTAGCAGATCAAGGCAGCTGCACACCAGTTGAGAGGTAATCTGACACTGGTTCAGCGCGTTCAGGGCGACCTGACTGTCGGAATAAATTCCCACAGTCCGTCCGGTATACCCTTTGTTAATGCAGTAATCTGCGCAATAACAGATCGCCGCAATTTCCGCCTGGAACACGCTAGCAAAGGTGCCCAGGCAGGCAGGAAAACCGACCCTTGTGGTTTGGCAGTAATAGCCGGCGCCAGCGCCGGAATCAGTCTTGGAACCATCGGTGAACCAAATAGTTTCACCCCCAGTGCCAAGAGGCAGCAGGTTAGTCCACTCGGCCCGACTGGAAAAGTGGATGCTGAATGTCTTAGTGAAATCAAAACTGGTAACGGTTTTGTCAGAGCACATCGTTAACGACGGCTCAAGTACGTCGTACTCTCGAAAGAGCTTCGTATGGCTGTAATGCCAGAGTCTTGGAACCCTCCTCAATGAAGAGATGAAGAGGAAGCATGTCAAGGACCACCTCCATTGAATCAGTTGGGGTTGATCTCATGGCCCCCGTAACACCAATGCAGGCAAGCCTTTGAAACTTGCGCAGGGCAGCCTGCACCGTCTTGAGCCGGACCCTTGTCCACCAGACAAGTGCTCCGTAGGCTAGTATGGGTCTGATGATCCCAGTATAGAGCCAGTGTACAGCTTTGGGGTTGAGGCCCCAAGCCTGGCCGACAGAGCTCTTGGTCCTCCAGAAAAGCATCTTGGCCTTCTTGATGCACCGATCAAGATGCGGCTTCCATTTGAGTCTGCAATCAAAGGTCACCCCTAGGTATTTCCCTCGGAGGACTTTGTCAGGACCTGGTCAAAGAAAGAGATATCATTGAACAGATCCTTAGTATTCTTCCTCGTAAAAGGAACAAGGACAGTTTTATCAGGATGAACAGTAAGGTTAACCGCCTGACGCCATTGCTCCACGCTAGAGAGAGCAGATTTCATAAGTGCGGTAACAGTATCCGGGAACTTCCCGGTAAAAACTATCTCTACATCGTCCGCATACCCGAAGCAGCTACAGCCCCAGCACCCCTGAGCCTCTCCAAGAGTTCGTCCACCACCAGGCACCTTAACAGTGGGGAGAGCACTCCACCCTGAGGGCATTCCCTGCTGGTAGTCACCCCTAGAGAGTCCCCAAGGAGGGACGCCGACACGTCGCGGTCAGTAAGCATGGAATTGATCCAGTGGCCAAGAGTGTCGCTGATGCCAAATCTCTTAACAGCTTCAGTAATAACCGAGCTAGAGACCTTATCAAAGGCCCCCTCAATATCGAGGAAGACGGCCAGTGAAATGTACTGAAACTCGAATGCCCTATCCAGGCAATTCGTAAGGCCGTGAAGGGCCGTCTCAGTGGATTTGCCTTTTTGGTAAGCGAATTGTGAAGAAGTGAGAGGAGTTACCGAAAGTACCTCGTCTCCAATGTACCTGTCCACCAGCTTCTCGAGAATTTTGAGGAAGAAGGAGGTCAGGCATATGGGCCTAAATGCCTTCGCCTCGAGATAGGAAGCCTTCCCGGGCTTGGGAATAAAGATGACCCTAGAGCGCTTCCATTCACGAGGAATGTGACCGAGAGCAATGCAAAGTCTATAGATCTTGCATACCGGAGAAGCGATGTGGTCTAAGTCCTCCTGGAAAAGCAGAGCGAAGACCCCATCGGGTCCCGGAGATTTGTAGGGCTCAAAACAGTTGATAGCCCACCGAAGCTTGGGTATTGTGACAACCTGTCTCGCTACGAGCCAGTATTCTCTCTTAGCCCTGTGCAGGACAGGGTAGAGAGAGTCAGGATTTGTTGGATTGATTAAAGTAGAGTCAGGAAAATGGACCTGCTGCATGTGCTTGAGAGTCTCAGCCCCAGACTTAGTGTACACACCCTCCTGCAACTTAATAGTATTAAGTCGATGTGTGCTGTCGTGCACTAGAATCTTCATAACCCTAGCCGTAGCAGGGACATTGGAGACTTGCTCACAGAAGGTCCGCCATGAGTCCTTCTTAGCAGCTCTAATGTCCCTGTTGTAGGTGTTAAGGGACTGCCTGTATCCAGCCCAGTCACCCGTGCGCTTGGCTTTGTTAAAGAGTCTGCGCGTGTATTTACGAAGCCGGCTGAGATCCGCGTTCCACCAAGGGACAAGCCTCGAGCGGTTGACGGTCTTGAGTGGGCAGTTCCGGTGAAACGACTCCATGATGGAGCACTGTAAATCATCAGCAGCCCTATCAAGATCCTTAGGTGAAGTACGTTTAGGCGTGTGACCCCCTCCGTAGCGTAGGATTAAGTCTTCCCTATAGCCGGCCCAATTGGTCCTTTTTGGATTGCGTATCTCCGTCCCCACCGGGACAGAAGTAGTCGCGACAGTAAAGCAGATGTGCCTATGATCCGACAGAGACGGGTCACTAGACACATGCCAGTTCGACACGGAAGACACGAGGTTTTCTGTGGCTAGCGTGAGGTCAATTACCTCCCTTCTATTAGAAGTAACAAAAGTAGGTTCTTTGTTTTGATTAAGAATATAGAGTTTACAACCAACTAAATATTCTAGTAAATCATCACCTCTCCTGTTGCAGTCAGAACAGCACCACGTGATGTGATGAGCATTGGCGTCGCAGCCAATGATTAGTTTGTCCCCTCTCTTTTCACATTGATTGACCAAATTGATCACCTCAATTGTCGGGAGAGAGTCCGCGTCGTGGGCAAAGTATGCAGAGGCAGCCGTGAGAGTAAACTTGGCATGCCCAGTGGCCAGGACTAGCTTCACGGCCGCCGTGTCCTGGGACGTGTACAGCGGTAGAGATATACAGCAAAGATCTCTCCGAACCAGAATACACGCCCTAAGTCTAGCAGCAGTTTGGTCATAAAATAGTGACCCCGCCTCAAGACCGAGGATTTTGCCATGGCAAATCCACGGTTCTTGTATGAGGGCCAGATCAAGACCCTCTATAGCAAACCTAAGAGTACCGCAGAGACCGCCTTACTATGGTGCAAATTGATTTGAATCGCACGTAGCGTCCCCATGGTGCTTAAAAGAGGGGTTCAGAAGGAACCTGGCTACACCTTATCAGTCCCGAGAGGGCTAGTGGCACCTCCCCCCCGATAGGCAAGCTCCCAGTCCCAAGATCCTCCCCCTCATCAGGACCACTAGAACGCACATCGGCTGGATCCCGAAAGGTCCCATCCGATTCTTCCAGTAGGGTGGACTCATCCATGGAAGAACAAACTTCCGAATGAGCCCCCCTCCCCCTCTGTGCCTAGAGCGACACCAGCGAGCTCCACAGCGAGATCCCCCATCTCCCACCCCCTGCCGTAGACTCGGCTGCAGTGGTTTTGGTGGTTCCGTGTGCTGCAGTGGTTTTGGTGGTTCCGTGTGCTGTAGGAGTTTGAAGGAACCCTTGTCCACTCCAGTGAAGCTCACGAAGCCAGAATTTTTAATGGCGTCCAGCGAGGATCCATCAATGGACAGTACCCAGTACCGCACGGCCTTGTCCACGTATGTCCGGATACATTTCAAATATTCGGTTGCAAAGCCATCGTTAAGGGCATTTGGGTGCCGGAACAGCACCGCCGGCTCTTTGGTGATCTAGTCTCTGGTGCGGAACATTACCTTAAACGGCTTAGGGAGTTCGCTAGCTCTCATTACTGAGAGCGCCGCATCCCCCACCACCGAGTAGGCTAAGTTCTCCTTCAGCCATTGACCAGTGAACGTATCCTCACAGAAGCCCCGGACGTCAGGCTAAAATTTGCAAGGCGCGGTAGACGGCTCCCCGAAGGTATCCCATCCAGCGCCCCTAGAATCGCCTTCTGGATTGGGCCCACGTCTTCCTCCGTGATGGCCGCCTTCGGATAGCCTTTTTCAACAATGGCCATCTTTCTGCGCTGGCGGCGTCACTATAGGACTTAGCCTTTTTCGCCGCCGCCTGCGAGGTACTGGGCGAGGGAGTCGAGTCCTCCGTTCTAGGCCTCTTCAATTGGGTGTCACGTGCCGCCGCACCCCCAGCCGGGGTGGAGACCGTTTCAGACCCCGATTTGGCCTTTTCCTTAGCAATCTGTCGTTTAAGACGACGTCGCACGGTACGTTTCGAAGCCTTAACAGTCACCCGCTCCGATAAAACGGCACGAGTATCGCTGGATACATGCCCTAGCGTAATGGTATCAGTGTGGGTTCTGCCCTGAGCAGACCCCTGCACCGTAGGTTTAGTAGATTTAGAGTTAGTTTTAAGTATAGAATCCATAAGAATCCCACGAGTAAGGGGGCAAGTAAAAGGTCACCACCCGGTAGTCCCTCACCCCTGTGGAAGGCTAGATACAACGGGGTGTCGCCTCGTGCCCCGAGGGGATCGTTAGCGATACCGTAGTTTTACTTCCCCAGTACCATACAGCCCTCGGCACGATGCCTCAACACCTTGGCTTGAGAAGGACGCATATCCGCTTAGCCCACACAACGTATTGGTTACCAGCTCTCACCACCGAGGAGGTGTGATACTACGCATTGATGAGGACCCAAGCTAGCGTGTGCAAAGTTAAGAGCGCGAGCGGGAAACCAAAGCAAGGGGGGAAAGAGAGAACACTCCATCTAGCTTGCGTCCCCACCTTCGAGAGCCCCCCCTAGAAGTTACTTAGTCACCTTGGCCTAATGTTTCCAGCATTTTGTTCCGAATAGTCGAGAGGAGGGGAGGCTTGTGAAACTGATAGTACACTGCGCCCTCTCTTAGGGCTTTGAAATTAATATATGGAGAAAGTGTTTCTATTTGTTCTTTTAGACGCATTAGTAAAAAGTTCAGTAAGGTTTTCGAGAGGACTATTAAGTTGTTGTTAGCTCTTATTTTTTGATAAAGTTTGGTTCTCTCATCATAAATATTTCCTGCCTCTGAACGTTTTCTTATTCCGTAGGCAACGCTCTGAATTCAAATGAGTTTCTTTCATTTGAGCGTTGTCAAAAAATATCCAAAATTTTGTCATTTTAATGCGGAAAAATAAAACTTAATATTTCGCCAACCTTAACCCATTAAAATAATTTCAACGATAAAATACGACTGTGAACCGTCCGCAAACAATCACAACATTTCTAAAACGTCGTCTGCTTATACTAAATACCTTTTAGTTCAAAGTTTCATTACCGGAAATACGTAAGCGCAGAGAGTAGTGTTATTTTCTCTCATTGGGGGCCGCATATAGGTAACACATTTTTGTCGGGAAGAAAATGCTGGATGCATTAGGCCAGTGAGGCTGAGTAACTTATAGGGAGCTAGTATATGATTCACTTATGATGTTATATATCTTACTTATATTTATTTTATTTTTTCTCATTAGTTAATTAAATTTTTCTTTGCAGGTTTGACGAATTCAAAGATCATCTCTTTTTCAATGTAAGAACAGTTTGACTAAAAATAAATCTAAATAGAAGCATTTAACTTTTTAACACGAGCATTTCAATAATACATCGCTTCCGATGCAATACGATTATTTTACAACATTAAGAGCTTCTTCGTATAGTACAGTCATTTTAGCCCAAAAATAGAGGGAACCCGCAACAAATTGAAACAAAGCTGAAAATTTCAGATCTTATAGATTTTTGGGCCCTCTTTAACGTGGTGTGGTGTCCCACACTCTCCTATTGGAGGAATTTCCGCCATATTGGAAAATGGCGGACAAAATCGAGAAAACGTTTAATAACTCCGGTTCTACTTAACCGATTAACACGTAATAGGTGATTTTAAAAATGACGTTTCACAGGTGCGCGCGCAGAAATTAGGGAGGGAAAAATGCCTTCCATCTCTGCTTTTTCCCCCGGCTACATATTTTGTATAGGAAACTTTTTGAAAAGGCCTATTAGGCTTCAATTGTAGATCACCTTCAAATACATAATTCACCGCTTAAGATATTTTGTCCTACAACTAGCCGGAAGTTCACAGTCTGACTCTGAAGATTAGTTTCATATAAAAATGGGAATTTAAAGCATTTTATGGTTTCTATATTCATAATACATTTCCAAAATCGAGAAAAAGTTTAATAACTCTGGTTCTACTAATCTGATTAACAAGTTATAAGACTTCAATTGTAGATTACTTTCAAACACAAGAGAGTAAGGACGGCCTTATAACCCAGGTTTTACCCCCCTTCTTTCCCCCCTTTCAGGGGGGGGTAAAACCCGGGTTATAAAGCCATCCCTGGGGTTGGGGGGATGGGGGGGAATTGATGACGTCACGTGATGGTGTTGGCGGGGGGGGAAGATGGGGGGGAATTGATGACGTCACGTGATGTTGTTGGCGGGAAATTTGAATTGTTGAGCCACCTGGTGGTGGTTTTCTTGATGACGTCACGTCTAATTTTTGATGACGTCACGTGGCTGGTACCTGTAGGGATATGCTTATGCTATTGTAGGCTTATGCTATTGTAGATCCTGAAAGATAGGCTTATGCTAGGTTATTCTAGGCTTATTATTATTATGAATCGGATTTTAAATCAAAAAACATTTAATTAGCGTGATAATAACATACGTATTAAGTTAAATTAATAATAAATTAGTTAAATATTTAAAAAAAACCTCCTCCTTAAACTTGATTCAAGCCGTATCTGAAGATGTTTTTTTCTATACCGGACTAATAAAGCGCCGTTGGTAGGAAGTCGAACCCTGGAATGGAAACTCAAATGTTGTTGAAACAACACAGAGCTGGACGCATTACCACCAGGCAACCACACGGTTTGTTAATAAGCTCCTTTTACACTTTTTTAGTCGCCGTATATGATTTTGATACTGTTTAGCAATTTTCATATCGTTAATTTTTCGATTTGCGGTAAAAGCTTTTAGGAAAGCTTTCGTACTTTTCTTCTTACTTCTATGAATAAGATAGAGGGCGCTATACTGCCCACATACGCTACTTTCTAGCCTCTGAAGTTGTCGCTTACAAAAAGTCCATTTTCTGCAGTTTAAAGATAAAAATCTTCTTAAACTAGGCAGAAATGGTGGCAAACCGTAGCTATCGAAATAATACCCTACACGAGCTCCGTCTATTAAGACCGATACCCAGTGAGACCCCTTTTCATAGTGCTGATCTAAATTTATAATTAACGATGCGGGATATCTGGTAACCTTAGGTAACCTATTTGACGCGAAAACCCCCAAAAAGTTGGGCGTATCTGATAAAGCGAGAATCAAGTCTACGGTGGTAGTTGCTGACATTTTAATAATCTACAATTACGTTTATATTTTTATCGATTTGAATCATGCTTTGAAATTCGGCGTATACAAGGCATACTGCGGCTTCGGGCAAAGGTTTAGCGAATCCCATGTCCAATCTTAATTGTCCTTGTTTAACGGGGTTCCAGTGGTTTGTTTCGCTAGCCGAGAGGTCCGGTGTCAGATCAAAAGCGTAGAGAGTTAACCAGTTGGCAAACTCTTGGGGAGTAATATCGTTACCGTCGTCTTTATAATGAATACCAGTGACCGCGAACAATGTTTGATAAGCTTGTATGTACAAGTTTTTACCGTAATCAGGAGTCAACGGTTTCGAAGGTATTTGTTCGTTATCGAGGTACAGAGACAAAAAATTTAAATCCCAAGTTTTAAAGTTAAAGGGATTCACAGCGTAACTCCCCTTAAACGCCGCGTTGGACACTATTCCCATAATGACGCGATTAGGCTGAGGGCCTAGATATATATTGTTAAATCTCTCGGTGCTACTTCCGGTAGAGATAGTTTTAGTTTTAAGTTCGGTGCGCGTAAAATTATATTTGGCAGTACCGTTATTAAGCGCGGCTTCAAGCGCTAACAATATTTTAGGACTGAGTTTAACTTTACGTACCGCGAGTGATGCGTCTAGTATCTTGACTTTACAGTTTTTGAGAGTGGCTGTTTCTTCACACATTATGGTAAACTCGTCCTTGTTGCGAGTAAACACTACTTTAAGGTCCACCCCGTTTAAGAGATATTCGGGAATATTAAACACGTCACTAAACACGGGTGTAAAAAATTCAATCACGGCCAATTTAGCAGTTTTAGCCATTCGGGCGACGAAACCTTTATTTGAAAAGTCGTCGAACTTTCCGGCTTCGTCCTTTTCCCACCCTGCCATCATAAGGTGAGATTGTTTAGCCGCGGGTCCGTAATTTGAGACAGTTTCGATAAAAGAAGTGAAGGCGTTGTTTTGAGCGGCTGAAGAAACTCGGGTATTGTTCAAGAAAACATCGCAAGTTCTCCACAATGCGTGGACAGCGTTGTTCACGAAAGCTACCACGGCGGCATCGGGAAGATCACTTCCATCTTCGTTGGTGATTTTGAATTTGTTGTAATGCATGGTGTGGGCTACATCGATGTAGCTATCTCCATTGCCCGAGATGAGGTATTCAAGGGTAGAGCTATCACCAATGACCGCCAAGGGTTTTGCCCATACACATTGAACATGTTCGACACTAGTTTGAATCTGCACAGGGGCAAAAATATCCAATTCACTCTTAAGAGCTTGGAGAGAAAACATGATTTTTTCAGGAGCTAAATATATCGCGTGGCGTCTCCTTTGAATGACGGTGATAAACTGATAGGCGTTTAACTTTGCGTCTCTTTATCTTTAATCCTAAACCTTGCTGAGCAGCAGTCATGTTCTCATAAGTTTCCTGCAATCTCTTTTTCGCGGCACTTTTCACATTCTGACCTTGCATTACGTCACCAAGAATCTTTTGTCCCGTACTAATGGCTCTAGGTGCCAAATACTTTGCACCTCTAATTAATAAGGGGCGTGCCCATCTATATAACCCTTTCAGGGCGCTCCCAATCCCGTGCCTTTTTGGTGGGGGGTCCCGACAAATACTTTTGACACCCCTCCACCCCCTACCTGATCTAAATAATACCTCCTATACTCGGAACGAGACTCTAATGTTTGGGGTTTTGGCATGGTCTAAAGTGTAGTTTACAGGTCGACGTTCCAAACTCGAATGACGCGGCTTGGCCTAAACTATTCCTTATATCAATGTCTATAGTATCAAAGTAACGTTTAGCAACTTTAACGTAATGGGGAGAGTTAAATGATTTAGTTATAGTCGAACCGTGAGGTTTTTCGCTGTCTACGCCTACTATACGAAGTAGCGGGGCTACCGTATCGCCTATAAATTCTTTAGCTACTATATCGGACTAAATAAACAATTGCTCGGGAACAGAGCTTCTATAAGATTGGCTGGTTTTATCTGAAGGGCAAGAGAAAGACGTACTTTGGCCTTTTGGGGTTTTAAATCCTAATATTCTTTTCAAAGTGGGGGAAAGAGCCAAGATACCGTTAAGTTGAATAGTTAAAGAAATGTAATCAGAGAGGGGATCCGAATCAAATTTAAACTTTGAACCGTATTGAAAGCCGCTTAATCCGGAAGCTATTTGTTTAAGGAGGGCTTCTAATGATTTGTAATAACCCCCGGGAACTATAAAGGCCTCGGCTTTAACAATAGGCTGAGATTTACTGTCCCGACCTTTTTTATTTTCATGCGAGACCACCTGCACATGACCTTCCTCACTGGGTATGTCAAAAAAGGACATTGGGTACAAAACTTCTACAAGAGCAACCTCCCAGTCATCCCCGATCAGCTCTATAGCCAGGGGCAGCTTGGTCGTGTACGAAGAGGTCTTGTTGTTGTCATAAATTTTCATGCTAGCGTTGCTTGGTAGCGTTAGGTAAAAGGGAGACTGCATCTTTAGCCGGAATCCAAGAATTCATAGAATTGGGATAGCCTAACCACTTTACAAAGAGCTCCTTTTGTCCTCTATTAGTCCGCTTACGAATTACTTTCTCGATCTTGTACGTCTCGGGTCTAACTACCGACTGAAGTTCCATCCCGTAAAACACCCCCTTTATTGGTTCCCCGTTTAAATCTTCTAGTTTGAATACCGGAGGGCGTCTGTCTATTTTTCACACTATTTTAAAAACCTCTATTGTGTAAGTTCGCTCGTACCCTTTTTCAAAAATCATCTTATTTCTACTTACTCGGACGTATTCCCCCACCTTTAATTTTTTCCCGTAAACTTCTTTCCGTAAACATTTTTAAAAACCTGAAGGACATTGGTTCCAGTAACTTCCAAAGGAATCATTTTTATCGCGGAATGCACCGAGTTATTGTAAGCATTTACCAGATCATCTAGAATATCTATATATCTATTGGTATTCTTTTCTGTAAAATACCTGTACATGCGTGACTTTAAAGTTTGATTTAATCTTTCTACCATACACGCTTTTATATCGTCATTCTCAGTTGTAAAAAAATAACCCCTTTCTCCTTCAAGTATCCTTGTAATTGGGAATTCCTAAATTCGGTACCTTTATCCGTCTGTAGCTTCCTAGGAACCCTTTCTCTAAAGACAGACTTAAAAGCCTCAACCGTTTCAACACCGCTTTTTGATTTTAAAGGTACGGCCCAAGCTCTTCTGCTAAAGCAATCTATTACGGTTAATATGTTTTTGTACCCGTCGTTGTACTGACTCAAAGAACGCATGTCGTTCAAATCCGCCTGATATTGATCCCCTATGTTAGTTACAACCACCTTGTTTCTTTTAAACTTTCTAAAAAAACTCTTATGTAAAGTGTACGCGTCTTTTCCCTTTAACCAATCTAGTACTTGTTTCTTACTAATCCCCTTTAATTTTACTGCTAAATATAATTTTTCAGCACCCCCGAAACTGGCGGGGTGGGAAGGGTTAAAGTAGATACCTTCTAAAATTTGGGAGATTTTACGTACGCTGCCCATTTCGGAGACTCAGTTTTAAGTTTTTTAACTCCTGCCTCAAGACTAATCTCAGATTTAAGTTTTTTAGCTGCTACCTTGACACTAACTTGAGAAGCTCTAGTTCTTTTGATTTTAATTTGTTTGGGTACTGTATACGAGGCTAGAGGGGAAAAACTAGAAAGTAGGTTTGTAAATGCGTAAAAACCTCTAGGTTTTGGGTCTTTGTTAGAGGAAGGCTTGACAAATTCTAAAGCAATATCTCTAATATTCGAGCCGGATATTAATGAATCATTAACTATAACTTCCCCACTATCTGTCCACCTAAGCTTTTCAGGGTTAGTTGAAATCTGATCAACGATACTATGTACATGCCCTATATATTTAAGGGGAATATCGTCTAACAATCAAGTTATAATAGTTGGATGTTGGTTGGGGGGCCGTGGGTATAGGTTGCCTAGTGATATTATGTAAATTATTATATCTTTGTAGAGTCTGTTCGTATAAGCGCCATTTTGAAGCTTCGTCTAAATCTTTACGAGCTAAAATAACATTCATTTCATTGTCCAATTCCGAAACTACCTGTTGTTGGGGGTGGGGAAAGGGGTCATTTTTAAAGGTAGAGCTAGGGACAAGGACCATTTTCTTAGCGTACTGCATTTTTACTGACTACCTCCTGTTATGGCGCCGATAATAGAGTAAACGAGAGGGAAAAGGAAAGAAAAGGAACTACCACCCTCCTGAACTAGTATATCACGTTTTGTTTTCCAAGATATTCTCTTATTAGCAATTTTTCTAAGTTTTGCGGAATGCTTAGCTAATCTAGCTTTTTGACTTTTATTTAATTTAACGTTACCGTGTAAAGTATTTTCAACACACTCTGCTATTGCGTCAATTAAGGGTTTCTTGGCGTTACGTAATATGATCCTACGTTGTTTTCGAGGGGATTTGGCAATAACGGAGAGCAAATTTCTTTGCGACCGAACGGCATAAGGCATAGTGAGTAAATGAAGACATGGCTAAACACCCATCTATTATTATAATTATTTGGGAATGTAAACTTCGCAAGGGTTGTCGGGAAATATTCCAGTCCTAAGTCTATGATTCTCGGGGCATCTTTGGTGTAGATCGAATAATAAATATCCGAAAGGTAAACTAGTAGCGTCATGGTAGGCGTCGACAGCGAAACGCCATTTATCGGCAAACATTTGTCTAGCTATTATGGAACTTTGCAATTTGTCTCTAGGAGATTTCATAAGAATAAGATAATGAGCGTTCAAAGAAACATCTCTAGAGTCTTTGGATCGATGGAATACGTTTTGGACGATATAAATTACACTTAAGTTGCGATGATGCGTTCCCTTGGTAAAAAGAGAACCAACTTCTCCTTTGTTCTCGGTCATCAAGTCATCAATGATTAAAAGGCAAGGCTTACCGCCTGTATACTCTGATAAATCTGGCATACCTTGTTTGAAAACCACAAATTTTGTCAAACTTTCGAAAAAAGGTTGCCATTCACCGTAGAACCAATGTATTTCGCTTATATTAGGGGAAAACATGGCTTCCCTATTCTCTAATATTTTTAAAATTAATTGAGTTTTCCCGCTTTGAGAAGGGCCTGCTATCACCATGTTAAAAGGATGGTAGAAAGGATACATGACCTTACACTTTGACTTTCAACGAACGAATGAGATAAAGATTGTAAAGGGTTTGTATATATATAGATGAGATCGACACGAAAATGACACAATTTCGAAAATACATGGGATATTTAAGGAAGCATTGACGAAAAAATTAGTTAATCACAGGACATTTCACCGAGACGAAAATGACTAATTGATAATATTGATCAAAAACAATATGACTATATACATGCTGACTAGATAAATATATACATGAATAAATATCACAGGGACTGACTAGATAAATACATAAATAAATAAATAAAAAAAGAAGAGACCCCTCACAGAAACAGATACTGTCGAATGTGCTCAAACTCAAGCTCCCATTATTTTAAAGTAATAAATAAATTTTTTTAAAAAATCCATGAAGTAGCAGTCCTTTTATAAAAGAAAACAACGAAGTTATAAGAACAAATTACAATATTGCTGATATGTTTACCAATGCAATACTAACGAGAAAAATGAAAGAATTTTGCAACATATATTAGAGTTGCAGTATGAGGAACTAAGTGATATTGAATAATGAACAGACTAACATGATATATATAAGTATTACAATGTGATATATTATGATCAGTCATTAATAGAATTATGTGATATCAGGAGTTCATAATAACCCGAAGTACGAAACTGGTTAAAAAGCCCGTAACAACAAAGTTTCGCCGTAAAGCTCAGCGGATTCATACACCGCTTAACTCCCAAAAATATAGTTACCCCATTTTTTAGCACCCACGCGCATTAAGTTACACACTTCCGGTTTAGCACTATTTTTATCTTGTGATTTTGGGAGCGAAAATGGCTCACGTCTGCTTCTGTCGGAACGGTGTAAATTAAGCCTTGGCTAAGAAGTTGGCTTTTAGTCGGTGTTTCTAGTTTTCTACAAAACATTTAAACAATCATCAATGAGGTTGTATGTCCATAAACAGGCTAATCCTTTCTATGCGCAACGACAGAATCTTGTTGTTCGCGATTTTTACCATTAACTCTATGGCCAGTTTCATACTTCCCCCCCCCCGAAGGTGGGTTATTATGAAATCCTGGTGATATATATCTTGTGATCAATAATTAATAGATTAACGTGATATTATGTGATAAATGATTAATAGATTAACCTGCAGTAAAAATGTATAAAAAAAAATTCTAGACAACGAAAAAAAGGGAGTATGTTGGAAACTGAACTGAATTGAACAGTTAACTTTCGCTACGATCACATGTTATAGTTAAAGAACCTTTGCTCCTAACCAGAGTTGACGATTAGTACGAATTGTTAAAAATGAATCAGTCTTACTCAGGATGTCACCCCTCTATCGTTTTCGGTTTTTCGCACGAGTATTGTATTAAATCTAGTAGGGTAGTAGGACTAGTTCGGTTCGCTATGAGTTATAACAATATGTAATAACAGTAAGAGTGCTTTGCCTAATGAAGGACTATAACAACTTTAACTTAATCTAAATAATAATAAACTAATATGGTTTTAAATAGTCCGGCGTAATTGTTTCAATATTTAATTTAACACTAACGGTATGTCCTCAAGTAGTTGCGGTAAAGTCTCTCTTAAAAACTCGAGATATGCCTCGCCATTTAGTCTGGGTGGTAGAAAATGAGGCCCTAATAAATGTGAGCCGACAATTCCCCACCACACATTTAAACTAAAATGAACTTGGTGACTCGTAAGTCCTAACAGTTGTTGCATGTGGGTTTATCTGACGCCATTCATGATCGTTGTGATAGTTCAAAATACCATCACGGGAGAAAGATGCCTCATCGGTAACTAAAAGAGCGCGTGGGAATTGAAAATCTTCAACTCTAGCCACAAACCACCGGCAAAAGTCTAGGAGTCTAGGATTATCTGCAGGGTTAAGAGCTTGCACCTTATGAATGTGATACGGGTGAAAATATGCCCTTTTAGAATTCTCCATACTAAGACGTGACTGACGCCTAACTGTCGCCCAACTTGTCTGGTACTAGATGATGGGTCATCCTCGAACATGGTAAGAACGTCTTGTTCGATGTCCTCGATGCCTTCTTGAAGATCTTGTTCCCGATGATTTCGTGGTTGTAGTTGACCCGTGTCCCTCAAGCGCCGGTCAACAGCCTCGAATGTTCGTCTATCCGGTAACCGACGTTTCGGAAATTGTTCCTGATATTGCCTCCATAGAATTACCCCGCGCAAGTCCATACATAAGATGCATATCCACATATTCTGCATTAGTATACGCCATTATGTCACTAACAGAGTTTTAAGCGACTGTGTGACTTTGTGAACAAAAGCACCGTACTTTATACCAACCGACCGCAATTCGTACGATCTGAGTAAAATCTTTTGGTTTCTGATTGTTTTACGTTCACGTAAAAATCTTATCCGGCCTATGCTACATTTTCTTGGAGGTGATTTGCACAAGGAGAAGTATTCAGAAAGTGAAAGCTCTTAACTATGCAGATTATCTTAGACGCCTATTGTTTTGGGCTAGAATTGAATACCATCACAATGACCATGAATGGCATCAGATAAACTCACATGTAATTACTGTTAGGAGTCACCAAGTTCAATTTAGTTTAAATGTATGGTGCGGAATTGTCGGCTCACATGGATAGTCTTCAATTCTAGCCCCAAACAATAGGCGTCTAAGATAATCTACATGGTTAAGAGCTTGCACTTTCTGAATACTCCTCCTTGTGCAACTACCTCCAAAAATGTAGCATAGGCTAGATAAGATTTTTACGCGAACGTAAAATTATCAGACACAAAAAGATTTTTACTCAGATCGTAAAAATTGCGGTCGATTGGTATAATGTACGATGCTGTTGTTCACAAGGTCACAGAGCCGCTAAAACCTCCGGTAGTGACATAATGGCGTACACTAATGCAGAATATGCGGATATGCATCTTATGTATGGACTTGCGCGGGGTAATACTATGGAGGTACGGACACAATATCAGGTACAATTTCCGAAACGTCGGTTACCGGATAGACGAACATTCGAGGCTGTTGAGCGGCACTTGAGGGACACGGGTCAACTACAACCACGAAATGATCGGGAACGAGATCTTCAAGATGGCATCGAGGACATCGAACAAGACGTTCTTACCATGTTCGAGGATGACCCATCAACTAGTACCAGACAAGTTGGGCGACAGTTAGGCGTCAATCACGTCTTAGTATGGAGAATTCTAAAAGGGCATCATTTTCACCCGTATCACATTCATAAGGTGCAAGCTCTTAACCCTGCAGATTATCCTAGACTCCTAGACTTTTGCCGGTGGTTTGTGGCTAGAGTTGAAGATTTTCAATTCCCACGCGCTCTTTAAGTTACCGATGAGGCATCTTTCTCCCATGATGGTATTTTGAACTATCACAACAATCATGAATGGCGTCAGATAAGCCCACATGCAACAACTGTTAAGAGTCACCAAGTTCATTTTAGTTTAAATGTGTGGTGCAGAATTGTCAGCTCACATTTCTTAGGGCCTCATTTTCTACCACCCAGACTAAATCTTAAGAGAGACTTTACCGCAACTACTTTAGGACATACCGTTAGCATTGCTACGTGACATTGGTTTTACGCACGATGGGGCACCACCACACTTCAGTCGTATGGTTCGAGAACATCTCGACGCTACATTTCCTTTGAGGTGGAAAGGACGAAGAGGACCAGTTGTGTGGCCGGCGAGATCTTCCGGTTTGAATCCGTGTGATTTCTACCTTTCAGAAACACACCAGGCATCTTTCAACATGTCCAAGAATCGTTCGTTAGACGGGCACATGTTTGCATTAATGCTAATGGTGGGCATTTTGAACAATGCCTCTAAAACTGCTGCTAACTTTGTACATGTACGAATAAATGATACATTAACTGGAAACTCTTGTTTGTCACTTTGAACCAACTTTTATTGACCAGTCCTTGCACGCTTCTACCTTTAATAATACGCTTCTGCTAGAAAATGGCTCATTAGAATTCTAAGATGGGAGGGTATTGGAAGTGTCTAAACAAGATGACCAAGCCGACATTTCTTACTCCGATTTTGTGACAATTTTCACGTTTTGGGGTCAATGTTAGGGGGCCCATACCTCCGAAACTAAACGTTGAAAACCCCATGTTCTTTGACACTTTTCACTCAGTTTGACCCAAAGAACACACCCTTTAATTTTTGACATGCTTATCAGAAACACCCTGTATAAAACAAATCTTTGGTTCATTAACAGAAAATCATCATGTGTGTTTAATACTTTTAAAACACTAAAAAAACCAAATATTCATAATGTTATTTAGTTCTTTAATGACTCATAAGGAATTATTAAACAAAAATTTACTTCAAAATTCCAGATAATGTTATGTATATCTATGTACATCTTAATAAATGGCGCCCAGAAATTTAAAACATCTTCTCTATGCGAAAACGTGCGCGCGTTTCAAACGATTTCACCAATATTTAGCGCACTCGTTTCTTTTAACCTATAGACGGGCTGAATGGTCTTAAGGGTACGATTAGTTGCCATCTGTTTAAATGGCGGCCAAAAACTTTAAACCCCTTCTTTATGGAATAATGTCCGCATGAAAAGTAATAAAAATGTCCCGACAGGCTAACGGACAACTTGAATAAAAATATTTACCCTAATTCATTATTATTATTATTGTTGTTGTTGAGGTGGGGCTCGCACCCTAGCACCGATGCCAAAGGCATATTGTGCAACCTCATATTCAGGCCTTGAATATGCCCGTAGCCGCAGCGTAGCGAAGAATTCGTTCCACCGTAATAGAGGAGACCCGCGAGGGCTCCACAGTGTGTGAATCAAAATGTTCTGGTCTAAGCGAGGCAAAACAGTCGCACTCGCAAAGTGCGTGAGCGGATGTTTCTTCCATCTCCCGGCACGACCTGAAGAGAGGGTCGTCAGAGAGACTCATCAGATGGTGGTGCCTATTAAGTCGACAGTGTCCGGTCAGAAGACTGGTGGCCAGCCTAATATCCCATCTGCTGAGCGAAATTAGGACTCTAGTGCGAGACCTGCAGGGGCCATTGACTAACTTTTTGTCTGTCCATGTTATGCCAGAGCTGGTTTTGTATGACATTCAGCCTGTCATGCAGATTCCGTTTGACATACCCGTAGGGGATTGGGACGGACGGCGCCGGCCCCATGAGCTTGGCCTCCGCGCCCCTTTTCGCAAATCTATCGGCTTGCTCATTGAAATAATATCCGCTGTGCACTGGCACCCAGTACAACAGAACCCTGTTGCAGGACGCCAGTCGCGCTAGCAGATCAAGGCAGTTACGAACCAGTTGAGAGGTAGTCTGACACTAGTTCAGCGTATTCAAGGCGGCCTGACTTAAACTCTCACAGTCCGTCCGGTATACCCTTTGTTAATACAGTAATCTGCGCAATAACAGATCGCGGCAATTTCCGCCTGGAACACACTAGCAAAGGTGCCCAGGCAAGCAGAAAAACCGACCCTTGTGGTTTGTCAGTAATAGCCGGTGCCAGCGCCGGAATCAGTCTTGGAACCATCGGTGAAGAAAATAGTTTCACCCCCAGTGCCAAGAGGTAGCAGGTTAGTACACTCGGCCCAACTGGGAAAGTGGACGCTGAATGGCTTAGTGAAATCAAAACTGGTAACGGTTTTGTCAGAGCACATCGTTAACGACGACTCGAGTGCGGCGTACTACCGGAAGAGCTTCGTATGGCTGTAATCCTAAAGTCTTGGAACCCAACAGCAATTAGGCCCCCATGACAGCCTCCTCTTCAATGAAGAGATGAAGAGGAAGCATGTCAAGGAGCACCTCCAGGGAAGCAGTTGGGGTCGATCTCATGGCCCCCGTAACACCGATGCAGGCAAGCCTTTGAAGCTTGCGCAGGGCAGCCTGCACCGTCTTGAGCCGGACCCTTGTCCACCAGACAAGTGCCCCGTAGGATAATATGGGTCTGATGATCCCATTATAGAGCCAGTGCACAGCCTTGGGTTGAGGCCCCAAGTCTGGCCGACAGAGCTCCTGGTCCTCCAGAAAAGCATTTGGCCTTCTTGATGCACCGATCAAGATGCGGCTTCCATGTGAGTCTTCAATCAAAAGTCACCCCCAGGTATTTCACATCGGTGGACTTTGTCAGGACCTGGCCAAAGAAAGAGATGTCATTGAACAGATCCTTAGTTACCCTAATTCAAAATACTGTACTCTCATTTAACTGCATTTACCATGGCTAAAAAAGCTGACTACACGTAATTTCACCATTCTTTTCACAAGTACAAGTAAATTGTTGTTTCCAGTACTTAATGCTAAAGCTTAACACAGTTCCATTGCCTAGATTTAACATGAAAATAAATTAATAAACAATTAAGACTGAAGTACAGATATTAATCAAAAATGTCTTGATTAGATGATTAGAATCAAGATTTAAAAAGTATCGATAAGACTTAGGTTATGACTCGACTGAAGGTTTAGTTATTAATTTTTATTTTAAATTGAAACTTAAAGACGTGCTTAAGAAAAAACAACGTTCCATTACCGCATTCCGTTGAAATAACTTATTTTACTGGTAATCAATTTCAAAAATTTACTTATCTCGGATTTTCGACCACAATTCCATTCCCTGAAAACATTTTATCATTACATTAATTACTCTTGAGAGGTAACGTGTCAAAAAAAAGCTTTCAACAATAAAAAACTGTAATGGCGGCCTGTCTAGTAGCTATGACCAAAAAGTTACAAGCACCATATAACCCTTTCGATACTAACAAACCATGAACAAACTAGAGCTTAACCCTTATCAGGTAACATAAAGTGGAAATAATATCATGTACAACATGCGGCATTGAAACTCTCCCTGTGTACCTTGTGACACCTCTACCGAAAAATATTGTTATCGCCATTGTATTTCTATACCTCCTATTTTTAAGACAGAGGGACCATAGTTTTCGATTCCGTACAGTAAAACCCTATCAAAAACCCCAAGAATGCTTTGAGGACTTCGGTTCCAGGCGTAGCCCACTCGATCATGCTCTAAAGTGAGAGCCACTTTCGTCATTGGACTAAATGCGTCCCAAAATAGGTTTTGACTTATCTAGGTTTTAGGTTTTGTCGAGTTTAAAATCAGAGCATTAACGATGAGTACTCGATGGCTCTAATGGTATTGGACGTTGAAAGGCGAGGATCCACCTCGGTATTCCGCAAATACCGAATATCCGTCCTCTCTGAGTAATAGTAATTATTTAAGGAAGATGTCATGTCCTTTATAAGAGAGAATCAGATTAGTTTAGAAAGGGTGTAAGTCAATATTGGTTAACAGTACGATACTCGATTGTGGTCGTGATTGTAGCGTCAAATATATAAGTCAAGAAGAAAATTGAACCAATACAGAAAATTTTGTTATTCAGTAAAAAAACACGAAGATACATTACGTGTTCAATAGCATCTTGGCGCCAAAAAGACACTTTACGAAGACGGGCAAAGAATATAAAAATTAATATCAATATTTGTCGGAGGTAGCTTGGAGGAGGGCATACTGGAGTGGTATTGTTGGGTTGTGATGGTCATCCGTGGCTGTTTTTAAATCAAAGCGTGCTTTTCAAGGTTATTTCTCGGTGGAAACGTTTTACTAGCTTAGGCGCTTGTAAATAGCACCCGAAGCTTATGCCCAACCAAAAACCGGGGTAATGTGGGTACATTTTAAGGAAATAAACAGGAAGGGCCCTCAAGTGTAAGCGTTATAGAGTATGATTGCTACTCCAGTGTAAACTTCTCTCCTCCAAGGAGAAATTGCTAAGTAGTCGCCCTTTGGAACGTGAAGTATTTGTTATGAAAAGACTTCCTATTTCTTTCTTTAGTACTATTATAAAAGAATATATTGATTGTCGGAGGCGGACTGTGTCCGGTTCGCTTAACTCATTAGAAAAACTCTTAATATATTTCTACTATAATAAAAAGAATTTTTTTCCAAACTTCGACCCTACACTTTCCATTATTCCATCTATTTGTCTCTGATACTAGACGCTAACTATGAAATATTTTAATTCCGCAGCCAAAATATTTGTCTCAAATTTAAAATAAATAAACTTCAGTTTATATTTATAAAAGAAAAAAATAATAATTATCAGGAACTCGCTTTGCTTCTGCCGGCTATAAATTTCTAGGTAAACAACCGCCAGTATAAATTGTAAACAGAAACGTTTATTATGACGGCAATTAATTATGACAGAGAACCAAATCTCACTCCCTTGGGGAGAATAAACAAAACAGTTGACTTGAAGGCCCGCCAAACGTTCATCGCGTATATCTTTTGAATACGCTTGACCTTTTACCTTCCAGCATTAGCTGATAAACCAGTCTATTAGTAAACTGGTGTCAAAGCAACGAGTGTCGATTTAAAAGTTTGTTCTTGGTCTAATGGATCAAACTACTTTTGCGCAAAACAGAAACTTGGAATTTGTGTTTAACTTAATACAGATACAGGGTTGGTACGGAACCTGGATAAGTCAGGGATATGAAAATTAGAGGAAAAAGTCAGGGATTTAAATGTTTTTCCTAAAAAGCCAGGGATATGTCAGGGATTTCATTTAGTATATCAAACCATGCTTCGATCAATGCTAAATATGAGACAGGTGCGATGAAGTGGACTCTGGTAAACGCGTACTTAAAATGGTCCCAGGGATATTTCCAAAATTTGGTCAGGGATAACCTGGAAAATTCAGAGATTTTCAATGTAAAGATTTCGTACGAACCCTGTAATATCAACTTCAATTATTATTGTCAAAACAAAGTTGCTATGGAAACTAAGAAACTTTCTCTACAGTAAACACAAAGCGTAGGGACTTAATTTATATTTTATTGTAGTTAATACATAAAGTTTGATATCGTGTTAATTATGGGCCATAGAAAAGCTCTTAATGATGAATGGTTTTAACAGTCCAAGCGTACGTGGTTCGCTAAAACATTCATTTGTACAAAATTAATGGTCTGGTCCGATAAAGTTCTCTATATACTCAAGTTAATGATAAGAACGTGTTCAATTTATGAGGCTAGAGTGACCATGTTAAAAGTCAGGAGGTTTCACGGCTCGGATTCGTAGCGGAATTTTTAACCTCGTAATATCAAATAGATCCCTCTAAAAATTTGCTTCGAAATTATGCGTAATTATACATTCTTCTATTTATTGCCGGGGGTGAGATACGAATGGAAATTACGAAAAGAGAAACATTTTTCTTGTCAATTAACGGCAGTTGTTATAGGAAAAATAAATCAATTAATCGGCTAGGATTATGGAGCAAGTTATCAGCCAACTAGTTTGCGTCACAATAACCTGTCATAACAATAGAAACTCAATACAGTCATTCTTTTGTTATTGATTTGAAAATTTCCTCATAGGAAGAACAAATATTAAATATTGATTACTCTAATAATAATGACTTCGTTCCACGGGCGGTAACGGTTAAAAGCCAAGAATATTAGTTATTTAGTGTTGATTCGCGAACACACACTCTTGCTAAAATTTAGAACCTTCCAGTTTAAGGATTTAGAAATATAATTATGTTTAAATATAGGTAATATTATGTATCAATTCAAATTTTACCTGCCTGGTGTAAGTACAACTATATTCAAATTTAATTCAAACTGTTAGATGGTTTTTTTTAACATCTGTTTATATGATATTTCTTACGACGTTTGCCGCAAGATCGCTTTATCAATGTACGAAACATTCACTTATACTTACGCCCATTTTATAGTGTGTCATTTGAAAATACAACGTAAGCGTTGCCTATATGTTCCTGTTGGTTTAGTGAAAGACATCTCAGAAAGTGAATGCAGCGGTGTTAATTTATTTCACAAAAATCTTTCTTCACTAACGTTATGGTAAAAGCTATCCGAAATTGCCGAATTCGTGTGTTTTGCATGAGAGTGAAATTTGCACTCCTACACGTTGCAAGAGAATGTCAATAATCATTATGAGTCTCTGCAAGATAGAATGGACGAAAGCGGAACATTTGAATCAAATTGAGGAAATGTTTCATCGCGGAGCAATTACGTATCTTAAAAGCAAAGGAAACTTTCTCCCAATAGTTCCTAGTTTAGACCTAACGAATTTGAAAGTCTATTCATTTCTAGATCTTTGAGGTTTGTGGAAACTGCCGTACATTAACCGAAAACGAGAGTAGACCCTTGGCGCTAAAGTAAATTCAGGGATTTTGATCGAATTGTCTTGAATCACTTTGGATTTTCTTTAGACTCTGGTTTTACGTACTTATTTTGTCCGTAATTTTTATTCGTGCGGGAGAGAATCCCTCCTCGCACGTGTAATGCCCCGGCTTTTCAAGGTCTCTCGAGGGTCAGTCCAGGTGAAATCAGGCAGTGTCCCGACGGCACCATCACCGATTTTGAGGAAACTTTAACCAGTTGAAATATAGACTATTTCATCGGGAAATCCAAGTTTTCAAGTTAAAATTCAATCTAGATTTTAAGATATGAATAATTGAAAAACCCTCACATGAGGGAAGGAAACTTTTCACCCCCAATTCCAGCGATTTTGTTGGCCGATATCTAGGTAATAAAACCAAATATAACCTTGCAACCTTTTTTATTCTTCAAATGGGTGGTAGAGCCTAGATTAAGCTAATAATAGTTTGCGACGAACTTTTTGTTTTATTTCTATAAATCATCAAAGTGCTCTCTAAATTCAACCAAACGCGAAAAGTAGCCTATAACTTAGTATCTCCCGATTTCAAAAACCAAGCTAAAATACATCAAAGATAACGCTTTCTGGTAGTAATTAAACCGGGGAACACGAAACAATTTCTACATTTATGGTACGACCAAGGGATGCGGTGCCATTTGACTTCGAAAACAGCCAAGATTTGAAAAATAGTAAAAACATGGTGGTCTTTGAAGCCGTGCCAAGGTACCACCACAATTGAAATATGCACCAAAGTACAAACCATCTGAAAGCCCTTGTTTTAATCTATAACATATCAAAAATCCAAGGATGATATAGAATTCCATCGTATGTAAACGCAGCATCAAACCTGAAAGAAAATCTGAAAAAAGTTAAAATTTTAAGTTAGCCAAAACAATTGGAAAATGAATAATAGCAAGTGGGAAAGTAAGAAGGGCGATAACGTTTTGGTAATCTTTTGGGCCACCATTTTCAAATATGGCCGCGTGAACCAGTGTGTTTAATTACAATGTAATAGGTTGAAACTTACCGAAGTTATTCCGCTATTTAATTGTTTTTACATTTGTGGCCGCCATTT